>NC_056727.1:982602569-982967569 GCF_019279795.1 Protopterus annectens
AAAAAGGTGAAGAAATATTGTTAGAAACATAACACTATTGTCCATTTCTGATTATTCTGAGTCTCAGAACCTGAGATATCTGATGGGGGGATTCCCGGCTGAAGCTGTGATGTTTTTGCTTGTAATTTATGTTATCAGAATAGCACTGCATGAGAATTTTAAATAATTGCAGAAAACAACATTTGCATTGCGGTACTTTTCTGCTAAGAGCTGTGACCTTTTGCTTTATATTTTATCAGATGGAACACATTGCTAGCTGTACTCTGTTCAGTGCTAAGAAACCCTACTCTGAAATATCCAAACTCTACATTTCTGCCTGGGGCTGAAACACTGAGGAGAGAAGGGTCATGCAGGAGCTTTACATTTTGTGTTGCATTTTTATAGCAACAGAGAAGTAACATACAGTATACAAAATGCACACACAGAACACACATTGTTAACAACATCCCACCATTAGCGTGGAGCTGTTACAAATTCCCATTTCAGACTGAGGTACCTGGAGAAAAGAAAACACTGGTGGTGATACCCATACACTGTCAGTGTTATCTGTGTGCGTGCGCGTGCGTGCGTCTGTTTGTGTGTGTGTGTGTGTGTGTGTGTGTGTGTGTGTGTGTGTGTGTGTGTGTGTGTGTGTGCGTGTGTGTGTGTGTGTGCGTGTGTGTGTGTGTGTGTGTGTCTGTGTGTGTGTATATGGATTCATTTGTTTATTTTACTTTTACCTTGTATTTGCAATGCCTGTTTTTTTGCATTTTCAATAAAGCAAGCAGCAGAACTTCACAAGTCAAAAGCTTAATTTTACAAAGTTTTGGTGTCAAATTAAGTATATTGTTATGGTGGGGGGCATTTCTCCATATCCACCTTATATCTATGCCCCTGTTCATATATTTTCTAATTGAATAAAAGTACAGCAAGCCAACAAGCATGGATGTCTTATCACAACTATCTGCCATAAACATAAAAGCTTGAACCCAGTTAAGGCAGTCTCACTAAACAAGGAATACAAATGCCAAATAAAGAATCACAGAAGTGTCCCATTCCACAGGTGATGTATTAACACAGTTAGTTAAACTAAAGATCACCTTACAAGCACTATGATGGACCAGGAAACAGCACTGACTATATAAAGGCTAGAAATAAATCCAAGTAAATCCTTGTCATAATGTCTATACATCAGTCAAAGGGTAGAATCTTACGAAAACAAAAACAGTATAGCTGTATATACAACTGTAAAGATATTTCTGACGCATAGCAAGTGCAGATAAAACATCATAAAAGCCGGTAAAGCAAATCTATAGCTTTTGTATTAAACAGGAAAATTAAACTTGCACATCACAATATGCCACATGTCGGAGTATTGGTTCATAGGTTCATTGGATGATATTAGGCTATTGTCCCAGAGGCCCTTATAAGCCTAGTCAAGAATTTTGTCCATGTTCCCACAAAGTCAGTACCTGTTTCCCCTGTCCAGCAGGGACACAAATGGGATCCTAGGGGTATATTTTCTGTTTCCCATCCAGTTGTCCAGGTTCCTCTTAAAGAGGGCTAGTGAGGTACTCTGCTTGACATGGAGAGGGAGTCTATTCCACAGATGGAGGAGTCATTGGGACACAACTGTATCCCGCCAACAAGTTCTATTAATAACACAGACCTGGCTGAAGTCTTGTGTGTGGGTTGCGCGAGTGGAGTTTGACTTATGGATATGCATACGGATATGGTTATTTCCAGAGCATTTGTACAGGCAGCAAGTTCTCCATATCTTACATTCACAATAGTGTCTGAAGAATGGAAGCAATAAATTCTTGAATTATTTTTGAATCCTCAGAAACACAGAATTATTAATGTAGCAATGTTCTGTCTTGAATGTTTGGGAGGCATATGCATGTTGAATTTCAATGGCAATCAAAATGACAAGCCAAAGACAACCACAAGACATTGTTTACTTATGTTCATAATCTCAAAAGTACAATGCAGCCATGTGTTGAGCTGATTTTGAAAGATATTACCTACACTGAGGCTAAAGATATAATTAATCTACCTACTGATAAATCTAGCTCTAACTTTACTGCATCTCCCCTCCATCTGTCCCACAAGATATACCTGAATCCTTCTCACCTCCTTCTATCACACAAGACCAAGTCCTAAGAGTGCTATCAAAAGCTGAAAATAATGCATCAATGGGCCCTGGAAATATCCCTGGATGCATCTTAAATAGAATGATGAGCTATTTAGCCACCCTGACAACACTGTTTAGTCTCAGCCTCCATACAGGTTTTGTACCAAATGAATGGAGAACAGCTACACTCATTCCCCTGCATAAGGGAGAACCTTCACAGAGCCAGGCAATTATAGAACCATAAGTCTGACCAGCCTCTTATGCAAAGTCATGGAAAGAATTGTTATAGAACTAATCAATCATCCAAACACTGGGCCTGTTTCAATTTGGATCTATCAACGCCAGGTCATGCTTACTCACCCAGGTGAATTTTTTTGAAAAGGTCTCCAAAGCAATGGATGAAGTCATATTTGTACACACTGTATGCCTAAACCTGGCCAAATGTTTTGACACAATTCCCTACTCAGGCAGAGTAGAAAAACTAAATAAACTGGGAGTAAACCCATGTGTCACCTGCTGGATTGCCAAATGTTTCACAAATAGTATGCAAGGAATTGAAATAAGGGAATTTACCTCCAGAAAGAGACCAGTGACCAGTAGTATCCCCCAGTGTTCTGTGCTGGGGCACTTCTTGTTTGGCATCTAGAAAATATGAACTGGCTTCAGGAACACAAAAACACTGTTTATTACTGTGAGCGCTTTCATAAGAGAAAATACTCCAACTTCTTCAGACAAAACTTAAGACAACAGGAAACACTTTATATAGTGTTATACACAATAAACCAATCAAACAATCATTGTCGAATAGGCCACAACCCTAATGAGTGTTTGGCATTATAAAACAAGTCGTAGGATCATAAAAACATAGGTAAGTTGAATTTAGTAAGAAAAATACATAAGCATTATTGCTAATAAACCAGTTATATAAATACCTCCATTATAAAATATTAAACATACATGAAAAAGAAACGCATAACAATATAAAAACTATACTATCTAAAAAGGTCGCATTCAAGCCAAGAACATGAATAAATACATAGTGCAACTAGGCAAAACCTAAAACCCCTGCTAGATATACTAACATAAAACAATATGTGCAAAATACAAGATATATATATAAAAAATATACAATATATATATATATATATATATATATATATATATATATATATCTATATATATATATATATATATATATATATATATATATATATATATATATATACATATATACATATATATCTATAGCAGACTACTAGGTTTATAATTACTGCCAATTCCTTAACTTTTTTATAGATATATGTACATAGAGACTCTCATTACTATATGTAAACTATAATGAGGGAAACATCCAATGTGTGTTTATATGTACAAATACCCAAAATGCCGAAAACTACTTACTATTGACTACCTGATGAGAGCTTTTATTTTAAGCAAACATTTAATGGATACAGATTCATTTAATCCTGGTGGAATATAGACTGATGTGCGAATTTGCCACCACAATTCGCACTCCTCAAGCTTTAAGTCCCATGGACCTCCTCTTATATTATGTTCAACTTGTTGTAACACCACAAAAGAAAATTTATGATTAGGGTGCCCAATGATGTATTTGGTTAGGGCATTAGTAGGTACATTTTTATGGATACTATAAAGGTGCTACATATGCAGATGACTACAAGCTAGGAATAGTCACTGAATCCCCAAATGACCTAATCATCTTGCAGGAAGGGGTTTGTCCCAGATAAATAAATAATTGGTGCCAAAATCATGGACTTAAACTAAATGCCAAAACATGCATTATTGTAGCCTTTGGGAAATCATCTACCAAAGGGAACTACCACATTGAAAATATATTCCAGTTGTCTGAGATTTGGGAACTTTATATGTTCAATGACTTAACTTTTGACCAACATGTGTCCATTGTTGTAAGAAAGTCCTTCTATACTGCACAGCTTATAAACAATGGCATTGTATCTAGATCTAGTGATGTCATTGTCCCCCTTTACTCAGCCCTTATTAAGCCAGTCATCGAATATAATGCCTCATTTGGCATGAATCTGTCCAGACACATGCAACTGGAATGACTACTGTAATACCTCAGTAAAAGGATACAAGGCCTAAACAACACTCCTACCTGGACCAACTCAAAGGCCTGTCACTGTACTCGGTATATTACAGATCGCTAAGAGCTGACCTGTTGGATTTACTGTGCATCAGCAAGTTCAATGCCAGAAACAATCAGTCTAGGAATCTAAACCTTCTCTACAACATCATCAGAATGGTTTGGAAGGACAGGTATATCCCTCAGAGGATACTACTGCTCTGGAACACTCTCCATCCACATTAAACACATTTCTTTCCTGTCTATATTCAAGCACAACTTGCATCTATGGACAGGAAATGTACTACTAATGGACAAAGGCAGCTCCTAAATGCTATATCCTGTTCATGGGTCCCCTCAAATTATCTATGGAATGATCCCAGTTGTTCTCATTAGGGGTAATATATAATTATCAGCAATGTAATGGATAACGCTAATCTCTAACCAAATGGGATAGGTTAATTTGTGCACAAAAAGGAAAACTGGCTAGGCTTAAAATGGCCCACGAGGACAGCTAGCCTAGTACTTACCTATGAAAATATGAACTCATGAAGACTTTGTGCAGTTTAGTATTATTCTGGTGCATAAACTTGCTCTAAAATCTAAAGTTTTGCTCCAAACTGATATGGTAGCCATATCAAAATCTTAACTATATTGGCTACTATCCCCCCTCAAAGGCATTTTAAAACAGGTATTATTTAATGCCATACAGTGAAGTAAACAACATATGGCATTCATTACAAAGGGAAATGCAACCTAACTCTGGCTAACTTTTCCACTGCCAATGACTGCAAATTATGAATTTATTGATAGGTACCTGCATTCATTTTACACTACTGGGCATGACAGATAATGAGTTCCTGTTTTCTTTGTGCTGATAAAATATTGATAGTTAAATAAAACAACCCTCCAGCATTACTTCAGTCTAACACGTATGCCCTAGCAATCATGCTAAAGAGACATAAATCACAAAAAAACTAGTGTCTCATATTTTAATGGTCTTAGGGAAGGGGAAATTATATGTTAGCATACAAATAGAATGCAGGAAACAATGTTGTGAAATGTTTCTCATTTAGTAATACATGTACTATGATGGTTACATGTCCTACTCTGTTCACTCTATTAATGTTTTTTTTTTTTTTTTTTTTGCAAAAGCCTCACAAGATATTCCTTACTCCTGATATCTTACCATATATCAGCAAAAATAATTATAATGGCTTCTGAAGAAGTAGGATATCAGAAAAACATTGATAGTTTCATACTTTTGCAAGCCATTTCAAAGAATTGCATTTCCAGTAACATAGTTTATGAATAAAACATTAAAATAAATGCATTTTTGATCAGCTGGAAACAATTGGACATTTTCATGTCATAATTACTACAGATCGTCATAATTTTAGTTATAGAATTATTACTGAATGCAGAATATATTACATACTCATGCTAACGCACTGCCATCATTTTTTTTTTTTTTTTTTTGCATTTTTTCTCTCTCACTGGCTGCCAATCATCAGTCCCCTCTTGGCCAGTTGATCCAATTATTCCCTTACCATTGATGGTGAAAATTGGCTGAGAGGGCCAACCACTTAGGTGTTTTCCTCTATGGCTGTATGTTCCCCCACAAAAATATGGCTAAGTAGGGGAAGGGGTTGTGAAATGGGCTGACTGCACTACTTGTCCCTCAGTTTTGCAAGGTATGTTCCCAGCAAGTAGTACCCCCCCCCCCCCAAACACACACATGCAACAACCCTAAGGTATGGAAGGGTAGTTTTTCCGGTCTCCAACAGAGAAACCATTATCTCCCAGTGTATTTCACAAGCATCTGCAACCTGTCCCTAAGGACACGTGAGCAGGCCATGCCCCTGTTCCTCCCAGGACACGTGAGCAGGCCATGCCCCTGTCCTCCCAGGACACATGAGCAGACCATGCCCCTGTCCTCCCAGGACACATGAGCAGGCCATGCCCCTGTCCTCCCAGGACACATGAGCAGGCCATGCCCCTGTCCTCCCAGGACACATGAGCAGGCCATGCCCCTGTCCTCCCAGGACACATGAGCAGGCCATGCCCCTGTCCTCCCAGGAAACATGAGCAGGCCATGCCCCTGTCCTCCCAAGACACATGAGCAGGCCATGCCCCTGTCCTCCCAGGACACATGAGCAGGCCATGCCCCTGTCCTCCCAGGACACATGAGCAGGCCATGCCCCTGTCCTCCCAGGACACATGAGCAGGCCATGCCCCTGTCCTCCCAAGACACATGAGCAGGCCATGCCCCTGTCCTCCCAGGACACATGAGCAGGCCATGCTCCTATATCCTGCCCCCCATTTATTGGCTCTTCCAGTGTTATACTGCTACTGAAATTCTTGTCATCTGGGAGCCAGTCAGGGCTCCATTTCTCTGCAGCACAAAGCTAGGCACTGTTATCTTGAGTGTCTATATGTATGAGTGTGTGTGTAGGTGTGTGTGTGTGTGTGTGTGTGTGTGTGTGTGTGTGTGTGTGTGTGTGTGTGTGTGTGTGTGTGTGTGTGCGTATGTGTTTATCTTTTTGAGTAGCAAAAAAGAAGAGGAATGCATACCATATCTGAAATGTGATTTGAACATTATATTCAATACCGTATAATAGATGGATGTGAAACCTTCACAACACACAGTCAGAACTGTCTTGTTAGCATCACAGCAGGGATGTTATTTCCCTATAACATTCATAGGTTCATAGGAGGTTACTAGCCTAATGGCCATGGGGCCTTTACAAGTCTAACCATGCTATACCTTTGTTCCCTAATTGACCTTGGTTAGATGGTCATTATTCACAGAGTGAGTCTATGATCAGCATCCACTGCCCCTGTCCATGAAGAACATAGGTGCCACCCCCAGTATGAATTTATGGTCTCCCATCCAATTGTCTAAGCTGCACTTGAATAGGATTATTGAGGTGTTCTGCTTCTCCAGAGGGGTGGCAATCTCTGGGAGATATATCTGTCTTTCTAGCATTTTCTGTTAATGTCACAGGCTAAGTTGAGATCCCTGGAGCGAGTGACTCCTGTCCCATTTGATTTGTGGATCTGCAGCATTTCCATTAGGGCAGGGTCAGAGACTGCTCTGTAATCCAGGCACAAGTCACCTCGTAGCAGCCTGTAAGATACAGAGTACAGTGACAGGGCTTTCAGCCTTTCCATGTAGGTTATGTTTTGAGGGTCCTGAATTTTCTTGGTGAGAAACCTCTGTGGTCTCTCCAGATGCTGCAGATGTCTGGTGAAAGGAACGTTATACTCCATATTAGTAGTCTAATGAGGGTTGAGTACAGAGGAGTTATAACATCCTTAGTGTTGGATGTGATGCCTTTACTTATGAGATGTACAGCATAAAATGCTTTCCATACCACTGTGGACACATGGTGATCAAAGTTTAGATTGCTGTCAACTTGTGTTCTTAAGTCATACAACACTGGGTTTGAGCTTGTCGGGTTCTATCAATACTGTAATTTGCAAGGACTTTCTCTTTGCCAAAAGGGATAATAATGCACTTTATTGTGTTTTATTCCATGGCTTTGGAACTAGTTATTTGTCTGTGTTAGCCCCTTTCGTAATATGGTAACATCATTTGGGGACTCGATTGCACTCGGTTTGCAATCATCAGCGAACTTGGTAAGTCAAAGGCCATCCACTTTCACCTGGACTTCTGACAAATAGATTCCAAACAGTAGAAGGTCCAGCACAGATCCTTGTGGTATGACACTGGTAACTGGTCTACTGGTAGAGGTTGAATCCCAAACTTTGACAGTATGCGTTCTGTTGGTGAGCCAGTTGGCTAACCGTCTAGTGATGTATGGGTTAATCCCCAGCTAGGGGAGTTTCTCAATGATACCTGAGTGGGGGATTGTGTCAAAACCCTTGACTAAGTCATAATAGGCAGTATGTACTGTTTTGTCTTCATCCTGGGCTTTGGTGACATTCTCAAAGTTCACTAGGTTCAATAAGCATGATCTACCCTTAATGTAGCCAAACTGAGTCGGGTCAAGAGTTTGAAGGTCACCTATGTTCTTGGGTCTATAGTACCCAGGGTCAGTTGATGGTGCCCTTTGTGCAAGGGGATTACTGTTGCTGTTCTCCACTCTGCTGGAACAAAGCCAGTGCTCAGGCTTAGGTTAAAGACAGTACAAAGTGGTTCCACTAGGTCTTGTTTTAGATTGTTTAGTAAGCAGCCTAGCATGTTATCTGGTCCATAGAGGCTGTGTTTTTGGCCTTGGAGAGCACAAATATGACCTGCTCTTTGGAGATACTAGGTAGAGGACTGGTGTTAGGTATGCTTTTGGGTATGGCTGGTGGGGATGGTGGGTGAAGTTTGCACCAAATCTGTCAGCTAGCAGATTGTAAATTTCCTCAGCTTCAGTATGAGAGGTACTGTCCTCTATAAGTTTGGCATTCCCTTTTAGATTTTAGATGTATCTAAAGAATGCCTTATGATTATCCATAGCTAGGGGTGCTAATTTAGCTTCATATCTAGCTTTAGAGGACTTTACAAGCTATCTGATTTGCTTGTTCAAACTGTGGAGGGTATACTTCTGCTAAGTAACGTCCCTCTTATTCTTAGACATCAGTTTCTTCCTTTTGTTATATAATCTATTTATACTTGAGTTCCACCAGGGTGGCCTGTTTTTTTGGAGGACCTGTCCAGTCAGGTACAGCCAAGTCTATACAGTTGTTTATGTGATTATACAGGGCATCTGTGTACTCCTCTGCATAAGGAATCATTTTGGCTGTGTTAGCAGTAGGTTTGAAACTTTTTATATCATCGCCTAGTAGCCTGTAGTTTGCTTTGTAGAAAATTTTCAGTTGTTTTTCTCCTGTGGTAGTGTCAGGTCTGATCGTTTCTTCAAACGAGACAGATTTGTGGTTTGACCTTACCAGGGAGGGCAATGCACAGGGGGTACTGCAGTTACCTCCCATGTTGGTGAGTACTAAGTCTAGGAAATTTGAGCCCCTTGTGGGGATGCAGACTAGCTGTTCCAGGGCATTTGTATTCACTTTGATGCCAATCATTTGTCTCTGTTACCCCCTTTTGTAATTTGTTAATTTTGTTTGGGGACTCAGTGATTGCACCCAGTTTGCAATCATCAGTGAACTTGGTAAGCCAAAGGACATCTACTTTCACCTGTACTTCTGAGAAATAGATTCCAAACAGTAGAGAGCACAGCACAGATCCTTGTTGTATGCCACTAGTAACTGGTCTACTGATAGAGGTTGAATCCCAAACTTTGCCAGTATGCGTTCTGCCGGCGAGCCAGTTGGCTACCCATCTAGTGACACATGGGTTAACAAACAGCTGGGAGAGTTTCTCAATGCACTTATGTATGTCACCCAATCAATCTAAGGATAGATGAAATCACCCTCGACCAAAGTATTTGACTGTATAGTGAACGACTCTAATACGTTCCCGTGGTGGTCTGCTTCTCTTAGTTCATGGTGGGGGTCCTGTAGCTGGCAATGATGTGGTAGGGTGCTTTACCTATAGTTAGTTGGGCCTGGAGTAGCTCAGGAGAGTCATACTGTTAAACCAGTCATGAGGTGTATTTGGCTTTAATGACGATAGATACACCTCCACCTTTGGTTCTTTCAGACTCATTTTGGGGTCTAAACATGTGGAAGGCATTGTAGCCTTGCACGGCTGGGGTACTGTCTGCGGCATTGAACCATGTGTCAGTTACTGTACAGACCTCAGCATCTTCCAAGGTGAGGTGTGCTTTCAGGGAGTGCAGTTTCCTGTTTAGGCTCCTGGCATTAAGCAGCATATTTTTAAGTTTGTCTCGAGTGGATTTTTTTACGTTGCAAATTTTGTTGATTTTTCATTGCCTAAAAAAGAAACTAAGGGGGAGGAAAGCATCTTTACCAGTAACCGAAAGCCTAGAGGTGACAGGTGAAGACCATCTCTGGCAAAGCAGCATGGTTTGTCAATCATGTCTTCCCAGGCTGACAGATCCCCCTGGACTGACACCAGAAGCTAAGCCAATTGTTGAAGTTAATAATTTTTGTCTATATTGTGGCATCATCCTGGTTAAAGGTAGAATGTTACTTAGGGCTAGGGACATACTTGCCTGGGATACATAATCTGAGAGTTCAGTCATGTCTTTCTTCATTTGGTCCAGAGAGGTACATCTCAGGTCATTCACCCCAACATGTACTATGACAGAGTCATAGCGATAATTGTTATTGAGTGACTTGTGTGCATGCGTGATTTGGTGGATCCTGGCACCTGACAGGCATCTGAACATGACCTTCTCCTTGTCCAGCCTGGTGAGGGAGACATGTGTATCTGACTATGGAGATGCCTATGAACAGAGCATTTAGTTTTGAGGTGTTTTGCCTTATGGGATTACTTGCTGAGACACTAGTGTGTGTGTTGTTATGTGTAGTGGATTCTATTTATGTGTAGCGTGTGCAAGTGAATTGCTCTTGGGAGGTCTCTGATATTTTGGTAGGCTTCTATTGAGTACCTCCATGTATGTGGGTTTATGTGTTGTGATTTTATTCTGTGTGAGAGGTGATATGTGTCTGTGCTGACAACCTGTTTGATATCCAGTTTGCTGTTATGTGAGAGAAATGATTCCAAGTTCATAGTGTAATTACATCTCTCACATATTGTATTTCTTTGATTTAGGAGTAAGTGGCTATCAATATACATGAGACAATTACTACATCACCTCATGATGCCCATGCCAATCAGGCTGGCCAGAAAAATGGTTGGAAACTGACCGTCCATTATGGTAGGTTTTTACCATAACTACTATTGAGGAGTGGACTAGTTTGACCAGATTTTACTCTAGGATTAACAAAGGAGTTTATTCTATTAAGGGCTGGGGGTGAAAACTATGGCATTGCTTCTCAGTGTGCAACTGACTTTCCCACAATGTGGCAGGGATGCTTGGGAAGGTTCACTAACAGATGTCTAGGAGAAAATTGTCTTTCAAGGTGTTTGCATCTATACAGGGCACCACCGAAGCCCGTTGAGTGATGCACAGCTGCTGGCAAATGCAAGGCTTAAATACAAGTGAAATTAAACACTTTTAAGCTAAACTACTAATGGGAAAGCACACAATGAGCTTTCCTCAGATAATCTCCAACTCACATGTGGCTCAGACTACACACTTCTGCCACATGGGTACATGCAGGGCCCTCCTAATGTAAGATGGCTGAAATAATGCTCAGGTGTAACAATACAGTCAAGATTTAACAGATCTGAATATAGTCTATGCTATGTACAAGCTACTTAAAGCAACAGAACAGCTTTCCTAAAGTGCAGAAAAATGCAGTAAAATGATAAGCAAAGTGCAAAGCAAACTCACAAGGTACTTATTTGTTCGACTCTGGCAGTGGACACTTTGGATTTCAGCAGAATCTCTCCAGAAATCTGGCAAAAGTCGACAAACATTGAGCATCTCCATTTAAAAGTGGGCAAACTTTCACAAACATGAGGCTTAAATACAGGTGAAATTAAACACTTTTAAGCTAAACTATCACTATCAATGGGAAAACACACAGTGAGCTTTCCTTCAGTAATCTCCAATTCAGATGAGGCTCTGACTACACACTTCTGCCACAAGGGTGCAGCCAGGGCCCTCCTAATGTAAGATGGCTGGAATAGTGCTCAAGTGTAACCATACAATCTAGATTCAGCAGATCTGAATCTAGTCTATGCTATGTACAAGCTACTTTAGGCAACAGAACAGCTTTTTTAAAGTGCAGAAAAATAAAGTAAAAATCAGCAAAATGAGGCAGCAAAATGATAAAATACAGTCAGTAAATTGCAAAGAGAACTCAAAAAGTACTTATTTTTTCGATTTTGGCAGTGGATGCTTTGGATTTCAACAGAATCACTCCAGGACTCTGGCAAAAGTTGGCAAACATTGAACAGCTCTGGTTAGATGACCTGTGGTGGTACTGCTCTCTGCACATACTGGCAACTCTTCGAGCAGCTGTGAACAATGGGAGACTATGAAGAGCATTCCTACAGAGGATTTTAAACTGGGAAGATTTGCTTATATACTACGCATGGGTAACAAGGCTTTTATACCAGCAGTCTGAAAGACTTTTAAACAGTTAATCCCTCAGGCCAATCAGATAAAAACACAATGAATTTTAAACCAGCAGTTTCCCACTTTGATGGGGTGACTTTAGCTCTGCTCCTACCATAGTACAAAAGACCCTCCAAATGTAAAACAAACTGGTTCTGAGCTCAAGTGCAGTGACACATGCTTTACAGAAATTCTGCAGTTTCAGGAATCCTTTGAAATAATAATTTTCAACAAAATACAGAGCAAAGTGCACAGCTTAGCAATACAGTAACAAACAAATGGTGCTTCTTTAACAAGTGCAGGCTGAAAAACAGTGATAAAGTCAACAAAAATCAATAAATGATGCATAGAAGTGTTAAATAGTACTGAGACAGGAAGAGCAACTGCAAAAAAATAATACTTATATTAGGTTTGTAGGTCTGGATGGTTTTAAAAGCAATCCATGTCTTGTAGCCACAGGTATCCAATCCAGGCACAGGGAAGCTCTGCATAAGTGAGCACAGTCTCACAAAAATGTAATTATTTTATCCCAGCAGGATGAAAGACTTTTAAACAGTTAATTGCTCAGGCCAATCAGATAAAAAACACAATAAACTTTAAACCAGCAGTTTCCCACTTAAATTTGTTGAATTCAGCTTTGCTCCCACCACAGTGCAAAAGACCCCCTCGTAATGTAAAGCAAACTGGTTTTGAGCTCAAGTGCAGTAACATATCCCTTACAGAAATCCTACAATATCAGGAATCCTTGGAAATAAATTCACTAACCCTGAGAAATGTTCAACAAAATACTGAAAGAAGTGCACAACATAGCAGTACAATAACAGACAGTTGGTGTTTCTTTAATAAGTGCAGCGATAAATTCAACCAAATCAATAAATACAGCACAGAAGTGTTCAAAAGTACTGATGAATACTTCTCAAAATACGCATGAGACATTTTGGGGGTATTCAGAAACAAATAGCATATAGTGTTACATGAAATATAATAGCAAGTGGTGGTATGTAGGGAAGGGAGATTCAGAAACTCATGTAGCATGATTGTGTTAGCAAATAAATAGTGTGGAGTGCAACACATGCAGATGATTGCATAATGTCATACAAATGAATGTCAACATGCTAGTGAGAGCAGTCACATCATGCAGAGGACTATACATATGCATACGAGAGCAATCATGTATGTAAATGATTAACTTAGACATAGAAGTGTGATTTACAAATGTATAAAATTAATGCAATGACCTGTAATGATCATCTTTTCTGAACACCACAATATTTTGTTGTACAGGAGCTTCACTCAAATTATGATGCTGGGAACAGCATCAACATTAGCATGGCAGCACTCATTAGCAGATTGCCAAAGAGCCAGCATCCTTACTGTTGCTTGTTGTTACTGCTGTTCGTTTTGTGTAACTAGTTAAGGCGAAGAGGCTCAGCTGTTCATTTATATACTTTATTACATACAAAACACATCAGGACTGATAGCAGCAACATAAAATATAAACAAACTAACTGCCTGACTACTTCACATACATGCATGCTTACACCTCTACAGCTCACTACAAAATGGCAGTCTTGCTTGGATGTGCTAAGTATTTATATACACATGCTAGCTCACTGGAAAGCTTCTTAAAGGTAATACACACTCAAATCTACATCCTCCCTCTTTACTGGGCTGTCTGAAATGATAATGACATTTGAATAGGCATGCAAATTATTCAGACAATAATGAATAAATAGCATTCATGTCCAAGTTTCACACACAACATTCTCTCTCCCACACAACATGGGTTCCTCCCAGGACATAGCACCTACACTGCTCTCATTTCCTTCTTAGATAGTGTAAATAAAGCCCGAGAGACAGGCAACATTGTATCAGCCCTTTTTATAAACCTGTCAAAAGCATTTGACACTATCGCCCACTCCGTCCTCCTTTCTCAGCTCTCTAGTATAGCCTATCTCCCCTTTCCCTTAACTGGTTCAGCAGCTACCTCTCTAACAGAGAACATGTTGTTAAATGGCAAAGCTTGATCTCCCCCTTCATTCACAACCCTACAGGGGTGCTCCAAGGAACTATTCTTGGCCCTCTTCACTTTAACATATTTATCAATAGTCTGCAATAGGTTATCTCACAGGGCTCCCTAATCCAGTATGCAGACGACTCCACTATAGTCTGCTCAGCTAACAATGTTAACACTGTAAAACAAATTACCCAAGCTACTTTTTCCTCAATAGAATTATGGCTACACAAAAATCACCTCTCCCTCAATCCCCCCAAAAAACAAACTTCTAATCTTCACTTCCAAAAGAAACTCACCCATTAATAAAGCTGACCTTGAAATTTTCTCCCACAACTCCACTCAAACTGAGCTAGTTACACACACTACACTGCTAGGAGTAATTATTGATGAAAATCTTAAATTCGATCACCACATCCACAATAATATCAGTAAAACCCCAAAAAACTAGGGCTGCTATATAGACATAACAAATTTCTCTCTATCCTTTCCAAACAAGCACTCGCACAATCCTACCTTCTACCTTCTCTAACTTACGGTGGACCCTTATTAACCAATTTGCAGTCTTCCTTATTGGCTAAATTATACACTTGCTATAACAAAATTGCTAAATCCGCCACAAATAATCACCACTCTACTCACCACTGTACTGCCTTAAAGCAACTGAAATGGCTTGAACTCCCCCACTGTCTTCTCCAGGTTTCCACTGCTCATAAACTGACCTATAAACTCTATGACTGTCCAGCTCTCAGCTCCATTTTCTCCCTGTATAATCCTGCCCATCCTCTTCACTTTGAGCACCAATTTCTGCTCCAAATACACAAGCCAAAACTCCCTGCAGGCCAATTATTATACTCGGGGACCATCTCTAAAATCTGGAACAACCTTCCAGCTCCAATATGATTACAACCTTTGCCAGCTATCTTCAAAGCTGCCATCCACAGCCACCTCTCCTCTTCATGCATATGTAACTGCTCTACTCCTTCAGTGGTTACCTAAATTCTAACCTACATATAAAACAGTATAACTCTGTCTGCACTCAAATTCACCTTCTTTCACTACTGTAACTTGTATTCCTTACTCTAGGCTTATGTTCCTTTCTCCATTGTCACTCCAGTCTATGTAAATACTATGTAAATAGTAGATCAGGAAACTGTTATGTTCTTGTTTGGTGCAACTTATTAGTTTATATGTATAGTGGCAGGTTGTACTTTTGTGCCATTTGGTCACTTTATACTATGTAGTAAGTTTTCTAACTAAATTCTAAAGTTATTGAAGCCTTTATGTACTGCTTTTTTGTGCAATTTATGAGTCTCTTTGTATATTGGCAAGTTCTACTTCTGTATCATTGGCACTTTTTACTGTGAACAATACTGTACTTTGTTTGTCATTCTACTTGTTACTGTGGAGCTTTTTTCCCCGGGCCTCCACTGAAAATCGGCTAGCATGGCCCAGTGGACTTTCCTGGTAAACAAAAGTCAATAAATAAATAAATAATAAAGTTGCTGTGTATCTGGAACAAGGTTTGGAAATGCAACCTAATCTAGTAATATATCAGTTAGGTCTGGGTTTAGCAACAGGGACAATCATTGGTGAACGATCTGCTTTAGAACTCTTGGGGATATTCTCAAGAACAAGGAAATTTGCTGGAATGTCCTCTGGAACTGGAACATTGGATAAGTCACTCTGATAACTAGTCTTTACCACAGCCAGCATGCTGCAATACTGTCTTGGACACCAGTACTAAATGTTTCTGATTCCATCTAAATTCTACTTCTTGCGATTCCACTATGTACCATCTCAGCTCTGGACATAAACTTTTCATGACTTCAATTCGATCAACCCTTTTTGCTGTCTGCATCCTCACTATCTCCCCTTCTCGTAATGGACTGAGCAGTTTGCTGGTCTTATCATAGTAGGACTTCTCAGACAAACGCTTCTTCAGGAGTTGAGGTTTCACTGCTTTGTTGTTCTTAGCACATAGAACCAACACATTGGTACTGATTAGTAGTGTGGTTCTAGTTTGTCTCAACATAAGTCTCTGGGCAGGTGAACCAAGATGATTATCACGAGGAATGTTTCTGAGATTCAGGAAATTCAGAAAAACATTGGTATTCTCTCATTTCAACTTCTCTAACAACTGTTTTACACTTTGAACTGCATGTTCTGCCAAACCATTTTGACTGTGGGTACTCAGGGCTACTCATAACATGAATAAAGTCCCACTCTTCAGCAAATGTCTTGAACTGCTGATTTGTAAACTGTGCACCATTGTGAGAAATAACTTTGTGTGGACTACCGTGGACAGCAAAATGTTTCTTCAACTTAGTAATGAGATTAGGAAGTATGTCAATATCGAACCAATTTGAATAAGAGTCTACTAACACCAAGTAATGTTGACCATTCCATTCAAAAGTGTCTGTAGCCACTGTCAGGAAAGGTAGTTGAGGAATCTGGTTTAGCTGAAGTGGATCTTTCTGTTGATGCAGTTTAGTACTTTTACACACTGAACAAGATGGAGGTACTCTCTCAATATCTTGTGATATAGAAGGAAAAAATACTAGTCCTCTCACCCTTCTTTTGGTAGAATCAGTTCCTGGGTGGCCACATGCAAGTTGTCAATATACTATTGTTGCAAGGATTTTGGAACAATCACTTTTGGACCTTTCCTGATGATACCATTGTCAGACAAAATCTCATCTCTGTAAGGAAAATATGGTTGTACTTCTTGAGGCAAACAAGATTGTTTTGATGGCCATCCTCGACTGATAAAGTGGTTGAGTAGCTGGAAAACTGGATCTGAAGCTGTGTGAGTTCTAAGCTCATCGAGACATGTGGAAGAAACATTTCTCACTTCCATGACTTCAAAATCAGGTTGCTCATTGTCATGCTTTTCAGTGGTTGTTCTGGGTGATCTGGATAAGGTATCAGCAAGATAAAGAAGTTTGCCTTTTGTGTAAACAAAACTGAAATTATACTTTTGAAATTTCAATATCATGCGTTGCAATCTCACAGGAGCTGTGTGCATAGGCTTTCTCAAAATAGTGACTAGAGGTTGGTGGTTGGCCTCAATTTAAATAGGTCAGCCATAAATATAATTATGGAAATTCGAACATGCAAACACAATTGGCAAGAATTCTTTCTCTATCTGAGCATACTGCATCTCAGTTTTGGTTAGAGTTCTGTGTATAGGCTACTGGTCTACCCTCTTGAAGGATGACTGCACCAAGACAAAACTTAGAAGCATCACAAGAAAGAGTTACTTGTTTGTGAACATCATAGTATCTTAATGTAGGTGGACTGGAATTTCTCTGTTTCAGGACATCAAATGCTCTTTGGTGTTGTTCTAACCAGGACCAAGTTACATCTTTGCCTGTCAGCTCTTTGAGCAGTGCTGAAAGTTGGCTCAAATCTGGAATGAACTTGCCTAGATAGTTGACCATGCCAAGACAACATTGTAGGGCTTGAACATTGTCTGGTGCTGACATCTCAAGAATTGCTGACTGCCTGAAAGGCTCTGTTTGTAAACCTCAACTGGTAAACAAATGACCAACATAAGTAACTCACATCAGGAACTTGGTCTACAACTTTCCTAAGGTTTCTATCATGTTCGACTTCACCATTGCCTCCTACAAGAATATCATCTACTATAATAGCACATGGATATCCAGAAAAAAATTGTTCCATTGCACGCTGAAATACTTCACTGGGAGAATTTATCCCAAATGGCATACTCAAAGATCTGTACCTGCCAAAAGGAGTACTGAAAGTGGTTAACTGAAGATTTTCGGTCAAGGATAATTTGCCAAAATGAACTTTTTGCAACTAAGACAGAAAAAATAGTGGCATTTTGCAAAAGAGCCACAACTTCTTCCACTCTACCCATTGGATGATGAGGTTGTTTTAGTGTTTTGTTCATGTCTCATGGATCAATGCATATTCTAATATCATCTGAGCTTTGCTTATGAGCTACTACCATGGAGGATGCCCATTCAGTTGGTTCTACTACTGGACAAATCACTCCTTGCTGCACCATTTTTTCTAGCTCAGCTTTGACTCTACCTTGCATAGCTACTGTAACTTTCTTTGCTGGTCTGACAACTGGGCTGACTTCAGGGTCTAATGTCTTGGAGTACACAACTGGGAGTTTTCCTAGTTTGTCTTCAAAAAGATCAGCAAAGGTAAAAAAAAAATAGTCTGGGTGAAATTAGAACAGTTGTCTTTTAAGCTTACATGGTGGACTTCCTTATTAAATGAAAGCAGTCTGATTTTCAAACTGTCTCTGAGGCCTAATATTGACTGTGCGAGTCTCTTGACTATCTAAAATTGCAAGTCATAGCTGTTTCCAGCAGAGTGACATGAAAGCACTACTGAGCTTTTGGTTTGAATTTCTTCACCACCATAAGCAACAGGCTTCACACACTTAGCCAAATCAACCTTCTTACCAGCTTTTACTCTAGCAAATGTTTCTGCTGACATAACATTGCACTTTGAACCAATATCAACTTTGAGTTCTATGGGTCTTCCATTAATCCGAACAGTACAAAACAGTTAATTCTTTGTCCACAAATCTGCTGCACTGACTGTTTCACCAAGCACAGACACTCCATCAACATAAAAAGTAGGGTCACAGCTTTCTAATTGATCAACTTGTCTCTTGGAATGTTCTCTTTTAATAAAAGAATGGACCTCTTGATTAACTAAACATTTGAAAATGATTCCACTTTTTACATTTGTTGCATTGCTGAGCAAAAGCTAAGCACTTTTCTATTTTAGGCTCATGATTACCACTACAGTTATGACAGTTGACTATGAGGCTAGGTAATTACACATGCTTTAAGTTTGCTGACTCACCCTTGTGCTTCACTGAGCATGTCCGCTATACAGAACATGCCTTGTAATTTGATAGAAAAGTTCTGGGTTTCGCTGAATATGCCCCACCTTTAGGTCTGTATCTTTTAACCATGTGCTGTACACTATCAATATTAGCTTTGTTGCAGCTCCTTCCAAAGCTATTCTCATTTGTAAGCATGTTTGTGTGCTTTTCTGTGAGCTCTTATATTTAACAAATCTTTATGGCCTTATTCAAAGTTAAATCACTGTCTCAAAGCAAAATCTTTCTCATTGCATCATCTTTAATACCACACACAAGCCTGTCTTTTATCAACTCATCCCTAAATTCACCAAATCTGCACATTTCAGCCTTATTTCTCAAGTCTGTTATATATGCTGCAAAAGTTTCACCAAGCTTTTGATCTCTTGTGTAAAATATGTGCCTTTCATTGTAATATTTGTTTGGGGGTTACACATTTCTCTAAATTTACATTTTAAGCACTCTGAGTCTTCCCTTGTTTCAGCCGGTACCACTAAATGGGAGTTTTCCCCCTCCCCTTCATACACAGCAGGGAATACACAAATGAATGTTCCCTTTCAATAGCTTCTGAACCAGCTAAATTAAGCAAAATAAATGCCTTTATACATGCATCTTTGTCAGAAAAAGTAGCCTGTATGAAAATATTTTACTCTTGCTCAAACACTCTTCAGTTTTCTGCAATGTTATTATCAAATACAAGTGGAGCAGGTCTGCAAAATCCTTCTGCCATGCCAACAAAGTATGCAAAACACAATGCAAAATATGGCCCTTGTAATTATGTAAGAACATGCGCACACACCATGTACTTGTAACGTCATTCAAATGCACAATAAACTCTTTGAAATACTGTATTTATTCTTTGAAATGGCTGTATTTTGTGAAAGAACTGCACTGTAATGCTGCACAAAATTGTGAACACTTTGTACATTTCAGATATTTTGAATAGCTTTAGTTAATGTAAAAAATTAGCACATAGTTAAAAAATATGGTCGTTTTTCTTGTTTTAGACGTTTTATGCAATTCAGATATCATTTCAAACACTTTTGTAACTATTCTGAATATTTTTATCAATGTGTCACAGATCTGGAGATTTTGTTTAACTAGAAATTCATTTTGAGCATTCTGAGTGCTTTGTTTTATATTCATTAAGTAAAAAATTATTTAAGTAAGTTTTAGTACCTAGAATTTGTGTCTGACCTGTTTTGCTAGTCGTTTGAGCAGTAGGAATGATTCACTCCTGTATATTTCTCCAGCTTCAACTGAGTGCCTCATAGTCTTGACTCTGGATCCCATTCTGACACCATGTCACTCATCTTGTGTAACTAGTTAAGATGAAGAGGCTCGTGTGTTTGTATATATAATTTATTACATTTAAATACATCAGGATTGATAAAAACATAAAATATAAAGGAACCTACTGACTGACTACTTCACATACAGACATGCTCACACCTCAGCAGCTCTCTACAAAATATATGCTAGCTCTCTGGAAAATGTCTTAAATATAAATATATAATCTGATCTACAGGTACCACCTTCTTCACAGATGGGTCTGCCAGTGGCTGCTGTCACCTCCATGATAAGAAAATTGTTGGCTGCTTCTGTTTTGATAGAAACAGCATAGGGGAGTTAGAAGACGTGCTGTCCTCACAAGGAATCAAGAGGATGTGTAGAATGCCTATCCCAGCGCACTCAAAGTGTTAGCAAAATTAACCATTCTTGCTTTGGGGATGTTTCAGTATCTGACAGTGGACACATATTAGAAGTTCTGCAGGTGTCAGCCTCACAAATCATATCCAAGTTCCTTGATGTGATGATGAAGCATGTAAAGGAGCATGTTTGGCTTTTATGAACAGCAAAGTCGTGAACCATCACTATGCAGGCACTTTTTGACTTAGTCCATTTCCCTGAAGTTTTAAGTCCATTGATTATATCTACATTGCTATGAAGGCCCCATCTTCTCCACATGGTTTCAAGTATAACAACTAAAAAGGCTTCCACTTCATCAACTGCCAGTTTGTGCTCAGTCCACAAGGTATTATATACAATGTGTTTGTGTGCCATACAGCCAGTTCCCATGATTCCCACATCTAGCACAAAAGTGACCTATGCCAGAGTTGAAAACAGGGTGACTTTCCACTGCGTCATCTAGTTGGTAAGTCCACATATTGCCACCCACTATGCTGATTCCAAGGATGTAGTTAGCAAGTCACTCAAAATGATGCTCACTGTTGTGTGCTGCAGATGGTGTAGGATTTGCCTTAGTACCTTAGCAGATAACTCCTTCCTTAATCCTTAGACCATGGTGGAGATGGTGTATAACACCACAATGTCACAGACACAGAATATTACCAAAAATGCACTTGGTCTTATGGTCTTATGAAGGCTCACATCTGCTGCTTGGACACATCTAGTTGCATACTGCAATATGAATGTGAGACTTGACGTAAGATATTCATTATCTGTACTGTGCTCCACAACTGATATTATGAAAGCAATTACAATGTAGGAGCATCATAGGACTACCAGAAACTTATATTTTAGCAGTGGAGAATGAGTTGGTGAGGGGTGTCTGAAGGATCTGGCAACAGCAGATCCTCATGTGAGGCAGAGGTGGGTGTAATATGTAGCAGTACTGGCAATAAGGCTGTGCCTGGTCCATCAGACATCTGGCCTATAGCATGGCCATGGTGGGCATTTACCAATATTCTTCAAGATGTACCAGTGGATTGCAACATAGCCAGTATTGACTTCAACAGGCATGTCTGTTCCACATCCCTATATGCCATGCCACTCTGTATGAATTGCAGAACACCTCACACATCCTGTGAACTCAGCATCTCTGAAATGGTATGCATAGTGGCCATCTTAGCTGGAACACTGACATGCACATGTACTATTTAATGAAAACGTTGACACCCATGTCAGGT
This sequence comes from Protopterus annectens, assembly GCF_019279795.1. Lineage (NCBI taxonomy): Eukaryota > Metazoa > Chordata > Ceratodontiformes > Protopteridae > Protopterus > Protopterus annectens. The sequence continues at coordinate 982,624,670 of NC_056727.1, forward strand.
AATATCTTGGAGTGATAGTGATTAAGCCATCTGTACCTCTCTTCCAGATGATGGGTGCATGCACTTTAGAGGCAGTGCAACTCACTGATGTCATCTGTGGTGGTAAATACCAGGAGCCACAGAAAAACAGACGCTGGTGTTGGAATTTAACATCTGTAGTGGTGACTCATGTACAGCTTGGAGGGGTTTAAAATGGCAAGATGTCCACTACTAAACACAGGGGATGCAGGAGGATTCTACTCTCTAATTATCATTATCTCATCTGTGGGGGATGAGTGCATACCCCCAATATTAGCATTGCTTACCACGCCATTGTGTTGTTGGACTGTGTAATGTGTGGAATCATGTCAACTCACTGAAGATAGTTTCTGCAGCACTAAAAAGTTTAAAAACTCCTCACCAAAGCTACCTTCACTGAACATAAAAAGACATTTTTTTGCAAGAGGACCAGCCCCCTTAAATATATATATATATATATATATATATATATATATATATATATATATATATATATATATATATAAATATATATATATATATAATATATCTATATCTACATACTAGACCTGATCATCACAAACATGGGGACACAATGTTGCATACCAGAAGTATACCCCTCTTTGATAAGATCAGACCATAAATTAATCTCACTGGAAATTCACATCCCACCCCCACCCCCCAGCACAGAAGACCACTGTGAAGAACTTCTCAAAATCCAAAGTGGAATCCTTCAAGGCCCCCGGGCCAGTGGAAACTACAGCCCAATCTGCTGAATCCTTTATAAACGTATTCTATGGACACCTTCAGGAATGCATAGATCATGCAATCCCAAATAAAACCAAGACCCATTTCCCCAAAGGCAGGCGTCCTGTCTGGTGGACCCCAGCCATAAATAAGCTATACAACAGAAGGAGGAAGCTACTACATAGAGCAAAATCCCTAAAAGGGAAGGCATCTCTGATCAGTACTAGCAAAAAACTACGTTCCCTCATAAAATCATCCAAGGCCAGCTTTGAGAGAAAAATTGCACAAGACACTAAAGATAATCATAAGGCCTTCTTTAGATATGTTAGAAACGTGGGTGGCAACTCCCAGATATGCTCAGAGTTAGTCCATAATGACAAAAAATACACTGAACCCACAGACATTGCCAACATCCTGGCAGACAGGTTCAGTGCAAACTCCCCCCCTCCCCTCCAAAAGGACAAATATCTATTCCAGCAGAGTGTTGCCTCCCTGACATCTCAGATGCCCAGGTGAGAGCTGCCCTCTCCAAAGCAAAAAACACAGCATCAATGGGACCAGACGGTGTTCTGGGCTGCATGCTACATGAACTCCAAGAAGAGCTGAACCCACACATAAGGCTGATGTTCAATCTCAGCCTTACTACAGGATATGTATCCAAAGAATGGCGTACAGCAACAGTGGTCCCACTCCACAAAGGAGGTGCTTCTACGGACCCTGGAAACTACAGCCATATAAGCCTGACTAGCCTGGTCTGCAAAGCTATGGAAAGCATCATTATGGAACTCATAAACAAAGACATTGGGGACCTACAGACACTGGATCCTACCCAATTTGGCTTTGTTAAGGGCAGATCCTGTCTCTTGAACCTAGTCGACTTCTTTGAAACAGTCATCAAGGCCATTGATGAGGGTAAGGTAGTTCACACAGCCAACCTGGACCTCGCAAAAGCCTTCGACGTAATACCCCACTCGGGCAACATAGACAAGCTCTCCAGCTTAAATATAAACCCCTATGTCATAAGATGGGTTGCAAACTGGCTCAAGGACAGAACCCACATGGTCAGAATTGCTGGAGCCATGTCAGACTCTAAACCAGTCATGAGTGGCGTCCCACAGGGCTCAGTCCTGGGACCTCTCTTATTCAGTATATATTTTTCTGAGGTGCAGGCTAAAACAGGAGGACTGTGGTTGACCAAGTTCACAGATGACTGCAGACTGGGCGCCATAATTGACTCTCCAGCTTACACAAGCATCCTCCAAAAGGGACTCATAGAAATGGATTACTGGTGCCAGAGCCATGGCCTTAAACTAAATGCCAAAAAGTGTATAGTCATACCCTTTGGGAAAAACAAAGTGCCCACAAATTACCACATAGGTGGTAGTCCATTAAGTACGGAAGAAGTAATTAGGGACCTGGGGACCTAAGTTGATAGTAATCTCTCCTTTGACAAACACATTGCCAAAGTGGTTAGAAAGACCTTCTATATAGCCCATCTTATCATGAAAGGATTCACATCTAGATCAAGGGAGGTCATTGTGTCCCTGTACTCTTCCCTCATCAGGCCCATAATTGAGTACAATGCCCCATTTGGGATGTATCTTATCCAACACTTGCAGCAACTAGAAAGACCCCAAAAGTACCTCACAAAGAGGATCAAGGGACTCAAACAAATGCCATATGCTGCTCGGCTAAAGAAACTCCAGCTCTACTCAGTTGCATACTGCCTACTCAGAGGCGATCTATGCCTGACGTACAAAGCCATGTCCAACCTGGAATTAATGGGCATGCTCCACCTCAGAAAATCCAAATCCATTAGAGCTATGCGATCGAGAGAATTGAACCTCAGCACAGAAATAAATAGGACATGCTGGAGGGACAGATTCATAACCCAGAGGCTCCCTTCACTCTGGAATAAAATCCCAGCCCATGTTAGGCAGAGCCCCACACTGACTCTCTTCAAGGGTAATCTTGACGAGTGGATGGGAGATCGTAGGTTCACCCCGGGGGTCACTTCTGTGTCATTGCTAGACAGAGGCACAGTAAACTAACCTTAAAAAGGGCACAGTAAACTCATTCCAAGGGGTGGCGAAAGCCAAACACACTCTGGTTAGGATTGTAAATGCCCTAGGGCAGATAGCCTAGTATGAACCTATGAACCTATGAACATATATATATATATATATATATATATATATATATATACACCAACTCTGAGGTCACACAACAGTGCAAAAAATAGTAAACTCCACTGTTGGCGAAGTTAGTTTCATTGAACAGAGTTTGTACATTTTACACTTTGTGAAACTAACTTGACACTCTCTAATGTGCATAGTGCCAGCAACATCAGCAACAGGTGACCTGCTGACATCAGGCATTTGCTGAACTGTTGTACTGCACACTCCACTGATAGAACAGGTGTAAGCATAAGTTAACATACAGTGTCAATGCCAGATCATATAGGCTCATAGGTTCATAGGTGTGTACTAGGCCAACGGCCCTGGAGCCTTTACAAGCATAGCCCATAGAAGTGCCCTGGCATTATGCTGCCATTAGTTCCCAGTGCCTCTATCAAGTAGAGCCACTGGAGTGATCCTGGGGTAAACTTTCTATTTCCCATCCACTCATCAAGATTTCTCTTGAAAAGGACCAGTGAGGTGCTCTGCTTGACATGTATAGGAAGTCTATTCCAGACCATGGGCAGTCTCTGGGTTATGAACCTGTCCCTCCAGCATGTTTTGTTGATTGTGGTAATGAGGTTGAGGTCCCTGGAGCGTGTGGTGCAGAGGGATTGGGATTTCTTTAAGTATAACATTTCTAACAGTGCTGGGTCAGGCATGGCTTTGTAAGTCAAGAAGAGATCGCCTCTTAATAGACAATATGACACAGAGAAAAGCTGGAGTTTTTTGAGTCTGTCCATGTAGGGCATGTGTTTAAGGCCTAGGATCCTCTTCGTGAGGTACTTTTGTGGCCTTTCCAGCTGTTTCAGATGTTTAGTGAGGTACATGCCAAATGGGTATTATACTCGATGATTGGTCTAATGAGGGAAGAGTAGAGAGATGATGACCTTTTTCTTCCTGGATGCAAAACCCTTGGTAATGAGATATGCCACATAGAAGGACTTTCTGACCACAGTGGCAATGTGGTGGTTGAAGGAGAGGTTACTGTCAACCTGTGTCCCCAGATCTCTTATAACGCCTTCAGTGTTCAGTGGGCTACCATCAATGTGGTAATTAGTGGGAACTGAGTTTTTCCAAAAGGGAAGGATAATGCATTTTTTGGCATTAAGCTTAAGGCCATGGTTTTGACACCAGTCGTTGGTCTCAGGGAAGCCTTTCTGTAGGATGTCTACATCACTTAGGGAGTTAATAATGGCTCCCAGCTTGCAATCATCAGTGAACTTGGTCAGCCAGAGTCCCTCCATGTTGGCCTGGACTTCTGAGAAGTAGATGCCAAACAGGAGAGGACCCAGGACCAATCTCTGTGTGACTCCACTCATGACTGGCCAGCAGTCTGACTTTGAGTCTGCTACTTTCACACTGTGGGTTCTATCTGTGAGCCAATTTGCAACCCACCTAGTGATATAGGGGTTGATGCCTAGTTTGGTGAGTCTGTCATTAATTCCTAAGTGGGGAATGGTATCAAAGGCCTTGGCTAGATCAAGGTAGGCTGTATGAACTGCCTTTCCCTCATCGACAGCTCTGGTGACCAACTCAAAGAAGTCAACCAGGTTGAGCAGGCATGCTCTACCCTTCACAAAAGCAAATTGTGTGGGATCCAGAGTTTGGAGATTCCCTATATCCTTGTTAATTAGGTCCATGATAATGCACTCCATAGCCTTACATATCAGACCCGTCAGGCTAATGGGGCGATAATTGTCAGGGTCTGTAGTTGCTCCCCCTTTATGGAGAGGGATGACTGTAGCAGTGTGCCATTTTGCAGGGACCAAGCCTGAGGTAAGGCTGTGATTGAACAGGGTACACAGGTGTGGTGCCAGCTCACTTTGTAGTTCATGTAAAACACAGCCAGGGATATTATCATCTGGTCCCATGGAAGGTGTATTCTTGGCCTTGGACAATGCAGCTTTAACCTGTGCTGCAGTAATGCTGGGTGCCTAGCATTCTTCTGGTATTGTAATTGGTTCTTTAGGTGGGGGAGAGAGGGGTAAAGTTGGCACTGAATCTGTCGGCCAGTATGTTGGCAATATCTGTTGACTCAGTATAGGAGGTACCATTGTGCAGTACCTCAGAGCAAATCTGGGTATTGCCGTGGAGATTCTTGATATAACTGTAGAAGGCTTTGTGGTTGTTTTTAGTGTCTGCCACAATTCTGCCTTCATAGCTAGCTTTAGAGGTTTTGATGAGGGATCTCAACGTTTTGTTGAAGCTAATAAGGGAGTTTTTCCAGTCTTGGGACTTCACCTTTTTCTGCAGCAGTTTCTTCCTTCTGTTGTAGAGTTTGTTAATGGCAGGGGACCACCAGATTGGTTTCCTTTTTTTTGGAGGAGAGTGTCTTGGTTCTGTTGGGTATGGCTAGTTCCATGCATTTACGTACATGTTCATACACCATGCATTTATGTACATGTTCATACAATGCATTGGTGTATGATTCAGCAGTCATGCACCTATTTTATATACGTGTTATTCCCACCAACATGTGGCACAAAGACCACTACATTCCAATTATTTGCATAGCTTATGGGCATATACAAACCTTGTGGTGCAGGCTGTCTCAGCTGCAGCCCTGATGTATCTGGAAAAGAGATATGCATGTGTGTTCTGCTGACAAACCCATTCACACTAGTATGTTTCTATACAGCACTAATGAAATATGCATGCACCACCCTGGTGCACCCCCTGCAGATGGATGACCAGTTATGACAATCCTGGCTCCCAAATCCAAACCACCACTGGATATAAAGGTACCTTCAACAGACCCAGGCAAGGATACCTGTAATTTATCAATTTCTGTGAGATGTCCCTGGGTTTTTAGTCCACCTCCTCTGATGGGCATGTCTCTGTATGTTGAGCTTGGACTGCAGTATCATATCAGTGGTCATATGATAAACTTGCAACAGAATCCTATTATGGCCTTTCACAACATTCATGCCCTGACCACTCCTTGCCACATCTGGTCTGGAAAGATTTGCCTGCTTTACCATTCTCAAAGATACACTTTTCATATGTGGTTAAGGCCTGTAGCAGCACCTCTTTCTTCTGGTTAGCTAAACTTTTCTAGCCATTGCCATTCCACAGGTCTCATGACAAGATGTGTACACATGCAGCTTACATATTGTGTGTGTGTACAGAGCAGCCTTTTTCTGGTCATCAACACCTCAATTAGTGGCCACAGACTAGCCTGCTAATAAACTGTAACAATTAAAATCCTGTGTCATACTGACAGCACCAATTGCAATATTATCACTGTCTGCTGTCTGTCAGCACTTCACTGACAGCACATACTGTAACCTAAGCCAGAGAGGCCTCATATCCCTACAGTATGTCTTGTGGTCTATATGCATATGGGACACTGTTGCCCCAATATATCAGGACAGTAACCTCCCCTATCTTTGTAATCTGTTCCCTGTCAGACTGAGTCTCCCCACAGCAAGACAGTACCAATCCTGACCTTGAGCTTTGTTCTGTGTCAGAGTGAGATCCCCCATTGGGTAAAAGGTAATCTATTGTGCACCTTGTGCTCTGTGCCTGTCAGGGTGTGCCACCCCCACTCCTCCCAGCATGACAGTCATCTGTCATGCATTTGTTTTGTGTTACCATCCACAATCCTCTGTACAGTGTGTGTTACAGTTGCTGCCATCAACTCTTGTGTGTTCCCTGCAGTCTTGAGGTCCTTTACCAGTCATCTTGTCTGCTGTCTGTATGCCTGTAGGGTAGAACACTGTGATATCTGCTATATTCCATTTCCTAAGTTGCTCACTATAATACAGTCTCCTGATGGAGGTGTGATGGGAAAAAAGAGGTAATTGGGAGCATATTTTTAGAATGTAGTGATTTGGCAGATTGAAAAAAAAACTGCTATGAAATACTTTATGAAAAATGCCATGGGAACAAGTGGTTGAAACTGAGAAAATGATTCTTTTGAGCTGGGATATGGGATTTTAGTTGGTCAGGCAATATACCAGATGTAAAAAAACAAACAAAACAAAACACAGTTACTAGAAAATTAAAATAAAAATATAAAGCAACTGTAACTGAAGTACTGAATATTATAATGGAGATAAAAGAACTGGAAGTGAGATCTTTAGAAAAGGGGAAGGAACAATTATACATAAATTATGGAATCTGGGGAACAATACATGCAGAATAATGTCCAGGAGGAGAGAAATTTGAGGGAAGGCATAGACTGAGTCATTTGTGTAATGGTGGCATGAACACTGTTAGAATGCATACTACATGAAAATAACAAAGCAGATGTTATTATGGTTAATAAAGATGTTTAAAAAATCATCATGTATTAGCTAAATACCTTTGTATACTTGGCTATCTAATATGTATGGAAGAATCACACCCAATGTGTTTTCTCTAGTGAGTTCCTTTTTTAATGCAGTCATTAAATCTCTGACATTTAAAGATATATACTTCCTACTGCTTTCAGAATTATTTTTTTGCAGACACTCCCCTGGATTCACTATCCTTCCATGCAGGACTAGCTTAGTCCTGCATGGAACCGGCCATTTAGGAGCAGGATGACAGCGCGCCATGCATAGTAATGAAGGCGAGCTGCCTGAGCTCCTAAATGGACATGGAGCATGTACAGGGGGCATGTCTGAGAGCAGAGCTCTCAGAATATACACGCCCCTGCAATCAAGAACAGCAGTGTAGGAGTAAGAATGAGCGAGACCACTCATATGTGTTTGCATACCCCCAGCGACATCCCCCCAAGTGTACAAAAGCAATAGTTACAACATTTACATATGAAGATTATTTTTTTATGAAACAGATCAAATTTAACCTTAGGTGCTTGGGTTTGCCCATTGCTTAGCTACGGTTAATGCAGCTTAAATGGCACAAGAGGATAAAAAGCAAGATATATGCAAATGAAGCAGTACAGCAATAGTGTACTGGGCAGAGCATTTGCCTTACGAGCAGTCATTCACGGTTTGAGTCCCACTCCAGTACAATCCATTTACCATGTAAAATCACTGTATGATCAATTTATTTTGTTGCATAGCCTACGATATAACATATATTTGTGAAGTGGAGTACTGCATTAAATGCAGATGTGAGGTGTCATTGTCATAATGTTGCAAAGTACAGAGATAATCACAAGTGCCCCATACAGTATATGTACACAGGAATCAGGAATACAAATGGAAGGTAAAATGTGTAATGACTGATAAATCCATACAGGTGCCAAATCCACCACCTGCCCAAGAATCATTAGACATCACTGTTTAAATTAGTGCGGTGGTAAGCGGGTGTAAGCACTAGTAAGCAAGAGTAAGCAGAGTTACGCAGTAGTAAGCAGGAGTAAGCATATTTAAGCAGAAGTAAGTGGGTTTAAGCCCATTTGCATGGGGGTAAGCAATGCACACACAGGTTAACCAGAGGTGAGCATTGCTTACCTTCGTGCAAACCTGTGCAAACCCGTGCAAACCCACACAAACCTGCTTACAATTGCTTAAAAGTGCCTTAAGCACTCTGTATGCATCAGCTGCTGTTCTGGCCAGAAACAAAATAAACAGCCTTTGCAGATCTTGAACCGATGACCCTGTACACTATAGTCAAGTAGTTAACCACTAAGCCATCACAGCACTACATAAGATTGAGGTATCGCCAAATGGATCCTCCCCATAAGAAATACAAACTGAACATGTGAAAGGAATCTATATACAGTTTTATTTGTATAACCAACTACAGGACATAAAGATGTGAGCTGGAGTGCTGCATTAAGCCCAGATGTGAGATGTCAATGTAATAAAGTTTTGAAATCCCCTAATAAACACAAGGACCCCATACAGTGTACGTACACATGAATCATGGATACCAAACACATATATAACATGTAATGAATAATAAATTAATGCCACAATGCAAATATAATGCAACTTACATATTAAGCAACACTAAGCATTGCACAGCCCAGCTTAGTAGGTGTAACTAACGTGTAGGCCAGCTAACTCAATCTGCCCATTGGTATACCCCTTTAAGTAATGCCAACCTTAGGTAAGCAGGTTTGCCCATAGCTTAGCCTTTTCAAAACTGTCTAACCATGGGAAAGTGTGGGAAACCGGCACTATTTAAACCCAGCATAACTGGTTGTAGCTTCCCCTTGTAAGCACTATGTCTGGAATGGGAGAGTGTGTGCGCTTTTGGGCGCACCGCTGGGCATCCAGGAGTCCAGAGTCATGGCAGGACTCCTTGTGAAAGACCATGACATGAGACTGCTGCAGAGCCAGTACCAGGGTTCCCAATACAAAGCGGAAGCCTGGGACCATCTCGCCCGTGATCTCACCAGAGCCACTGGCATACCCCAAACTGGTGAGCAGGTCAGGCATCACTTTGCTGACCTGAAGCAGTGAAAGGGGGATCTCTTGGATCAGTGGATCCAAGAGGCTAGGAAGATAGGGGAAGTCCCAGCCATGTGTAAGTATCTGTCCACTACCTGTTTAATAATTGCCAGCTCATGTATATTATGGATAGGTATAGCTAAATATTCCTCTTATGTCTTTCACAGTGGCAAGTGAGTGGGCTATGAACCAGGAGGCCCATGGATGTAGATTGGAGCGGTTGCGATGCGAGGCAGGTTAGTAATACTCTTGCATGTACTGTCATAGGAAATAAATCTAAAAGTAGTAGTAAGGTAATTGCCTGTATAAAACCTGTATTGTTTAAGGCATGTACTGCATACACCAGAGAATATGGCAGGAAGAGTCTCATATAGGTTGTATGTAAATAAAAGCATAAGAGCCTGACAATAAAGGTCTAACTGCTGGACAGCATGTGTTTATCCTGGTATCATATGGTAATGTAGATTTGCAATCACTTAATAGTACTGTTGCATTAAGCACTGTTACCCACACTGTGCTACATAAATAAAATATGTAGGAATGTCTGTATACGACTGTTGTAATCCCAAGAGGTCATACAGTACAATTGAGAAAGACTTAGGCAGAAAACAGGAACAGACAGACAACAAAATCTAAATGACACACTCAACTGAGATGTGAACTGTTGTATTTTTAGCACACACAGCCATGGTTCGAATCCTGGGAGTAGTAGTAGGCTGTATGCAGAATCATACCCCACAACTGTACAGATATCTCCAGAATGTCCAGTAAATCGGCCCATATCTACTGCCTGTCACCTTGTCCCCCTGGGAAATCAGTGGGATGATCCTAGATGTTTAGGCAGCAAACAAGAAATACAACTGATTGTCAGATATCTATAAGAACAAAACTGTCACTCTAGCAACTCCCCAAAATGTTATTAGAGTAATAAGCCAAGTATGTCCCATCTACACCCCCATGTTGTCAAGCTGTGACTAGAGTGTGTACAGTAACAGAGTGAAACGTATGTGCATAATACTAATGTGGAATCTGGTAATTTGTGTGGCAACATTCAGGTGGTGCTAACAAACATTGCTCCCACAGGTCTGTTGAGTACGAACACTGTGTCTAGAAATAAAAGACTTGATATCCTGTACTGGTACTGTTTACTCTGGTATTGTATGGCATTGTTAGTGTTGCAGTTGCTCTGAATAATAAGGTATTACTCATCACTGTCACCCACACTGTGCTACATAATAAAACTGTCTAGGAATTCCTGTATAAGAGTGTTGTAATTACAAGGTCAGAATGTAAAGCCACAGGAGAATTATAGACAGAAATCAGATAAGAGATACACAGCAATATCTGTATAGCACACTCAACTGTGATGGACAGTGTTTTATTTTTAGCAGACAGCCATGGTTCGAATCCTGGGAGTGGTAGTAAGTTGCATGCAGAATCGTACCCCACAGGTGTACAGAAATGTCCAGAATGACCAGTTAATCGGCCCATATCTGCTGGCTGTCACCCTGTCCCTCTGGGGTCTACCTGATAATGCCAAAAGCTGAGAAGAATGACGATGAGATAACCAACACCAGAAGATCGACAATGGAGAAGACTGAAAGTTGAGAATCCCGAAGCTGAGAACACCGACATGTTTAGGTAAGTGTGCGATAGGGACAGACATTAGGGTCAGGGTAGGGTCAGGTAAGTGTGTGATAGTGACTGACTTTAGGTTTAGGGACGGGTTAAGTGAGTTAGGGTGCGGGTAAGGTAAGTGTGTGATAGTGACGGACTTAAGGGTTAGGGGCAGATTCAGTGAGTTAGGGTTAGGTTGCAGGTAAGGTAAGTGTGCGATAGTGAGGGACTTGAGGGTTAGGGGCGGATAAAGTGAGTTAGGGTTAGGGTGCGGGTAAGGTAAGTGTGCGATAGTGATGGACCTTAGGGTTAGGGTTTGGGTTAAGGTTAGTGCATAGATAGTTGTGTATGTAAGGTTTAGTGAAGGTTTGTAAGGTTTTTGGTGTGCTTGTGTTGTGTGTGTGTTTTTCGGGAAAGGTATTTGTTTTGTTGATTGTCGGGATTGTGGTTTGTCGGGCATTTTTTTTTGAACTTTCGGTTTTGTCGTGTCGGTTATTTCTTTGTCGGTGTTTTGGCGTGTCTGTGTTATCAGGTAGACACGTCCCCCTGGCATATCAGTGCGCTAATCTCTGACATGTAGGCAGCATTTCACGTCATATAACTATCAGGCCTGTACATATTTGGAAAATGTCAATGAAAACAAACCTGTCATTGTACAATTCACTAAAGGTTTAAGAGGGAAATAGTAGAAATATGTCCCGGTTCACCTGCATGTTGTCAAGACATGCCCAGAGTGTGTGCAAAAAGAGATGGACAGGGATGTGCAGAACATCAACCTGGAATCTGAGAGTATGTGTAGAAACAGTTACTTAGTGTTAACAAACAATACCTCCACAGGTATACCAGGTAAGAGGTGTATACTGCAGGATCTACCATTGCCCTGAGTCATTTTAATGTGGCTGACCACTAGATGGCAGCATTTACCTAATTTTAACTTCTCGCCCTGGTGTAGCACCTTCTATCCTTTCTAGTGCAGTTTCCCTATATCTACTTACCTCTTTTACTCCCTTAAGGGTGTTTTCTGCTTCTTCTACTTAACATCCTTGTGTTTATCTCTCCTCCCTCTGTGCTTACTCTACCCCAAACTTACTGCCTGTTTTACTGATTGTTCCTATCCTGACTCTTACCTTTGGCTCTTCCCACTCCTTTCACTCTATGGGCTCACTCTGCTTCCCTACCCTGCCACCAAATCTCACCCGCCCCCACTACTCCTACATTTATACTTAACCAATCCCCTCCCCCTTCTCACTCACCAATCATCCCCCACTATCATAACTCAACCAACCAATCTCCTCCACCCTCTGTCCCTCCCTCTTGAACACCCAATCATAGCGTCTCCAACCCCATTCAAAGTCCACATACACTCCTTGTCCACCGCATCTGATACTCTCCTATCTGCCCCACTAATTCCTCCCTCTAATTCTCATCCGCACCACAACCATGACATGTCTTATAACTCAAACAGTTCAAACCCCATTTATCTGCTTTCTATTCTTAATCCCTTTATATCATGCTACCTCCTACCATTCTAACCTACTCCACCCCTCCTTCCTATCCAACCCCCACACTCCCACCCCTCCTCCTCATCCCACTATAAAACATTTTCACAACGTATCTGCCTCCCTAGTCCAACCCAATCTCCTCCACTATTTCAAATTAAAGCTTGCCCCCCTCCAACCTACATACCACAAAATTAAACTAATTCCCTACTGCCCACATCTATTAAAAACCAGCTCAAAAATGTCACTACCCTTCCTCAACTTCCTCTACTTAGCAGGGGACATGCATCCAAACCCTGGACCAAATTCTTCCTCTTTGCCAAACCCCACTATTACAAGCAATGAAACTTGCCACAAACACCTCAAATTCTTCACCTTGAATGCCCAAAGCCTAAAGAACAAAGTAACCCAATTTCATGCCTGGCTCAACCATAACCTACCCGACATTGCAGCCATCTCAGAAACTTGGTTAAAACCTCACATCTGTGATTATGAAATCCTACCACCCGGGTTCCAAGCCATGAGACATGACCGCTTAAAAAGAAAAGGGGTGGGGTAGCCTTAACATACTCTAACTTGCTGTCCATATCTCCCTACCCTAATCCTATCCCTCCATTCAACAATGCTGAACTAGTCATAGGCCTTCTAAAACTAAATAACCATAAAAACATATGTATAATTGCCCTCTACATCCCCCCAGGTAATAACATCTCCACTCTTGAAGAAATCCTCCTCTGGACCTCTACTAATATTAAACTTGTGACCTTCATACTTGAAGATGTAAATATTGACTGGAATAAAATCAACAACCCAAATCACACTATATCCATCAATCTATTCAAATTCACCCAACTAACTAACTCTATCACCAGACCCAACAAAACTAACCCTCCAGGTACAACTCTAGACTGGATCCTAGTATCTGACCCCAACAAAGTCATAGATTCTGGCACTACTCCTCACCCTATAGGTGACCACTTGCCATCTTTCATCCACAGAGCTACTCACTCCTCTCCTCACCTACACCAATATAACTACACCCCTAACCTCACAAACTTCAACCCCACAACCTTCTTGGATGACCTAAAACAAACAAACTGGATCCCCCTAAACACTTTACCATTAGACAATACCATAGAATTCTTCAACTCTATCTTTTTAAGCATCCTCAACTCCCTAGCTCCTCCAAGAATAAGGAGGGTCAAAACTAAGTACACCCCTTGGCTAACCAAAGACACCAAAAAACTTATGCTACAAAGGCACAAATCTTGGAAAACCTACCACCAAAATAAGCAGCCGGAAACTCTCCTTATATATAAACAACTTTGTAACCTTGTTAAAAAACATATCATTAGAGATAAAAAGTCCTACTATATTAAACTCCAGTCCAACCAATCTAACAACCCCAAACATTTCTGGAACTCAATTAATTCTCTTCTCAAACCAGGTATGTAAAATAACCCCTGCCGTGACTCAAACAAATCTGACGCTGAAATAGCCTCTGTATTCAACTCCTTCTTTACCAACTCCATCGCTGACCTGACCAAGACCTTCCCTAACAACCCACCCTCCCAACCCATCCAATCTTCTACACCCCTACACAACTCTCTGCTTCTATTCCCCCACCTATATTTGAACTTACACCCATCTCTACCTCCCTCATAAAAAGATTACACTCTAAATTAAAACCTTGCACCAATGCCCCTGACAATATTCCATCTTCATTCCTAAAAATAGCCACAGACATTATTGCTCTTCCTATCAGCATCTTAATCAACAGATCCATACAGGAATGTTACATGCCCAAACTATGGTGTGCTGCCTTTATCTTACCCCTCCATAAGGGAGGCAAAAACAATAGCATCTCTAATTTCTGCTCTATAGCTATCCTCTCCCCTATTTCTAAAATCCTAGAGAAATGTATCCACCTACAGCTTATGCCATACCTAGCCTTACATCAACTAATTACTCCAACCCAACATGGATTCTGACCTGGCCATAGTACTACCACTGCCCTGCTCTCATTCTTAGACACAGTAAATCTAGCCCGTGACTCTGGTAACATTGTCTCTACAGTTCTACTAGACCTGTCTAAAGCATTCAATACCATTTCCCACACCCACCTCTTAAACCACCTCTCTAGCCTCCATCTCTCCAATAATTCTTTATCTTGGTCCTCAAGCTACCTCTCTGGTAGGTCTCAAGCCATGAAATGGGGGAAGGGCACCTCCTTCTTCCTTCCAACCCCCACTGAGGTACCTCAGGGATCTATACTTGGTCCAATGCTGTTCAACATCTTCATTAATGACTTCCACAAAGCCATACCCAATACCAAAATTGTACAATATGCAGACAATTCCACTTTAATCTGCTGCGTCCCCACCCTCCCTCAGCTACAAATAATAACCCAAACTGCGTTCTCCTCCACTGAACAATGGATACTCCAAAACCACCTCTCTCTAAATGCCAACAAATCCAAAATTCTGTTATTTTCTCCATCAAAAGCCTCCCCTCTTGATAAACATTCTTTCCAAATTGTAAGCCACAACAACACTGCCTTAGAGGTTTCTCCCTTCGCTAAACTTCTTGGGGTAACTATTGATGAACACCTAAAATTCGACACTCACATCCAGCAAAACATTAAGAAAACTTATATTAAACTTGGTATGCTATACAAAAACATCCACTTCCTTCCACCTCCCACCAGACAAACCCTTGCCACTACCTATCTGCTTTCCTCACTTTTATATAGTGCTCCCCTCCTATCTAACCTATCTGCATCTCTCTCCTCCAAACTGGAAATCTGCTACAATAACATTTCTAAATTTGCCACCAAAGCCAAATTTTCCTCCCATTACTGTACTGCCCTTCATTTGTTAAACTGGCTTGAACTTTCCAACCATCTAGATTATCTCCAAATTACTACAGCCCATAAACTAATTTTTCAACCTACTAAGTGCCCAGCCCTATCCAATACCCCCCAACCATACTCCCCTCCAAGATCTCTAAGATCATCCCACCAAAACCTAATCACTGTCCGTAAACCCAATTGTCCTGCTGGGCAGTATCTGCTATCCTTTTCTTTATCTAAAAAATGGAATTCCTTGCCATCCTCCCTAAAGACTTGTGAAAGCTTTGAAACCTTTAAAACTGTTCTACACTCCTACCTTTCTTCCAAATGGAAATGCAACTGCTCTCTCCCCACATAGCCTTATGCCACTCTCTCCCCATAAACTTTGTTCTACCTCTGAGCCTAAACCTAACCTGACATAACAGTAAAAGTAATCACCTGTACAACCCACTTTAACCTCTACCACCTCTGCTCTCTTTCACTTCTCTTTCCCCCTCTTTCCCAGTTGCCTTTTTCCTCCATACACTTCAAATACCTTCTAACCTGGGAACATACTCCTGTTCCTCAGCTGGGAACTTCTAACCTTCTAACTTCTTTAGCTTAAAATATAATCTGCAACAACTTATTCCTGTTCTTTAGCTTAAAATTAAATTCTGCACCCTCAACTTCTTCTCAATAAATTCCCTGTTCCTACTCTATACCATACCGTCACAAATACTTGACACTATGAAACCATATAACTTATATTGTTCCCTGACTCTTAATCATCTTTGATTTGTGTTTCTCTTTACTTTGACTGTAACTGTGAATACACTGTGTAACACAATTTTATTTAATTGTAGTCTTTCTCATTTCATTTGGATTTTTATGTGAACAACTGTGTATAACTACATGTATATTTTTACCTCACTTAATTTTGATTTTTATGTGAATAACTGTGTATAATCACTATATAATGCAGATTTTTAAGTGAATAACCGTGTAGAATCACTATGTAATGTTGAGCTTTTCTCCCTGGGCCTCCACTGAAAATGAGCTCCCTGAGCCCAGTGGACCTCCCCGGTCATCAAACTGAAGTAAAATAAATAAAACCAGTTCATGTATATAGTTGTCGACAGCCATACTGGTCTCAAACTAAATGCCAAAAAGTGCATAGTCTTCCCTTTTGGAAAAAAAAAAGTACCGACAAACTACCACATAGGTGTTAGCCCCCTAAATACGGAAGACGTAATAAGGGATCTGGGGACCCAAGTAGATAGTAACCTCTCCTTTGATAATCACATTGCCAAAGTGGTTAGAAAATCCTTCCATGTGGCCCACTTAATCACAAAAGGGTTTGCATCCAGATCAAAAGAGGTCATTAGGCCCCTCTACGCATCACTCATCAGACCCATCATAGAGTACAATGCCCCATTTGGGATATACCTTACAAGACACCTGCAACAACTGGAAAGACCAACAGAAGTTCCTCACCAAGAGGATCACTGGTCTCAAGCAGATGCCTTATGCAGCTCAACTGACAAAACTCCAGCTGTACACGGTTGCATACCGCCTACTCAGAGGAGATCTCTGCCTGACATACAAGGCAATGTCCAACCCAGAATTGATGGACATGCTCCACCTAAAGAAAACCATATCCCCTCGAGCAACACACTCCAGGGATCTAAACCTCACCACAACAATAAATAGGACGTACTGGAGGGATAGATTCCTGTCCCAGAGACTTCCCATGCTCTGGAACAAGATTCCAATCTACATTAGGCAGAGCTCCTCACTAACCCTCTTCAAGAGAAACCTTGACAAGTGGATGGGAAACAGAAGGTTTACCCCAGGTATCACTACAATGGCTCTGCTGGACAGAGGCACAGGGAACTAATCTAAGAGGGCAGCGAAAGACAACACATTCTGGCTAGGCTTATAAATGCCTTCAAGCAGATAGCCTAGTACCTATCTATGAACCTATGAACCTATACCACTGTCCAAACTAAGGCAATAGGGTAGTGTACTAATACTTGTAAGGTACAGATAACAGCACTGACTAGGAAAGTAATGCGAACTACAGGAATACAGTTGTTAATTGACACCCCCCCACCATATCTGCAACAATAAACTAAATACACAACTCAGTTGGTATGTGCTGACTTAACTCTAATGTTGGGACATATGTCCTGTTGTTCGATAATTATTTAAATCTGTTTCTATGCATGTGCTATGTTGAAATACTCCCATATTGATGGCATGCTGCCATCAATGTATCTGCATGCTGTTGTAATTACCACTGTGGTCTCATACATGCATGTGTACCGTTTGCTATGCAACTGTTCCATATATGGTGTTTGGGTTAATGGGAATATCTGTGCATGCTGTTATACCTAATCCTGGAATGTGTTGACTATTAGTAACCCACATATGTTGATAAAACTTAAACAACATAGCACGTATGGGAATGCGGGTCCTGGCGGACCCACCTGTCCCACCTGTCCCACCTCAGCTGGCCGTGGCACTGAGCACCAGCACGTCTAGGACCCGACCTGGGACCTCCTTGTCCATTGGTCCTGCACCACCTTCAGGTGGAACTGCCTCAGGGATCGGGCTCGCCCCCCACTGTGAGCGGGCGTGGACAGGAACCTGTCACGCATTGCCAGGTCCAGGTCGTGGTGCGTAGCGAGCTCCGAGGGAGGTCGGAGATCTGCTACACCAGCTTGAGGGCTGTGTGTCATGACTATGGTCGGCCTGGCTCTCCTACTTAGCCCCCAGCACAGCCACCTTCGGGGATGTGAAGGTGCAGTGGTGACTGCCCATGGGTGGGGACCTCAGTCCCACTGTTTCCACACAGGGTTCATGGACTTCTGATTTCCCAACACCCCTGCCCATCAAGGTGTTTAACCCCCACACGTGTAATATACCGCCCCTGTATGCATTTTGTTTGTCTTGTCTGTTAACTTACCCAACCTATCTCCCGAAATATACCTACTATCCCTCCCCAACATCCCACTCTCACCTGAAAAAAAGGGCAATCCGTTCCCCAAAAAAAATCTTGCCCCATACATAGCTGTCCATTTTGCACACGTGTCCACTGGACACATGTAATCTGGTCTAAATGGCTTAACAACATATTATTGTTGTCTTCACCCTTCACTCAGGGGTATGAGTGTCCAAATCTATCTCCAAATTCAGTGTATATGCACAGGTGTTGCTGTAGAAGAAATGGGCAGTTGTGGACCTTCCCTACACCCTTCCTACATATCCCTAGCTATTTACCCTACTGTCTTTCCCTCTTTGTGCCCCTTTTCACCACTTTCCTATCAACCCTTTTTCATTTCTTTTAAAGAAATTAGTGCAGGGGTAAGCGGAAGTAAGCACTTTTAAGGAGCAGTAAGCGGATTTAAGCGTGTTTGCACAAAGATAAGCAATGCCTACACAGGTTAAGAAATTTAGAAGCTAACTGAGTATAAGAAACTGTAACTGTTTATGTCTATGCATATATGTCTATACACATATATATATTTATATATATATATATATATATATATATATATATATATATAGCAATATATATGTAAGCATATATATATATATATATATATATATATATATATATATATATATATATATATATATACATAGATAGATATAAAAGAGAACATAACAAATACATATATGACCACAGGCACCATTAATGGGGGTTAGGGGGCCCAAGCTACACATGACTTGTACAGGTCTGCACTGCAATACAAGACCCGCTGTTGCAGGTCCCATAACCAGGACCCGACACAACATGGGCATAAGATGTTAACAGTAATACGTCCCACCTGTATGATGTCAGGCTGGTATCAATAACATGTCATGCAGTACAGTCTGGCTACCACAGGGCATGTACAATGTGGAAGCAATAAATATTCCTAAGATGCATATACACACACACACACACACACACACATATATATATATATATATATATATATATATATATATATATGTCTATAAATATATATATATATATATATATATATATGTAACTACACATAGACACACAGAGATATGTATAGGAAGATACATATTTAGAGGGTGCACACCATACGAAACAGCCAGTATGCCTACAGTTGCCTCTTTACCAAGTTGACACTGTATGAGTTACCCACAGAGAGGTCAAAGGATATAACACCACACACAGGTTTGCATACATGAGAAAGCTTTATTTGTGTACTATTACAGTTGTATAGGCCATGTCATTTAGCTGTTTAGACTCTGAAATACATATAAACAGACTAATGCAACTCTCAAACAGATCAATTAATACAGCATTCCGGAAAGCATAACTTATGTTGTTGTCCAGGCAAAGGCCTTTGAGTAGTACAACAGTAAAGACAGACTGGGCCACAGGATAACAATCAATCAACAGTAAGTAATGCAGATGTATAGTCTAGCAGCCTCTATCTACACTCTGTACACAATCCCTAGGGGATAAAGACTTCAGTTGACACAATGGGATGTATCTGTTACATATATGTCTATGGACACTTACAGGAATACCCCATTCGGGCATCATAAATAAACTCACCAGCTTAAATATCACTGGTGTTACAGGATAGTCTGCAACATACCCTTAGTCAGGAATATGAAGTCAGAAACACAAATGGATGCAGCCATGTACTGATAGCACTCATAGGTTCATAGGTTCATACTAGGCTATCTGCCCTAGGGCATTTATAAGCCTAGCCAGAGTGTGTTTGGCTTTCGCCACCCATTTTAAATTAATTTTGCTATGCCCTTTTTCGAGGTTAGTATACTGTGCCTCTGTCTAACAGTGACACAGAAGTGATACCCGGGGTAAACCTATGATCTCCCATCCACTCATCAAGATTCCTCTTGAAGAAAGTCAATGAGGGACTCTGCCTAACCTGGACTGGGATTTTATTCCAGAGTGAAGGGAGCCTCTGGGTTATGAATCTGTCCCTCCAGCATGTCCTATTTATTTCAGTGCTGAGGTTCAAGTCTCTCGAGCGTGTAGCTCGATGGGATTTGGATTTTCTGAGGTGCAGCATGTCCATTAATTCCGGGTTGGACATGGCTTTATATGTCAGGCACAGATTGCCTCTGAGCAGGCGGTATGCCACTGAGTAGAGCTAAAGTTTCTTTAACCGGGCAGCATATGGCATCTGTTTAAGCCCTTTGATCCTCTTGGTGAGGTACTTTTGGGGTCTTTTCAGTTGCAGCAGGTGTCTGGTAAGGTACATCCCAAAAGGGGCATTGTACTCAATTATGGGCCTGATGAGGGATGAGTAAAGAGGCACGATGACCTCCCCTGATCTAGATGTGAATCCCTTCATGATTAGGTGGGCTATATAAAATGTTTTTCTAACCACTTTGGCTACACGGTTGTCAAATGAGAGACTGCTATCAACTTGGGTCCCCAGGTCCCTAATTACTTCTTCTGTACTTAATGGATTACCACCTATGTGGTAATTCGTGGGCACTGTTTTGCCAAAGGGGATGACTATACACTTTTTGGCGTTTAGCTTGAGGCCATGGCTCTGGCACCAGTTGTCTGTTTCTATGAGGCCCTTTTGGACGATGCTTGTGTCGGCTGGAGAGTCGATTATGGCACCCAGTTTGCAGTCCTCTGTAAACTTGGTCAGCCACAGTCCTTCCGTGTTGGCCTGTACCTCCGAGAAATATATACCGAACAAGAGAGGTCCCAGGACTGAGCCTTGTGGGACGCCACTTGTAACTGGTTTGGAGTCTGACATGGCTCCAGCAATTCTAACCATGTGGGTTCTGTCCTTGAGCCAGTTTGCAACCCATCTAGTGACATAGGGGTTTATATTTAAGTTGGTGAGCTTATCTATAATGCCCGAGTGGGGTATTGTATCAAAGGCTTTTGCGAGGTCCAGGTAGGCTGTGTGGACCACCTTCCCCTCGTCAATGGCCTTGGTGACTGTTTCAAAGAAATTGACTAGGTTTAAGAGGCAGGATCTGCCCTTAACAAAGCCGAACTGGGTAGGATCCAGTGTCTGTAGGTCCCCAATATCTTTATTTATGAGGTCCATGATGATCCTTTCCATAGCTTTGCAGACCAAGCTAGTCAGGCTTATGGGGCAATAGTTTCCAGGATCCATTGAGGTACCACCTTTGTGGAGAGGGACCACTGTTGCTGTACGCCACTCTTTGGGTACATATCCTGTAGTAAGGCTGAGACTGAACAGTAGTTTTATGTTTGGGTTTAGCTCTTCTTGGAGTTCATGTAGGATGCAGCCTGGGACACCGTCAGGTCCCATTGATGCAGTGTTTTTTGCTTTGGAGAGGGTGGCTCTTACCTGAGCATCTGAGATGTCAGGGGGGCAGCACTCTGCTGGGATAGATATTTGCCCTTTTGGTGGGGAGGGGAGGGGGGGAGTTTGCACTGAACCTGTCAGCTAGGATGTTGGCAATGTCTGTGGGTTTGGTGTATTTTTTGTCATTTTGGACTAATTCTGAGCATATCTGGGAATTCCCACCCAGGTTCCTAACATAACTAAAGAAAGTGTTGTGATTATCCTTAGTGTCCTGTGCAATTTTTCTCTCGAAGCTAGCCTTAGACGATTTTATGAGTGCCCATAGTTTTTTGTTAATACTGATCAGAGATGCCTTCCCTTTTTGGGATTTTGCTCTATCATATAGTAGCTTCCTCCTTCTATTGTATAGTTTGTTTATGGCTGGGGCCCACCAGACAGGACGTCTGCCTTTGGAGGATTGGGTCTTGGTTTTATTTGGGATTGCATGATCCATGCATTCCTGAAGGTGTTCATAGAATGCGTTTAAAAAGGATTCTGCGATCTGGGCCGTATTTTCCACAGGCCCGGGGGCTTTGAAGGATTCCACCTCGGTTTTGAGGATTGTGAAATTTGCTTTAGAGAAGTTTTTCACTGTGGTTTTCTAGGCAGGGGGTGGGGTCGGGATGTGAATATCCAGTGAGATTAGTTTATGGTCTGATCTTACCAGTGAGGGATACACTTCTGGTCTGGAGAATAGAGTCCCCATGTTCAACACACACACACACTGCCAGTGATATATCTGACACAAGATCTGCATGGTGGACAGGCAAAACAAAACAGACACACCTCTGGGCATCAAGTGGATAGGCACACAGTTGAGAGCTATGCAGACAGACTGCAGTCCATGTTAAACTAGTATGTACACACAAACCCTGTAACACTGGTGCTATACAATGCATACAACAACACTACTCACACTCTGTTTGTAGTTCTGGAACATCATACAAATATGTAGCTGGCCTGAGTGTGCAAGTTCTCTTGTAAGAGGTACTGCTACCTACTGTCTGTAACACTGCTGCCCACACACAGGAAGGATGTCCACCATACAGGAAAAGTAAAGGGACCACGCCCACATGATGTAGGGGTTTATAGTAGTGGATTGCCATGACAGCGGTAATTGGAAGTACTACACAGCATGCTGCATGCAGGTAGCAAGTGGAGGACACTGATTGGTGCACAGGCAATTACCTGATCATGTGCATCATCTACAAAAGTCATGCTGCAATCTATCCCAAGCAGCTCAATCCATTTACTGGAGAGAGAGAGAGACAGAAAGAGAGAGAGAGAACACAGAAAACAGATCTAGAACCAAAACCAGAACCATGACCAAACCAAAAACAGAAACAAAGGAAGCAGGCTAAGGCCATAGCCAAGGACAGAAAAAAACCTCCTACAAGGACACCATCCACAACAGACCTCATTCCCACAACAGGTATGTGATGAATATATGCATGTAATTGACTGTAGTACTTGGTCCATAATACTGGGGTAGATGATGTGGAATGATATATATTTGCCATCAGGTGTTGCTGTTGTAATGATGTTCAGATGAAAAACTGCTATGGACATTAGAGTCTGTCCCTCTGGGTAGTGGGCCATACCCGTTAACTGTGCAGAGCAGCACTGACTGACAGGATGTAAGCCAACATAGTGTGTGTTGTGTAATGGAAAGGATGTATATTACTGTGGCCAATAGCTGGTGGTGAAAGTAATGCCATAATGATGGACAAGTGGGTTTCAGAGCCCACCACTTGCAGGATATTCAAGTTAACATGTTTTGTAGCATGCTGAAATGCCATAGGTGTGTAATAGGCTTACCTGCAATGTGGCCCTATATATACCCCCCTAATGTTAGACTGTGTCCATATGTGGCACCTGTCTGTGTTGTAGCAAGGCAGAACAGTGCAGCTGTGCAGGAAGGAGAGTTAGAGATTGTGGACCTGATGTCTGAATGTACCCCATATATAGGTATGTATATGTGTGTGTGTGTGTGTGTGTGTATATATATATATATATATATATATATATATATATATATATATATATATATATATATATGTGTGTGTGTGTGTGTGTGTCTGTGTGTGTAGGTATACAGATACCCATATGTAGACACACACATATATATATATATATGTATATATATATATATATATATATAAACACATATATACAACATAATATATATCTACACATATATATAATATATATATATATATATATATATATATATATATATATATATATATATATATATATATTTATATATATATATATATATATATATATTTAGATATATATATATATATATATATATATATATATATATATATATATATATATATATATATATATGTATATATATATGAATATGTCTACATATATACAAACAGACACACACATATATGTATCTAAATACATGTCCCCTATATTACCACCACAGTGCTGCATGCTATGTGTGAGGGAACAGCACACATAGCAATACACACAGATATATACAGCTGTAAGTGTGTGCAACATGGATGGGTATGTCACATGTGAACCCCTTGTTGGGACCACATTGCCCTTGTCTGTGAAGTAGGGAATGGGAATATGGGAAAGGATAGCAGGTATATTTGTGGAGGTGGTTCGGGTTGGTAGATATAGAGGACAGCCTACAGGGGTGGAATATGACACATGTGGTGGGTAAACACCCTGAATGGTGTGTGTGGTCTGCAATGTGGAAGCCCCATGGTCCTCCATATGGAAACAATGGGAACAAGGCCCCCACTGATTGCTACTCACAACAGCAGTCCACAGTCCTCCTGAAGGTACCTGGCTTGGAGGCTGAGCAGGAGGAGTATGTGGACCCTGTAATTATGTACTGGGTGCCTCAAAGTGCTGTAGCACATCCCACAAGTGTCTGTGGAGCCACCTATTGAACAGACCCTGGACCTGACCTCTGGTGACAGGATCATGTCTGTGTGTGCCCCCATGGGTGGACAACATCCCCTGAGGTGGTTCCACCTGATGTTAGTGCTGGAACAGTAGAAGAGGAGGCCCCAGGGTGGGTCCCGCATGTGATGTGGCCTGGTAACATGGCCAAATGAGGTTGGAGAGGTGGTTCTGCTGGAAGCTATTCCCTAAATATGCTTTGTGTCACTGTTATAGAACATATGTGGGTAGTAATAGTCTACACAATCCCAGAACATGTCCAACAGCATGCATAGATATCCCCAATAACACAGAAAGACAGATGTGCAGCAATAACATAGCAAGCATACCACATGCATATATATGGAACCATAGTGACCCTGACAATGGCATGCTGGTGAAATAGTCCATAACAGGCCAGCAATGATAGTGTCCACACAGGGAAAATGGCTACAAACACATAGCACAAAGTGTGGTACAATACAATATATGTCCCAATGGTAGGTAAGCTGTAGCCATACCTAATGAGTTGTGTGAACAGTTTGTTGTCACTGATATGGTGGGAGGTGACAGAGATATGTATTAAGAACTATGGTAACCTTGCTGTATGAGTTGCTCAGACCTGTTTCCATCTTTATGTCTTTCAGGCAAAATGTCCCACGGCCATCTACCTGCGTATTCAGTGGCAGACAATGAGGTTGTGTTGAACCACCTAATACAGCACTATCCTGTTCTGTTCAGCAGGGCTGCCCATGAGCAGCAGGAGCAGACCACCCTGTGGAACGATCTTATCCACATGACCAATGTTGTTGGCCTACATAACAACAGTTATGAACAGGTCCGGTATCATTGTTCTGACCTGCTTCACAATGCCCGTCGGTGTGCTGCTGCAGTCTGGGGGATCACCTCGCAACAGCAGGGTCATGCCATCCATCCCCCCTGACACGTGTTGAGGAGCTCCTCGCCAGCCTCATGGCACCTACCCACTCACACACTCAACAACTGGCAGAGAACATTGTAGAGGTGGGTGCTACCCCCACACTGGCTGAGGAACGTGCAGGTAAGGCCACAGGGTGCATCAGTAGACCACTGTTGTGTATGCATCTGCATCTGTACAGGTAGATCATGCATATGTGAGATGTCATATATATAGTTTGTTGCTGCATAGTAGTAATAAAATGTGAATAAACAATAGTATTGTGGACTTGTACTGTTGATGTACTGTAATGCAGCACCCACCCTGTAGCAATGCCACAGCTGTGGCCACTGACATCACATCTCTCACACTCTTATGTAGGTTCCTCTGGTATACCACCAAGGCAGCAGCCTGTAGCTGGTGAGTATGGTTTATGTTGATGCTTGCCAGTACACCGGGCATGTAATGGCTATGGTATATTCCATGCACACATCTAACACACCTACCCATAATGCATGCTGTACATGTTCATGTATTGTTGCTGTTAAATGCACTGCATCACTGTGGTGACCATGATGGGGTATCGGAAGGGTATGTCAGACACCTGCAAGATAACTAACATCCTGTCATTGCGAAATGTGTCCACAGGGATGAACATAATGGTGGGACACATGGCCTACAGTAGGGACATGTGTGAAACATCACCCTTATACAGTGCAACAACAGTGTATATACCAGTATTACAATGCCAACTGTTACAGATCTACACTATGGCATAACATAATACTGTGGTCCACATCATTAGCTGGGACTAGGTTGTAAAATGTGGTATTCAGTGTATGGGACACTGCAAACTGACACACATGTGTAGGCCATACTTGTCAAGCATCTGCAAAAAGGCTGAAGATGGGGCGAGTATGTCAGCATGACACACCAGTGCACTGCAGCAGGGATCCTAAGGATGCTAAGAATGGCTGTATCTGCACACAGTCAGGTTCAGGAATTGTGGCAGATGTAACCCTACCCCCAAAGCAATAGTAATGGCAGTGTGTGAACACCAAGGGATGTGCACATGAGTAGACCTTGCAATCATGCAGAGTTAGGGGACATGCGTAGGGCAGACTGACCATACACTGGCAAATGCAGATGGCCCATGCTGGTATGGTCTTGCCAGGAATAGTGACTGCTGTAGTACACATAACAATAAGTGCAACAAAGTGTCAGGTTAAGGATGTGCACACATGTGCACTCATGGAGTGTATGCATCGCGGTCACCATCTGCACACCTAACACATTTCTTATACACTGCATGTGAATGTACAGGAAATATGTCACATATCAGGCTCATGTACTGTTAATATATGCAATGATGTGATCAAATGGCAGATCAAGGAAGAGTGCGTCATATCAGTAAGGGTGTGTCAATCCCCATAGCCATGGTACAGTCTGATGGTTGTCAATGTAATAGTATTGGATTGGTCATACATGCACCGCTGATGTTGAGATCTGTATGCCATACATCAGCCATTCACAAATGACATCTGTCCACATATCATCCCAGGTATGTGTCACTGAAAAACATAGGGGCTGTGAGCATTAGAGCAGACATAATTGGTGCAGTAATACACATTCTGCAAAGGGTTGTTCACCTGTGAGGTTTGGTGCACAGTACATGGCAGGGTGCAGAACAGCTGCACAGCAATACTGTGTACATGGGTGCAGTGTTTTCCAGAGGAAGGGGCATCACCTACTAACACAGCCCATGCATCACACACATGTATACTGTTGCTAACATGGATTGACTATAGCTGCACTGCATGCGGTTGAGTACCATATGTTATGTATGTTGACAGATGGGTAATGGGAGGACTGTGTGTACTATCTTTGTGCAACCTCACCCGTATGTGTGTGTGTGTGTGTGTGTGTGTGTGTGTGTGTGTGTGTGTGTGTGTATGTGTGTGTGTGTTTGTGTGTGTGTGTGTGTGTGTGTGTGTGTGTGTGTGTGTGTGTGTGTGGGGTTATTTTGTTAGTAAGTGTAATCTGGTGGAGTGGAGGTGGTTGATGCATGTAGGATGTGTGTGTGCATCTGTGTGTGTTTGTGTGGGTGTCCATGTATGCACATGTGTGATTTTGGGGCTGTTCATATGGCAGTACTTCCCTTTGGGATTGTGCATTACATGGACATGGGCTGACACATGAGATACCAGGAATACTTGTCTGCTATGTAATCATAGGACAGCTGATAGTATAATAAGGTCTGTAGCATGGAACATGCATTGGGAGGGAAAGTAGACACCACGTATACCCTTAATATTGCAATCAGCAGAGAGGTGAATGACAACCCACGTATGCAGCACTACAGATGCATTGAGGAATTACTAGACAACACCAGGGAGTGTATCTATATATTACAGTTGTCACATGATAGGTTGATTGAGCAGCAGATCTGGCATGTACTAAGCAATACTTACACATGACATTCCAGCGCGTGACATTATGGAGTGAATGTAGTAGCCCCTAACCTACAGGGGCCATGTTCACGATGTCCAGACATACACAGGGTGAACACTGAATGACAGCAGTGAGGCCATGTAAAACCTACTCCACTCAGGTCAAGGAGGTAATGGAGTAACAGGTCTTGTTTTGTGATCACTCGTCTAGGCATTTAGAGGAATGATACATTAATGAGTGTTATTAATGAGTGTATGTTACCAAGTGTGATGCAGGATGGGGAACTTATGTGAATAAACATGGGAATGTCTGTAAAATCAGGGACAGGTAGGTATTAAGATGGAGTGTGTGTGTGTGCGTCTGTGTGTGTGTGTGTGTGTGTGTGTGTGTGTGTGTGTGTGTGTGTGTGTGTATGTGTGTACTGTTATGCAATGCTGTACAAGTCTTAAAGTGCATTTCTTGTTTTCCCCCACAGGTGGTGAGGTGGGTCAGGGTCCCCCCTGCATGTAATCTGATGTTGGTGTCCATACGGACACCGCAGATGATGATAGTACTATTGAGGCACAGATGGGGTTGTCAGGGGCCAAAACTGCACCATCGTTTGACATCCGCCTCTTAGCCACCCCAACCCCGCACACAGTTACAGTGCATATACATACCCCACCACCAGTGGCCATAGCAGAGGGACAATTGGTGGTTGGTGATAGTGCACAGGAGAGTGTGATATAAATGCCTGCTGTGTCTGGTCACAGCAGGCATAGCCAGATGTCCAGCAGGGCACCACATAGGCAGATATATCGGGGTGCTCATTGGAGGGCCGCTGGTCATTGTGCCCTGGCAGAAGTGCCACAACTGGTACCACCAGGGGCATGTTTCAGACTAACATGGGGGTGCAGGCATGTATGGAACTGTACACCAGACAGGGCCTGAGGTTGCAGATGGCTGCTCTCACATCTGCAAGCAACAACTTCCATGAACTGTCTGGTGCCCTCCATGATTATACGGAGGTCATGGATAGACGGTTGGGTGAGATGGTGGGCCTCATTGACTGTGGTTTGTCCATGCTTGAAGATGTGGTGGGAGTGCGGTAATGGCCACGTGGATGTAGGCCAGCAACACCAACAGCTGGCAGTCAATGTGGACATGCTAGAACACCAAAGCGCTCCTGTAGTGGCAGTACCAACCCCAACACTGCAGAGGGGCTCTGTCCATACCACACCACAACAGGCCACATGTACATGGCCCTGGCCAGTCCCAGGAGGGACCTGGTTCCAGCGG
Source organism: Protopterus annectens (assembly GCF_019279795.1). Classification (NCBI taxonomy): domain Eukaryota; kingdom Metazoa; phylum Chordata; order Ceratodontiformes; family Protopteridae; genus Protopterus; species Protopterus annectens. The sequence goes on from NC_056727.1 coordinate 982,653,783, forward strand.
ACATCTGTCCTGGCAGAAGTGCCACAACTGGTACCACCAGGGGCATGTTTCAGACTGTCATGGGGGTGCAGTCATGTATGGAACTGTACACCAGACAGGGCCTGAGGTTGCAGAGGGCTGCTCTCACATCTGCAAGTGACAACTTCCATAAACTGTCTGGTGCCCTCCATGATTATACAGAGGTCATGGATAGATGGTTGGGTGACATGGTGGGCCTCATTGACCGTGGTTTGGCCATGCTTGAAGATGTGATGGGAGTGCGGTGATGACCACATGGACGTAGGCTAGCAACACCAACAGCTGGCAGTCAATGTGGACATGCTAGGACACCAAAGCGCTTCTGTAGGGGCAGTATCAACCCCAGCACTGCAGGAGGGCTCTGTCCACACCACACCACAGCAGGCCACATGTACGTGGCCCTGGCCAGTCCCAGGAGGGACCTGGTTCCAGCGGACATCTTTCATCATCAGGAGAGAGTAGCACATCGAGGCCTGTACCTGGACATGCCCATGGAACCCCTGGCAGGCACAGTCCACATGTCCGTGGCCAGAGGCGGTGAATTGCACACCCTGCCAGGTATGGTCTGCAGCTGTCCAAAAAACACCTGTATAGGGCAGCCACATTCCAGAACTATGTGCATGCATACCCACACACTATACAAACACACCTAGGGCAACCCCATACCTACACACACCATATCACTATGCCCATTTCAACTAATTACATCCCTCACCCACACACATGGTGTCAAATGTATGGTCCACCCTTGATCTCTGGCAAATCAACAACACACCCTGTGCAGATGATGATACCTGTGCCACATCCCTATCATCCATAACATTGATGCAGGCACAGGCTAATATGGTTCTGATGCACACAGTGACTGTACTACAGTGTATCAATGTACTGCAGTGTAACATGTTGTCAGGAGTAATGTTTAATGCATACATGTCAGGTAGTGTAGCTGTCCAGCAATGATGAATTATAGCTGTTAGTAACATTGGATGATTGTGGTCTCCATAATGTTATGCATTTGTGTCATAGGTGTACATGTGTCAGCAGGAGGATGGTCTGCTGTCATATTCTACAAGGGGTATGGTACTGTGGTGACCCCATGGCTGTGACATATCCGTTGTACAGTTGAACACATGTCACATGTTTGTATAACAGTTATTGCCTGTGCCACATGGACAGGTGAACCGCTGGGACATGTATAATCAGCAACCTGATGGAGACCCACCCACACACTTACTTGGCAACACTGGGACTAGACCCATACCTAGGTATATACTGCTAATGAAGTGTGTGGCTTTCATTGCACACACCAAGCAGCATTTAGGGTGAGGTGTGTTCCAGGTTACATGTTACATGCAGAACATCCCCAGACATGTACAGTATGGTAATGGGGGATGTAATGGTTGTATATGGACAATACATAGTGTGACATACCATCATATACACATTAACAGACACATAACAGGCAGACACACATACGAGAGACCTGGGCCTTTTGGTGCTAACTAACTTGTCAATGTGTGCAATGTGTTACAGGTAGGCTGCACACAGTGCAATCTCAGAGTGAGAGTATTAATGTAGCGGGGGTGTGGGGGGTGTAGCCCCCCACCTACTCAGGTTATAAACTACTTACTTACCCTTTTAATAGAGACTGGACAATATAAAACAATACTAGACAATATTAAACTGTACTGGGTGGGGGGGCTTCACCCCTCACTCCCCTGCTTTAATATTCTCACTCCGAGATTAAACTACAGTTGGGGAAAAGGGCATATACACTGTCAGTACTATTTACGGCGATTTGGACCCTATGTCAGAAATTTTCGGCAAAATGGAATTTTGGCAAAATGACACTGATCTATATATATAGATAGATAGATATGTATGCACATCCGATGTGTACAGACATACCTATTTATGTTGATATATATGTAGATATCTATAACTATATGTGCATACATATCTAATCAGATATACCTATTTATGTCAATATATATGTAGATATCCATAACTATATGTGCACATGTATCTATATATCTGTATATGTGTAGACGGTTCCCCTTCAAACCATCGAACATTTAAAACATCAAAGTTCAGAACATCGAGTTTGAAAACATTGAAGGTTTGAAGGGGAAGAAAAAGGTAAATGTAGGTGGGAGAATGTTTGTGTTTTTGCAGGGGACGAAGGTGCCCTGCATACTGTGTGTCTATGTGCCATTTGTGTGATGGCACTACAGATAGGGTAAGGAAAATCTCCAGCTTAGCACTTCTGCATATAACGCTAAATGGGGGACTTCCCTTTACTCCACTGTAGTGCGGTCTCGGAGTTAGAATATTAAAGTAGGGGGTGTGTGTAGGGTGCAAAGCCTCCCTGCATACAATTGTTAACATTTCTTTTTCTTTTTCTTTTTTTTTTTTTGGTTACACTTGTAACCTTCGATGTTTCAAAATTCGATGTTCTGGTCTTGATGATCAGAATTTTGATGTTTTGAAATTTTGATGGTTAGAAGTGGAGCTGTGTGGATATATATTGCTGTGTATATGTACATATCCGAGTGTTTATTTGTATATATATGTATCCATATATGTATGTAGATATGTATATGTGTATAAGATATATATATATATATATATATATATATATATATATATATATATATATATATATATATATATATATACACATCTATGTTTACCATATATCCACAACATAGAATGGAGTCCTACCTCAGTACCAATAGTCCCAACCTCTTAGTCCAAGGGGATGTCATGTATGTATTGTAGGTATTCATGTAGACTGTTGCTACTATTACAGGGGTTGTCTTAACAGACATGTTGTGTGTGGGAGGTCACATCTGCTTTTGACATGTGTGCCATTGGCTACTGACAAACATCCTAAGGACATCATAGTACAGTACCACTGCTAGCACAGTAATGATCCTGTGGATTATAGCAGAGATATGACCAATATATGTGGACAGTCTGGCACTCTGTGTAATGTCCAGAGGTGTACACAAATCCCCTTCATGCGAGACATGTGGATCACATCTCACAATGTGGATGTTAATAGCCATGTGCATGGGTATATCACGTAAATACTGGACTACATATGCCCACACAGTTTATGTATTCACACACAGCAGTCTGTCCTGACGCATAATACCTGGTGGGGCAGAGGTCACATGGCCACATACTACCCAGTAGTTAGTGACATACAATTGTACAGAATCCCACTGCTTTGTCAGAAATACACAACGGTTAAGGTGGCCTAGCAGCAGTATGTCTTGCAAATAAATGGACATAACAGCACACTGGGTAATTACACTAGGCTGCTAGGCATGTCACAAAGCACTGGGCAAACTACAGGCAGACTGCTACAACACTGGACTACATTTTGTATGGGGGAATACACATGTACCTGCAATTATAGCAGGCTCTACATGCATGTCACAGCACAGAATAACAGACACCTGCGAGAAAGTGCATACCCACAACCAATGTGAACATAGCCACAGCCACATATGGTACGCAAGCTTAATATGACACTATATGGACTGTCTAATAAACAGCATCCTCATATGTGCCACTCACACACTAACCCCACATACACTGGGTCATGACACAGTGTGGTCCGATGTCTGTCTGTGGTATGGGACACGTGTGTGTCTGGCCCTACAGAAATGTGAGCCAATAGGGTATCATACACTGGAGCAGCATGTAACATCAGATAGAAAAGGACCAAGAACAATGGCATCTACCACAGTCTGTGCACAGCCCAAGGTACGTATGCGCAATACACATACTGTTGACAATCACAATAAGTACACAGACCCCAGTACTGTACACACAACTGCAGAATTCCCAAGTTTTGTCCTCAGAAACAACCCCTACTATACATAACATGTCTAGCAGTCTGATATCCGGCTCGCTTGTTATCAGGTATGATGTCAATAAATAATGGTGTACAGTATATTTGCACCTCTTACTGTATGACATATGTACAAAGGTTGACAGACTTATGGCTGGAGCTACAAACACTGGCCCAATATTGGCATGTTGCTGTGATAACCTCATACATTTACTATCATACCAGGGTTTGTTGTGACATATGTCCTATGTGGGATATGAAGTCAGTAACTATCATGGCTGTCACCATGTACTGACTGCAATCCTCACATTATGCTTCTGCAGTTCTCAGATAGGTGTTCTGTGAGTAACACAAGAAACAAAAGGCTGCACACACTGCCCAGTCTGCAGATAACCCTACAGATGAGAGTTTCCTCAAACACATAACACTGTTATGACAGGTATGAAATCATGTAGACCAGCCATATCCACACACACCCTGTTAAACCAGCATTAGTCCAAATGCAGAAGAGCAACACTTACATTCTGTAGTTATGTGTGGCACATCCCCCTCCTGTCTGTTGGCCTGTTTCCACAGTGTATGCTGTTAGAGATAAATCCCAATATCATCTGTGATGCTGTTTGCCAAACACCGAATTTAGGTCCTGCTCACAGTGAATTAAAAGGCCCAACATCAACATGGTGTTCCTAGATATTGGAGTGTGTTCCCATGCAATTGGCTATGGGAATGTTACCACAGCTATTCCACATGCAATCAGCTAGAGGGGGACTGCAATTTGTGCAGAGGCAATCAGCTGATCATGGGCATCACTTACAAAACACAAGCTGCTGCCTTAGCAAAGGAGGTGTACTTCCCCACATCCACCAGAGAGGGAGTGAGAGAGACAGATAGAAAAAAAGTAAGTCAGGGAGGGGGTTGGAGAGTAAAACCTAAGCATGTTTGTGTGACACACTTACCAGTGCAGGGTTTCAAACCCCTGACTGACTATGTATTGCTATCACATGTCTGTGCAGTTATTACATGCGCCACATAGCTTACATGTTGGTAAGCTATCTAAAGGTATATCTGATGGTGAGTGACATCTGCAACAGTGATATAGTAGCAATAAGGTAGGTGTAGTACACATGCCTGTCCACATTTACAGGTGTCAACATCAACACAGTCACACTCTCTCAGGGACTCACACACATTGACACACTAGGCAGCATCAGGAATAGACTTCCTAACTAGCTAGTTTGCCACAATACAGTAATGTGCATGTATCACATGCACCACAGGGGTATCCAGAGGTTTTATGGGCAAAGGGTATGTGAAGGTGTCTGACATTAGACAGCATGCATCAGTAGGCCAATGGGAGTTGTAGTGAGTGTGAATGTGGTCAAAAGCATCATACTCCACACACACAGACACAGGGTGCGAGTACTGACATGCATGGGTGCATTGCTTCACAGGTGTGCAGTGGTTGACTGGGCCAGAAGGTTATACAAGGCTAGATGAAGGGTTTACCTTGGCATCAGGCCACATGACAATGGTCTGCAGTGTGGCTCAGGGGTGTAGTGTCTGGATTGGCCCACACAGGTGGGTATTGTATTCACCATCCTGGCACCTGGGTTACTATTGTGTGTGGTCAGTACTGTGCAATGCTTGCAATGTATGTGTTCTATAGTCCATGACATGGATGGTGTCTGGGATGTGCACATGTCCCACATGTATGTTCAGTGACATGTGGAACTGTACCTGGGGTGTCTGGCCCATGTTGTGTACACAGATTGTTATTATCAGATGTGCCAGTCCTGGCCTCTTGTGGCGGGAACTGGTAATAGACACCAGGTTGACCCTGCACCTACACTGATAGCATGATACAGGTATTCCCTGGTGTCAGTGGCATCTGTCCATACCGGGCATGTGTTTAAGGCATGATATGTTCTTTGTGGATCACATTTGATGGCACCACAGTTGTTGCAGTCGTCCAGTGGAGAACATAGTGAAGGCATACTGTCTGCAATTATGTGCCTATTGTAGTGATGGGAAAGGGTGCCTTGCCCTCTGTAGTCTACTGCAATCACACAATGGTTACTATATGTGGGCAATATGCAGGGTCCTACTAACATAGCGGTTGTTGCCTAGGCAAGTGTGTTTGTGTATGAGACATGTGTTGAGAGTGTTCTCTGGGTAATACAAGGGTTGCTTACTTTGTTCGCTAGGCCTTGATGTCACATGTAGGAGTATGGATTGGCACCCCAGCCTCTCAGCTATTTGACATTTGTTATCCTTGTAAGGTGGACATTGTGACATATAATAGGCCCACCATATAAGAAATTTGCTAAACCTGCTTGACAATGAGTCCAGTTGTTATACACTCACAGCCACCTCCACACAGAATATGAATGACAGGCACAGACACACACAGAGTTTCACAGTTGCCATGTCTGGGATTAGAGCTCCTACCTAACTAGTTTATCACACTACAGCATTATGCAGTTATAGGATGCACCACAGAGAATATAGGACACGCTACGGAGATTACTGGACTACTCTTTCCCCAAAGGTGTATTTCACTGGGAATGACATCAGCAGGCTTGCCAAAGAAGAGCAATGGAGGTTGCAGTGACTGTGAATGGCCTCAAAAGCATAGCTCCTTACACAGACAAACAAACACACACACTTGCCACGTCTGGGAATAGAACCCCTACCGAACCATTATATCACACTACAGCATTACGCTGTTATAGGATGCAACATGGAGATTACTGGAGTACTCCTTCCCCAAAGGTGTATTTCACTGGGAATGACAGCAGGCTTGCCAAAAAAGGGCAATGGAGGTTGTAGTGACTGTGAATGGCCTCAAAAGCATTGCTCCCTACACAGACAAACAAACACACACTTGCCATGTCTGGGAATAGAACTCTTATCTAGCCAGTTTATCACACTGCAGCATTACGCAGTTATAGATGCACCACAGAGATTACTGGGTGACTCTTTTCCCAAAGGCGTATTTCAAAGTGAATGACATCAGAAAGCTTGCCAAAGTAAGACATTTGAATTGTAGTGGGTGTGACTAGCCTAAAAAGCACTGCTCCCCCCCACACACACACTTGCCGTGTCTGGGAGTAGAACTCCTACCTAGCTAGTGTATCACACTACAGCATTATGCAGTTATAGGATGCACCACAGAGATTACTGGGTTACTCTTTCCCCAAAGGTGTATTTCAAAGTGAATGACGTCAGCAGGCTTGCCTAAGTATGGCATTTGAATTGTAGTGAGTGTGACTAGCCTAAAAAGCATTGATCCCTACACACACAGTTGCCTCATCTGGGATTAGAACTCCTACCTAACTAGTATTTCACACTACAGCATTATGCAATTATAAGATGCACCATAGATATTAATGGGTTATCCCTTCCCCAAAGGTGGTTTTCACAGTGACTGACATCAGCAGGCTTGCCATAGTAGGGCTATGGGGAGGGCAGTGTGTGTGCATGGGCCATAACCCATTCATCTAGAGGTAGACACACCACACTCAGGCACACACGGGTTTATATTCTTCAGGTATGTGTATACAACTGCTAGATGACTACTTCCTTGTACAATAATGTTGTACACTTAGAACTAGCACCATAGAGTCTATAATGCTGAGAGATACCAGTGGCTAATTTCTACAGTGAGTGACATTTACACATCATGTGGTTGTAGCCATTTGGCTGTGTGCTGGGCAGCACAGGCCTCATGATGGAAGGCTCTTTGTCACTGTCACTCTCTTCCACACATCTATGCATGTGTACTTTTGGCATATTATAGTGTGTTGTCCTTAGATATATGTGTGTATTCCTATCCAATGTGTGTGCAAAGTATGACTGGTGCATACTGAGGAGTGCATGCACTAGCATCTTCAACTGTCAGATATGTATGGTCCACTGTTGCTGCCAAACATGGGCTTCATTTGGTTAAGTGTGAAAGCATGCCCAGTATGACCTTTCAGTATGTTGTTGTCTGACATTGTCTTCATTTCTCTAAGTGTGAGAGCATGCCCAGTATGCCCTTCTGTACTGAATGTTTGGATCCATTCCTTGTAGATAGTACTCCAGTGCAGACTTTTGTGTTCTACACCTACAGCTAGCAAACTGTTTTTGCAGGATATCTGTAGATCAGTTGGCAATATGGGGTCAAACTGGTCAAGGGATAGTGGGTGATGTAGGTAATTGTTTCTGTGCTGCTTCTGCTACATGGTACTGGTGTTAGGAGAGATATTCAGACATGTGTAGTGTTATACACTGTGATGTTTTATGTCCTCAAGTACTGTCAGGTAGACTTTTATGCTCACAGTGATGTCCTGGGGAACACTGGGTGAATGCAGTTGTGTCCAGTATTGTGGTCAAATGCCTACATATTCCCGCAAACTAATGCCATTCTGGAGGGGGAGCTGCAGACACTTGCTGCTGGGTCTGAATAACCAGTTCAGCACCTTGGTACAGTGTTGGCAGAGGCATATCATTGCTGGAGCCTTCCTGTGTCCTGACATAATGCTCTTCACAGTATCTGGAGATATACAGAGCTGAGTATATTTTTATGTCACTTCAGAGTTGTGTACTGGTAATTGTTGTTTGACTAATTTTATATCATTGCTGGCTGACTTTAGAGTTGTGCACTGTTATTTTTGCTTCATTGTATAGTTTTTCAGATCTCTGCTGAAGGTGTTTTCCCCCATCCCCCTATTTCTCTGTGTCTTAAGTTGGTATAACTGGTTTTACATCCTGTGTGTTATCTGACTATCTCAAGAATTATTTGCATAAAATTAGACCCTCTTAGTAAAAGTCTGCATATCATTGCTGGAGCCTTCCTGTGTCCTGACAGAGTGCTCTTCAAACTATCTGGAGATATACAGAGCTGAGTATATTTTTCTGGTACTTCAGAGTTGTGTACTGGTAATTGTTGTTTGACTAATTTTATATCATTGCTGGCTGACTTCAGAGTTGTGCACTATTATTTTGGCTTCACTGTATAGTTTTTCAGATCTCTGCTGAAGATGTTGGTTTTCCTATACTCACCCTCCCTATTCCTGTGTTGTTGTTTAAATTTGGAGGCTTTTGCAGTTGCCCGCCCCCACTGTAGATTTGATCTGGGACACTCCCCCCAGTCCCATATCTTTACCTCATTCTACCTAACAGACTCCTTCCGCACTTGTTTTTAGTAATTTTTAATTTAATTGCATTTTTTAAACTGTTTGGTCTAACATTTCTACATAATCAAGTGTGCTAGCTTGTACTGCATTTGAATTGTTTTTACTGCTGTTTTAGCTATTTTTCTGTATATATATATATATATATATATATATATATATATATATATATATATATATATATATATATATATATAACATTCCTGTAACTAGTGTAGTCCAGATTCAGATTTGCTGTATCCAGGACTGTATGTAAGCTTCTGAGCCCCCCACCAAACTTTCTGTGTTGGAGGGAAGCCTTCTAGCTTATCAGTGGGAGTGGTAAGCACTAGGTAACCTATCTACCACATAAGGAGTGGTTCTGGCCCAGAAATTGTTGTTATTGGCCGTTTGGACCATTTTTCCATCTCTCTCAACTTTCTGATTTAAAAGCCCACATTTGCACTTGTTTCCCCCCTTTCCTGTAACTAATTTAGTCCAGATACAAATTCTTAGTTTTAGCACTTGAATTTGCTTATTCATGATCAGCACTTGTTTAGAACTTGTAAGCACTAAATAACCTACTAATTACTACAGCACTCAATCTTCCTCATTACCTAGAGGAAAACAGTTTTGGTACTTACTTTCCTCACTTGCTTAGAGAAAAACAGCTCTTGTACTCACTTTCCTTACTTATCTAGATGAAAATATTTTTTTTTATTCAGGCATGTCCAAGGGTCAGCTCCCAGTGTTCTCTCTTGTCTATCTGATGAATCTAGGCATCTTGGGGCAATGTAGAAATTGCCTCATGTATACAGACAACCTTCTCCTCCTACCACCCAACACCACAACCTGTGAAAGATGCACTTATCTAGCCAAACTGGAGGTAAAGCTCTCTCCAATCAAGACTGAACTTGACAGTCAAGAGGAGAAGGTAAATACTTGCACCACACCACACTCATCACAGAGTCTCACTAAATCTACACCACCAAATTCCACACATAGAAACACAAAAACATTTGCAGAGGCTCTCAATAATAATCTGCTCAAGCAACAGAGACCTCCAAAGCAGAAATGCAAGCAACCTCCTCCTCCAACACAACCCAAATGACACATAGCCCGCAGACTCTGTGTGCCACTCAACCACAGCCAATAAGGCAAAACAACGTACCCAACACACTAGTCATAGGTGACTTTATAGTCAGGCACACTGATGTCCCACTCACCAGGCTAAACAAGGAGAAGGTTACTGTCAGCTGCCTGTTGGGTGCCAGGATCTGCCACATAACCCACGCACTCAGGTCACTCCACAACAAGTACAAATATGACTCTGTCATTGTCCATGTTAGTGTGAACGACCTGAGATGTACCTCCCTGGACTACATGAAAAGAGACATGGAAGAGCTCTCTGATCTTGTAGCCCAGGCAGGTATGACCCTAGCCCTGAGTAGCATTCTGCCATCACCCAGAATGATGCCACAGTACAAGGACAAAAGGATTGACTTCAACAATTGGTTAAGCTTTTGGTGCCATATTAAAGGGATCCAGTATTTGTCTGCCTGGGATAACATGGTCGATAGACCATGATGCTTTGCCAGAGATGGCCTGCACCTGTCACCCCTGGGATTCCGGATACTGGCTAAGGTTCTTACCACCCCTATAGTGCCTTTTTTAGGCAAGGTTCAAATGACAAATTCACCACTGTAACAGGAACAGGCAAGCAAAAACTGAGGGTGATGCTACTCAATGCTAGAAGTCTAAATCTCAAAATGCACTCACTTGAGGCACTCCTTAAAATGGAGAACATCGATATCTGTGCAATGACTGAGACCTGGTTCAAGGCTCCAGAAAGCACCCCTGCACTACCAGGTTATAACTCATACCACACTTTTCAACCATGTAACCTGGACCGGAACACCAAAGGCGGAGGTGTGTCCATATTCATAAAGGATACCCACACCTCCAGGCTAGTTGCTCAGCATAATGCAGCTGAGATTATCCAAGTGCAACTAACTCTGGGCAAAACTGCAATCCAAATTGTAGCTTGCTACAGATCACCCACCATGCCCCAGGATTCCCACTCCTCTTTTCTTGATGTACTGGAAAATATTAGGGTTCAACCAAACACCCTAATAATGGGCAATTTCAACTACCCCACCATTAACTGGGAAAACTATTCATGTACCAACTCCTTCGCTCATCGCTTTCTGGAATTCATAATCTCCAATGCCCTGGATCAACTTATCCACACCCCCACCAGGGGCAACAATATCCTAGATCTAGTCATTACCAACATGAGTGACTGGTGTTCCACACCTGAAGTCAATGCATCATTGGTCCGATCCGACCATAAGCTAATTACCCTAGATATCCACATTCTGCCCCCACCCCCCATTAAGGAAACCATGGTAAAACATTTCTCCAAAGCCAACTTCATGCTTCTTAAGACAGACATGGTGAACTTATTGACACCCATGCAGATGGACAATACAGTTACAACTACTGAATCCTACACAATTGCACTTTATAAGCACTTACATGAGTGCATGGATCGTGCTATCCCAAACAGAACCAAGACGCTATCCTCCAAAAAAAGGAAGTCAATCTGGTGGTCCCCTGCCATAAACAAACTGCACAACAGAAGAAAGAAACTGTTGCAAAAGAATGTAAAATCCCATAAGTGGAGGAGCTCCCTGGTCAGCCTCAGTAAGAAGCTGAGATCTCTGATAAAATCCTCCAAAGCTAGTTATGAAAACAATATCGCCACTGATTCTAAAGACAACCACAAAGCATTCTATAGCTATGTCAAGAATCTCAATGGCAACACTCAGATCTGCTCTGAGTTACAGCACAATGGCACTAAATATACAGACCCAACTGATGTTGCCAACATCCTGGCAGATAGGTTCAGTGCTAACTTTACCCCCCCTCTCACCCCCTAAATAGCCCATCTCTATATTGGAAGAATGCAAAGTTCCTGTAATCACGGCTGCACAGGTAAAAACCACACTGTTCAAAGCCAAGAACACAGCATCCATGGGACCAGACAACATCCCAGGGTGCATTCTACATGAACTTCAGAACAAACTGGCACCCCATCTAAGTACCATGTTCAGTCATTGCCTCTCCTCAGGCTTTGTGCCTGTTGAATGGCGCACAAAGACGGTTATCCCACTCCACAAGGGGGGAGCCACCACGGACCCCGGGAACTACCGGCCCATTAGCCTGATGAGCCTGGTCTGCAAGGTCATGGAATGTATCATCATGGAACTTATAAACAAAGACATTGGTATTCTCCAAACTATGGACCCCACCCAGTTTGGGTTTGTAAAAGGCAGAAAATGTCTCCTAAACCTGATAGACTTCTTTGAAGCAGTCACCAAAGCCGTAGACAAGGGTAAGGTGGTTCACACAGCCTATCTAGATCTTGCCAATGCTGCCAACACCATCCCCCACTCTGGAATTATAGATAAACTCACTAAACTAGGTATAAATCCCTATGTCACATGATGGGTTGCCAACTGGCTCACTGACAGAACCCACACTGAGAAAGTAGCACACTCCAAATCCAACTTCAGACCAGTGACAAGTGGAGTACCACAGGGTTCAGTCCTGGGTCCTCTCCTGTTTGGTATATACTTCTCTGAAGTACAGGCTAACACAGGTCTTTGGCTAATGAAGTTTGCAGATGACTGCAAACTAGGAGCCATAATCGAAACTCCTAACAATGTGGACATCCTACAAAAGGGCCTCACTGAGACAGATGCCTGCTGTCAAAGCCATGGCCTCAAGCTCAATGCCAAAATGTGCATTGTCATCCTCTTTGGTATAAACTCTGTACCCATGAACTACAACATAGGCGGTAGTATACTTAACACTGAAAGTGTGATAAGAGACCTTGGGACACAGGGGGACAGTAGTCTCTCCTTTGATAATCACATTGCCACAGTAGTCAGGAAGTCCTTCTACATGGCACACCTCATCACAAAAGTTTCTCATCCAGAAAAAAAGAGGTCATTGTTCCCCTCTACTCATCACATATTAGACCCATTATAGAGTGCAACGCCCCTTTTGATATGTACCTCATAAGACATCTACAACAACTGGAAAGGCCACAGAAATACCTCACAAAGAGGATTACCGGCCTCAAACAGATGCCCTACGCAGACCGCCTCAAAAAACTCCAGCTTTACTCTGTCGCATATCACCTACTCAGAGGTGATCTCTGCCTAACATACAAAGCTATGTCAAACCCAGAGCTGTTGGACATGCTCCACTTAAAGAAATCCCAATCCCTCCGAGCTACATGCTCTAGGGACCTAAACCTTGTCACCACAATAAACAGAACATGCCGGAGAGATAGATTCCTGTCCCAGAGACTTCCCATACTCTGGAATTAACTACCTATCTATATCAAACAAAGCTCCTCATTAGCACTCTTCAGGAAAAATCTTGATGATTGGATGGGAAATAGGACATTCACCCCAGGGATCACTTCTGTGTCTCTGCTCAACAGTGGCACAGGAAAATAATTTTCTTGGGTGGCAAAAGCCAGGGTACCTTTTTGGCTGGGCTTGTATAGGCACCAGGGCCGATAGCCTAGTACCTACCTATGAACCTATGAACCTAGGATCCCATATTTGTACATCCATCAACGTGACAGTATGGCCTCATCTTGCTGTGGCAATACATCACAGCTGTACAGATTCACACAGGTTACCCAGAGGCAGGAGTCATAAGTCAGGACATTACCCCTATTGTGGTGTATGGGCAGGTTTGTAGCCACCCATTCTTGTGGTTGCAGCCAGGGATAGTATGTGCACACGGCTGTGTTTCGGACTTCACACATTCCATGCTGCCCATGCTCTCGCCCCCCCTTCTATTATTCTATCCTCTTCCATACATTATGCAAACATTCTCTGATACTTTCCCTATAGTTATCACCTTATCACAGCAGTGTATTGGTGTTGGTCCACAGTTCATGCAGTGGTACATGGTGGACATGTTACTGTAGTTTGTCCACATGGCCTTGCATATGGATTCTGTGGACTGTGTTATGTTGTTATTTGGGAGTCCATGACATAACATACATTGGCAGTACGGGTGAGATGCAGGCCTTTGGCAGAGGACTGTAGGCCATTTGGTAGTGATGCAGGCCAGATGTAGCAGGCCATTGCATTCTGTCAGTCCTATAGTACCAGACTGCCATACAGTATATTCCACTGTGGTGACAGGGTAAGTGTGATAGGTGTTCACGCCAATACTTTCTATCAGTATTGATCAGGTGGTGTGGGTGCTGGCAGGGTGCTGCTTACAGCTAGGGACACACCTGCATGGGACACCTGCACTGCATGCAGTATTCTTTTGCTCTTGCCACACAGGTGGGGGTCATATTGTACCCATTCCCAACAGCAGGGATAAGACCGGAGAGGTACCTGTGGGTGGTGGTTGGGTGAGCTGGGTGCATGTGTTCTAAGGACAATACTTGCATCTGACTCAGAGATATGCATGGGGCATTCCAGTTATGCTGGCTTGTGCAGGGACATCAGCTGTTTCTCAATAAATCATTCCTATGACCTTTGGGATCTGCGAGTGTTTGGCCAGACGACATCGGTATTCCCTACTATAAGGCCAGATAATGTGATGCAAACCTGTATGTACCATTCCAAGGGTGTGTCCATTTCACGGTTACACATTATACACTGTCTGTCTGGGGTTCTTTCCCCTGTGTTCTGCTTGTATATCTGGCCCAACAGTCATGCCATGTCCATCCTTCAGATGGTGACACATATTACCTCCATACATTTACAATGGCTTACTGCTAGAATGTGCTATACTGGAGAGCATTGTGTTTGGCACTGCAGTTGTGAGGACTTGGCCCTATCATTGGCAGTACTGGGCAATGGCCACCAGGTCAAACCTCATCATGCATACATACTGACCACTCTCACACAATATGTAACACACACCAACCTAACACACGCATTCCTGCATATTGTACAAATGCTACAATCTATCATGTTACCTTGGCCATCTCAGCTCATCTATGCTCCACTGGTATTACACCTACACATAAATGTTACTATATTTCTACATTGGATTGGAGGGGGGCACATCTGACTGTTACTACATTTCTACATAGGATTGGGGGGGGCACACTTGACTGTTTCTACATTTCTACATAGGATTGGGGGTGCACACCTGACTCTTACAACATGTCTATATCGGATTGGGGGAACACCAGACTGTTACTACATTTCTACAGAGGATTGGGGGGAGGGCCACACCTGACTGTTTCTACATTTCTACATAGGATTGGGGGGGCACACCTGACTGTTTCTACATTTCTACATAGGATTGGGGGGCACACCTGACTGTTTCTACATTTCTACATAGGATTGGGGGGCACACCTGACTGTTTCTACATTTCTACATAGGATTGGAGGTGCACACCTGACTGTTTCTACATTTCTACATAGGATTGGGGGGCACACCTGACTGTTTCTACATTTCTACATAGGACTGGGGGGCACACCTGATGTGTCTACATTTCTGCATAGGATTGGGGGGCACATCTGACTGTTCCTACATTTCTACATAGGATTGGGGGGCACACCTGACTGTTTCTACATTTCCACATAGGAATGGGGGGCACACCTGACTGTTTCTAAATTTCTACATAGGATTGGGGGGGCACACCTGACTGTTTCTACATTTCTACATAGGATTGGGGGGCACACCTGACTGTTTCTACATTTCTACATAGGATTGGGGGTTGCACACCTGACTGTTACAACATGTCTACATCGGATTGGGGGGCACACCAAACTGTTACTACATTTCTACATAGGATTGGTGGGGGCTCACCTGACTGTTACTACATTTCTACATAGGACTGGGGTGGGCACACCCGACACTTGTGCACATTTGCTATGACTGTACTGGTGTGTCAGGTACTCCATTTCATTCTGTATTCTAACCTATCATGCTGACTAGAGGCATATGAGTGTACTACAAGTCTTAAGTTTGATTGACCTACATATCAGGTTCTGACTTCTTATCCTTCAGAACTAACATCCCACTGCCTGACCTGATGTAGTCTGTCTGTGTAGGCCGGGGGGGTTACCCATAGCCATAATTCAGAGGCCTTAGCACAGCCTTTGTTTGTATTTATCTACACCTGTCCTGCTGGCTGAGACTGTTGTTGGGTATGTGAACCTCCCTGACTGGCATGTGTGTGTGTCATATGGACACACATGTGGCCCAGCACATTTTCTGCAGTGGGTTTTGTCACCATGTGTAGTACTGGCTACTATGGTAACACCAGTATTTGTTACAGATCTCATGCTGCCACTATAGGTGTCTACTGTCTGCTGGCATACCATTCAGCCACGCGATTCCCTTGCATGCTCATATCCATACTGTAGATACAAGTAACAACACACACTACTCCATTCGGCAATTGGTAAGAAGAGTGACTTACCTTGTGGGTGTGCCAGTATTGAGAATGGTGCTGGAGGGCTGCCTATGTCGGATGCACATAGTACACGCCCTGTACATGGTTTAGTACAGGTAATGTCATGTTTGGCATCCCTTTTACTGTATGTGCGAGTCAGAGAGATGTGTCATTCTTTGGGTCCCTACTGTGTCAGTGTATGTGCTATGTATTGCCTCTTTGCCAAGGCCAGGACATACTGGGCATGCCTCCTTCTACCTATTGGGGCAGGCTCAGGTTGTTCCTCCTCAGAGTTGCTCTGTGCCTGTGCAGGCCTTGGCAATGGTGGGGGGCTGTGTGGCCCTGCCCCGTGCTGTTCCTGCTGCAGCTGTTTCTGTAGGATCATATTGTGTAACATGACACATATGATGACAGTCTGAGTACATGTAGCTGGTGAGTACAGAAAGGCTCCACCGGATGTGTCCAGGCACCAGAACCGTGACTTCAGCATCCCAAACACATGCTCTATTATAATTCTGGTCTGTGCGTGTGCCTCATTATAGAGTTCTTGTTTGGGTGTGTGTGCATTTCTGATGGGTGTCATCAGCCACGGCTCCAGTGCGTAACCAGCATCCCCCACTAGGTGACCGTAAGGGATGTCCCCATTGGCAGATCTCTGGTACAGCTGCGTCAGATGCCAGATGTGGGAATCGTGATAGCTTCCAGGGCAGCCAGCACACGCATTCATTATAATGCCCTGGGCATCGCACATGACCTGGCAGTTGATGGAGGGGAAGCCCTTGCGGTTGATGTAGACCCTACCCCGCTCACCGGGTGGTGCTTTGATGTGTATGTGCGTACAGTCAATAGCACCCAGTACCTCATGGTATTCTGCTATTTGGTGGAAGAGATGCATATTGCTGGCCAACACCTCACGGGTGTTGGGGAAATATACGTGCTCACTGGCATGTGCTGACATGGCATCCAGGAACTGGTGGAGTACCCTAGATACTGATGCCTGTGAGATCCCCATGATATCCCCAGCTGGCCTTTGGAAGGTACCTGTGGCTAGTGTTCTTAGGCCTACACATACCTTGGTATCCACTGGGATGGGTTCCCCTCTGTTAGTTCTGAGTGTCAGTCATGGATGGCACAGCTCAACAATTTGCTGTAGGAGTCCCTGTCCACCCCATAGTGCTCCACTATCTCCTGCTCATGTAGCCCTTGGTAGGTTACCCAGGGTCTGTGCACTCTTCTCCGTCTCCTCACTGTGGGTTAGTCGACAGCATTCTCATCCTCACCACCCTTAGCCGCTTCCACATGTTGATATATGATAGCTGCTTCAGCCCCTATCATTTTGCTGTTTTTGTTTGTTAAAATTTCCTCGCTTTTATACATTGGTGGTGTAGAGTATGTGGGAAAAACCAGAGGGAAAGGTGTTTGCATAGTTTATAGTAGTTTTCTGGGCTGGGCTGCTGCCTATGTAATTGGCTGATTCTGATACATTTCACCTGCCAGCTATGCTACTTCTCCTAGATTACCTTCCTACTGCTGTTTTCCCTTCCCATTGCGTTCCTGTTTAAGCCCAGGGGCTCACCGAGCAAACACAATGCTCGTATGTTCAGAGAGCTGCTATTTTCTGGTTTACTTTTTTTTTTCCTTTAAAACCTGGTGCATGGTGCGCACACTCGCTTAGGCAGCATAAAGACTGCTAGGCAGCTTCAGACACACCCCCTTGTTTAGCTCTGCTAAGCTAAGGGCAAACCCGTGCCACAGGGCTCCAATCTGCTTACAGTATGCCTGACACACCTCCTATGATGTCAGCTAACTCCTAGGCTTGCACCAAGCTATTCCTGCATAGTTATACGTCCCACACTGAGCCTTCCCCCTTAGCAACCACTATTCACTGGCCATGCTGTCTTCTGCCTGCCATTGAGTATAATGGCAAAATAGTGATTTTGGTTAGAATGCTTATTTCAGGTTATTTTTTTTATTTTTCACCTGATCCCATTTGCGTGTCGCTGCCCTACCCTTAAACAGCTGAAATCGGCTAAAAAAATAAAAGTTATTTTTTTTAACTGTTTTCCATGCCAATGGCCATATATTTGCCCATTGGCATGCTTTACACATTATATACACCCTTTATTTGGAGCTTTATTGTTGTAGTTTGCAGAAATATACTCATTTACTAACTGACTACATTTCTGCAAATTACACCAGTCCTGTACAGCCGGCTGCCAGCTTACTGGATCACAAATTCACCTCATTTGCATGGTTTTCACCTGCAAATGGGGTAATTTGCATACAGGATCTGCGTCTGTGCAGGAATAGTGCAGGAGCGCTCAAGCACATCCCTACAGCTTATTCCTGGATCGCATGGTGGACATATTGTCTCCTGGAGCTCCTCCTCTGTTCATGCACACCATGCAGGGCTTGCTGAATCAGGGGGACTCTCTCAAAAAGGTCTTCAGATTAATTGCTGATCTTAACATTCCAATGACATCATTAAAAACTGCATGCCTGTCATTCACCCTTTAACCACATTTTATTTGGTTTAATTCAGATGCATACTCTGATATGTGAGATACATATGACTAGCCACATTTTTTTTCTGTCTATTTTTGCTAGTTTCCAAACACTTGCTCAACTATACATCTAGGAAAAGTGCACTAGCATTGTTATAATTCAATTTAAAATGTAAAAAAAGGCAGAGAAATTTTCCATATATGCAAAAAATCAACCTCACTAAACCAAATAAAAAATTTCACGAAGAAACCATAAATGAATTCTAAGAAAATTAACATAGTTGGTAATTGTATAACAAACTTTCCCACAAAGCCAAAACTGCACTTACACATGTGGCACTGATGTTGGTCCTCATACCTATGTCATGGCTCTGATGAAGTTATCAGTAAAAGCAAAATTATTATGTCTTAAAAATCACATTAGTAAAATAATTCAAAAATGTGTTCACTGTTAGAAAAGCATTTTCGGACCACAAAAGACATTACTGTGGAGGAATGACTGCATTTTAGTTGGTAACCATTTCAAATACTGGGACCCGCTAGAGCGACTCCTGCTACAAGGAGACTGAGCGACTGAAATACTGGACATACATATACTAAGTCCAAGATGCTATTTCTCAGAATATTCCCTTTTCTCCAAGCTATGGCAATCTTGGAGTTGGTATATATAAGTTTGGGTGGTGTGGGGTGCAGGGGGTGCTTCCCCCCAGCAAAAAGAAGTATAAAGGAGAAGAAAGACTTTTGAGATTCACTCTTTTTCAGATTTTTTTTTTTTAGATTTTTCACCACTTGGCATTTTGAGTGCCAGCATTTTAATAGGGAGCCACATGAACCATATCATATACTACCAAATATGTAGGGATCTACTACTACTAGTCACTCCATTCAAATGCTGACATGGATAAATTTAATGGATTTATGAATACAAACAAAAGTCGACACACTACTGTGCATACCCTGATGCTATTCCTTGGAACATGCAAAGAAGAACATGTTTTTGCAGGGGGCAAGCCTCCCTGCACCCCCATACCCTATATATACTGACTGTGAGATCACATATATTTCATTACCTTGGGAACTATCAATCTCAGATATTTTTTGAACATCTGTGTTGGCAACCAAAATTTTTGACAATACAGAGGAAGATTTAACTTAAAATTGACATAGGAAACCATATATATATTGATATAGATATTTGTGTGTGTGTGTGTGTGTTTGTGTGTGTGTATATATATATATATATATATATATATATATATATATATATATAGACAGATACAAACATTTATACACACACACACACACACACACACACACACACACACACACACACACACACAATTTACAGTCAGTGTACTGTCCTGTAACAAGGATACAGTCAGCTGAATTAATTATGAGTGATTTGTTAGTTTCCAAAACTTTTTTATCTTATCATCCATGCATAAAGTTAATGACCTTATTTTAGATTGAGAAAAACAGCTGACCAACATAAAAAACAACTACTAGGAAAAAAAAATACCATGGAAATATCATTCCAACAATTGTAAATCTCCCCTAACGAGGGAATTGCACTTGCAGCTTTTGCTGAATGTCTCAGATGCCACTTGTTTGAATGAAAACATTTCCGTCAAGAGTGTTTTACAGTTGAGAGATATAAAACTGTAGTATTTAATTTTGTAATTTTTTCAGTTAGTTTTTTTACTCCATTTCTTGTTAAATATTGTGTTTTTGCACATTTTAATAAATTTATATATATATATATATATATATATATATATATATAATACATACACACACACATATATATATATATATATATATATATATATATATATATATATATATATATATATATATCTACATACATACATATATATATATATATATATATATATATATATATATATTTTTTTTTTTTTTTTTTTTTTTTCAACATGCTCATAGAAAAAAATGTAGATTTGATCTGTTAATTGTCAAGTGATTTGCAATTGTGATTGTATTTAATGAAGTGGTGGTTTTAGTTCTTATTACATAGAGAATTAAAGCAGCAAACCTGTTTAAAAAATGATATTTTAGATTCATTTGTAGAAATGATGGGTCTCACTGGTGGGTCCGCTTGATCATTGTATAGTTTGTGGGTTCATTTGAGATTAAACCATCACTCACAGGTTTATACAAGAAAATCAGGTTCAGTATACCCTCTTTCAATATTGTCATAATTCATTTTTATAAAAACACCATCAGCTAATAAAGAATCCATTTTTGTGTTGCATAATGCTTCATCTATTACAACCAATCAATCAGCTTTCAAACTGACTTGCTATCATCCATCATTACTTAAATTTGATACAATTGATCCTGGTACATTAATGTACAAAAATATATTTCTTCTAGGTTTCTTTAATAAAGTACAAATGTTATGAATATTGCATTCATAGGACCTCTAAAATGCTTTGGTTTTGTTACGAACCTATACTTGTTTTGCTGGTAGACTGCAGTAAAGCTGGTACACTGTCACTGTATGAATATTTTTAGTTCAGCAACATTTTTTGTGCACCATCAAAGTTTTATCTGCATCCTTAGTGCCTAACCAACTGCTACTAAACTCATCACATTTATGTTACTCACTAAAATCTAAAGTAAAATTTAACATACTTTATACACATATTAACAGACAGACACAAACCCAGACACAGATAGACAAACACACACACATGCACACATACCATAATAATTTACACTAGCCACTCATTCCTGATTCACACTATTTAAACTAAATGTAAAGCAACATAAAAAGCAAATGAAAACAGTGACCACATTTCTCATTGACTTTAATGTAAAAATGAAATGAAATCTAGTCATATTAAAAAAAGACATTAAAAATAATGTAAAAATTATAAAACTGACTTGAACTATCAACCAGAAGTTGGCAATGAGGACAAAATGGACCTGTTTAAATCTGTCTAAACTAAACTAAAATAATAAAAAAGATAATAAACTATGAAATTAACAAACATAACTGTCATTGCACTACCAAACTGCATATAGATTAACTAATACTACAAAAGAAAAGATTACGAAGTAACTTACTACTTTAGAAACTAGCCCATAAGACAAAACAGTCTAAAACCATATTCAGGGCAAATTTGAGCTGTTAATATCACCCTTTGAAGTCAATGGGAATTTCTACTTAATCATTAAAACATGAAACAAATAGATAAATAAAATGCATATGGTTTTGTTTGTGGAATGAAATGACTAGCTGACTGTAAGAACAGGGTAACTTGATTCACCAGTCTCAGCTTTCCCACACAATATGAAACATGTTTCCAAGTAAAATAAGAAAATAAATAAGTGGCCAGATTCAGGAAGGCTTACACGGAGTTCAAGAGTAGTGTAAGCCTTCGTGTAAGCCTCCTGATTCAGGAACAGCCCAAATCTCCGTGTAAGAGACAGCTAACACGTCTCTTACACGGACTGGGCGTGGAAATGCTCAATACCTCATTTGCAGTTCAAAGATATGCAAATTAGGTATTTGAGCGATCCACGAAGCAGAAACCAGTCCGTGTAACGGACGTGTTAGCTGCAGAAATGTACTCAGCTGACAACTGAGTACATTTCTGCAAAATTAAAAACGGAGCTATGTCAGCTCCAAATAAAGGGTGCATATGTTTAATTAAGCATGCCAATGGCCAAATATGTGGCCATTGGCAGGAAAAAGTGTTGCAAAATTAAGTTATATAACTTTTTTTTCACGGGATTTATGTGTTTAACTGCAGCACACCGCAAACGGGTGCGCTACCTAAAACTGAAAACCGAGCTTATAAACCCACAATTGTGGGATTTATGTATTACATGAAATGTCAATGGAGGGACTTGCAGACCAAAACAATATGGCCTCCGCTTAGTGGTTGTCAAGGGCAAGCTCCGTGTAAGACATGTAACTAGTCATTACTAGGCAATCCCATGTAAATGAGGGTTACAATACTGAATCACACTGCCACATAGGTAATGAGCACTTTCTGAGTAGTGTAAGACTTAGCGAAGGGGGAGGAACAGAGTAAGCGGTAGGTGACATCACGGGGGGGGGAAGGATAGAAAGAAATGTACCAGATTGGAGGGCAATGTAAGGTAACAGATGACAGACAGACATCAGGGAGGGAGGTGTGTCTCAACAGAACACTAGGAAAGTCAAGAAATTGAGGGTATACGCTATCCCTACACTCAAAGTTTCTTGATATACGTGCATCTTGCGATGTGCGTCGCGATGTAAGGCAGGTTCAACATGTGGGGCGTGTTGCAAACTGTTTACAACGGTTTCTTGCGGCGTGCATGTGTTGAAGGCAGTGTGCGACGCTTTAGCATGAATCAGCCTAGCTAACACCGTGTAAGGATGTGTCTTGGCGTGTAACACCGTGTAGGGATGTGTACGCCCGTTTAAGTGACTGTGAGCGTGTTTAAGCTGGTGTGCACATTGCTCCCCTTCAGGAAACAGAGAGGAAACAGGAAACAATCAAAATACAGGGAAACTGCCAGGGAATACTGCTGGAGTTAATTGGTGGAAACAATTGGAAGCAGGCAATTATGCAGACAGACTAGAAGCCCAACCCAGCACTTAAAACACTGCAAAGAGCAGTGCAGGCTGTTTCTCACAACAGATACTGCAAGAAAGTAAGCTATCAGAATTGAAAACTGAAAAAGCTGAACTCAGAGCAGAAATGCTAGGGGCTGCCATAGCTGTTATAATCAGACATAGGCGAATTGCTGAGGGTGGTGATAATGCAGATGCTTACAGACAACCCAGAGTGAGGAGAAGGAGAAGAGTATACAGGCCCAGGGTCACCTACCATGGGTTACATGAGCTGGAGATAGTAGAGCGCTATAGAGTGGACAGAGAGCTCCTGCAGCAGATTGTTGAGCTGTGCAGGCCACGCCTCACACACAGAACCAACAGACGGGAACCCATCCCAGTGGAAACCAAGGTATGTGTTGGCCTAAGAATACTAGCAACAGGTACCTTCCAGAGACCAACTGGCGATATGATGGGGATATCACAGGCATCAGCCTCCAGGGTACTGCACCAGTTCCTGGATGCCTTGTCACCACATGTCAGTGATCATATATATGTCCCTAATGACCGTGAGGTTGTGGCCAGCAATATGCGTCTCTTCCAGCAAATAGCGGGATACCCTGAGGTGCTGGATGCAATAGACTGCACGCACATACGCATCAAAGCACCAGCCGGTGAGCGGGGTAGAGTCTACATTAACCGCAAGGGATACCCCTCCATCAACTGCCAGGTCGTGTGTGATGCCCAGGGCATAATAATGAATGTGTGTGCTGGCTGCCCTGGGAGCTACCATGATTCCCACATCTGGCATCTGACGCAGCTGTACCAATCATTTGCCAATGGGGACTTCCCACACGGACACCTAGTGGGGGATGCAGGTTATGCACTTGAGCCGTGGCTGATGACACCCATCAGAAATGCACACACACCTGAACAGGAACGCCATAATGAGGCACACGCACAAACACGTAATATCATAGAGCGTGTGTTTGGGCTGCTCAAGTCACGGTTCCGTGTCTGGACACATCTGGTGGAGCTTTGCAGTACACACCAACTACATGTACCCAAATGATCATGATATGTGCTATGCTACATAATATGATCCTGCGGAAACAGCTGCAGCAGGACCAGCACAGGGCTGGGCCAAACATCCCCGACCATTGCCAAGGCCACCACAGGCAGGGCTTGACTCGGAGGAGGAACAACCTGACCTTGTCCCAGTAGGCAGAAGGAGGCATGCCCAGTATGCCCTGGCCTTGGCAAAGAGGCAACGCATAGCACATACGCTTGGTCAGTAGGAACACTGGGACTGATACCCGCCTGACTCACTCATACAGTAACAGGGATGCCTAACATGACACAACCTGCTTCCAAACGTACAGGGAGTGTAGTATGTGTATCCGACAGAGGTGGCCCTGCAGCACCACCTGAGGCATGAATGCCATGTGTTAAGTAATGTAATATCATGTACAATATGCACACCTGAGGACCCCAACTAACATCCATATCCACGCATATGACCCTGTGGAAACAGCTGCACGTCATACAGTGATGTACATGTGCAAAAACATGGAACAAGATACAAAATGAGGGTGACTAGCAATAAATAGCATGGATAACCACACACCCATGTTTGTACCACAACAAGAAGCAACATGGAATAGCCATGGTCAAAAACCAATGGCTAAAACCGACTACTACTATATAGCCTGCTGCAGACCACTGTCCTAATAGCAGGAACTGCCCCAGGCCTATGTCCATAGGTTCATAGGTTCCTACTAGGCTATCTGCCCTAGGGCATTAATAAGCCTAGCCCAGAGTTTTGTGGTTTCTGCCAACCCTGCAAGTTGATGGATAATATGCCCATTATTTTGCTGTGCCTCTGTCAAGCAGTGATACTGAGGTTATCCCTGGGGTATACCTGCAATCTCCCATCCATTGGTCAAGATCTCACTTGAACAAAGCCAGTGAGGTGCTCAGCCTCACATGTACCAGGATGTTGTTCCACAGCATATGGACTCTCTGGGTGATGAATCTGTCCCTCCAGCACATCCTATTAATATCTGTGTTGAGGTTTAGGTCTCCTGCCCTTGTAGTTCTGATGGATGTAGAGGTCTTGAGGTGAAGCATGTTCATTAATTCTGGGTTGGACATAGCCTTGTATGTCAGACAGGTCACCTCTGAGCAGTCAGTAAGCGACTGAATACAGCTGGAATTCCTTCAGTCGGGCAGCATAAGAAATATGTTTGAGACCCTTTCACCTCCTGTCGAGGAATTTGTGGGCCCATCCAATCTGAATGGGGCATTGTATGCAATCATTGGTGTGATGAGTGATGAGTACAGGGGAACGATGACCTCCCTTGATCTAGATGTGAATCATTGCATGATGAGGTGGCCAATGTAGAAGGCCTTCCAAACTACCCTGGCAATGTGAGTGTCAAACAAAAGGTCACTGTCAACCTGGGTGCCCAGGTCCCTGATAACCTACGTTGTGCTTAGAGGATTGCCACCTAGATGGGAAGTAGTGGTAACCTTGTTCTTCCTGAAGGGTATGGCTATGCATTGTTTAGTGTTTAATGTAAGGCCATGCCGTGGCACCAGTTATCTGTGTCTATGAGACCCTTCTGAAGGATGTCTGTGTCAGATGGGTTTCCAACTATGCTTCCCAGTTTGCAGTCATCTTCAAACGTTGTCAGCCATAATCCTCCTGTGTTTGCTCGTACTTCTGAAAAGTAGATACTGAACAAATGTGGGCCCAGGACTGAGCCCTGTGGGACACCACTTGTGACAGCTCTGGAGTGTGAACTGGCACCAGCAACTTTGACCCTGTGTGTTCCGTCACTTAGGCAGTTTGCAACCCATGCTGTGATGTATGGGTTCACAATTAAGCTGGTGATGTTTTCAATGATACCTGAGTGGGGTATTGTGTCGAAAGCCTTTGCCAGGTCAAGGTAGGCTGTGTGGACTGCCTTGCCCACGTCAATGGCCTGGGTGAGTGTTTTGAAAGAGTCAACCAAGTTTAAAAGGCATGATCTGCCCTTGACAAAGCCAAACTGGATTGGATCCAATGTCTGCAAGTCCCCTATGTCTTCATTTAGAATTCCCATTATGATCCTCTCCATAGCTTAGCAGAACAGGCTTGTCAAGCTGATGGGATGGTAGTTTCTGGAGTTGGTGGAGGCACCTCCTTTGTGAAGTGGGTCCACCATTGCTGTATGCCACTCCTTGGGAACATATCCTGAGGTGAGGCTAAGATTAAACAGCTGCCCTAACTGCGGGTGTAATTACTCATTGAGTTCATGGAGCACACAACTTGGGACACCATCTGGTCCCATGGATAAAGTGTTTTCTGCCTTGGATTGAGCAGTTCCCACCCCAGCAGTGGAGATGTTTGGGGGGGCTACAATCCTCTGGTGTACATACCCCCAGTTGGGGAGGGGAGAAATCTGCACTGAACCTGTCAGCCAGTATGTTGCCAATGTCTGTAGGTGCAGTGATATCAACATCATTCTGAACTAAGTCTGAGCATATCTGGGAGTTTCCTCCCAGGTTTCAAACATAGGTAAAAAAGGCCTCATGATTGTCCCTGGAGTCCTGAGTGGGTTTACTCTCAAAACATGCCTCGGATGATTGTATGGGGAACCCAGTGTTTTACTCACAATGAGCAGGGTGTCTTCCCCTACGGATTACGCTCTATCTTGTAGTAGCTCCTTCCTTGTGTTGTACAGCTTGTTTATGGCTAGGGTCCACCAGACTGGATGCTTGCCTGTGGTACAAAGAGTCATTATTATTTGGGATTGCCTGAACCATGCAGTCCTGGAGGTGCTGGTAGAAGGCATTTCTAAGTGATACAGTGGCTTGGGTAATGGTGTCCGCTGGCCTGGGGGCCTTGAAAGAGACCACACCAGTCCTCAGAAATGTGAAGTCGGCATTTGAGAAGGTCTTCACCGTTTCATTTCCCATCTGGGGTGTGGGTGGGATGTGGACTCCCACTGAGAGTAGTCCATGATCTGATCTCACCAATGATGGGTATACGTCTGGTGTTGAACAGTGTGACCCCATGTTCGTGATGATGTGTTCTAGTATGTTGCCTCCACTTGAGGGAATTGGGACCAGTTGTTCCATGGCATTTCAGTGTATGAACTCTTGGAACCTTTGTGTTAGAGTGTTGTGGCATGATTAGTGATCCCAGTCTATATGTGGATAGTTGGAATCACCCAGTAGGATGGTGTTTGGAGATACATTTATCCCCTTCAGTGTTTGCAGGATAGCTGTGTGAGGTACCTGAGTTTGAGCGGGTGGCATGTAACATGCTACAAACTGCAGAGCAGTCTTGCCTATGGTCACTGGCACCTGGATGGTCTCCGATGCATCGTGTGTTGCCACCAACCATGAGGTGAGGGTGTCCTTGATGAATATGGACACCCACCATCCTTCTTGGTGTTGTCGGGATGCTGGTGCCGGAATGCATGATATGAGGTAACACCCGATAGTGCCGGGGTGCTGTCAGAAGCTGTGAACCAGGTTTCAGGCACAGCACAGACATCAATGTGCTACATACTGAGAAGGGCATAGAGTGTGTGCAGCTTGAGGTTGAGACCTTGGGCATTGAGCAGCATTAGCCTTAGTGTCTTTCCTTTACTGTGTTCTAGGGTGGTAGGTGTAGAATCTGAATCTTGCATAAAAAAGGCACAATGGGGGTGGCAAGAGCATCATCTGAAATCCGGAAGCCCAGGGGTGACAGGTGCAAGCTGTCCCTTGCAAATCACCATGGCCTGTCCAGCATGTCATCCCAGGCAGGCAGACATTGGACCCCCTTAGAATGACACCATAGTCTAAGCAAAATACTACAGCTGATCATCTTGTCTCTGTTTATGTGGCATCATACTTGGTGAAGGTAGGATACTGCCGAAGGTCAGGGTCATACCTGCCTGGCCTACATAATCAGAGGGATCCTCTATGTCTCTTTCCATGTAGTCCAGGGAGGTACATCTCAGGTAGTTCACACCAGCATGGATTATGACTGGGTCAGACCTGTACTTGCAGTTTAGTGACCTGAGTGCTTGCATTATGTGGTGGATTCCAGTGCCCAATAGGCAGCTTACTGTGACCTCCTCTGTACCTGATCTGGTGAGTGGGACATCAGTGTGTCTGACTATGGAGTCACCTATGACAAGTGTGTCTGGCATTGTGTTTGGCCTTAAGGGCTGTGACTGTTTGGCACACCGACTCTGTGGTCAATGTGTTGCATGTGCTGTGCCCTGTGGAGGCAGTTGTGTGAGTGTCTGCTGTGGTGGCCACCGCCATTCTGGTAGACTTCTGATCAGAGCCTCCGAGAGTGTCTCTGTGTGTCTATGTGTATGATCTTAAGTTGTGACAGTGCCATGTGAGACTGGATTAAAGATGTGTGTGTGGTTACCTTCACCCTCTCTCTGGTCTTGCTAGTCCTATGTTGAGAGAGCTCAGCCTCCACTTTGGCTATATAGTTGCATCTCTCACATGTATGTGTGTTTTATGGCAGAAGGAGAGGGTTGTCAGTGTACATGAGGCAACTGTAACAGTGCCTCAATATTCCCAGGTTCACCAGCTGAGCAGGAGAGGACACTAGCAACTGATCCCTAGACATGCTAGAAGGAATAGACAAAACAATGTTGGAATACAGGGAGATATCAAGCCCCCCAAGCCACATCATACTGTTTGATTGACAATAGCTACACATACACCGGTGTTTCATAGTGTCATAGTGTACTACTAAGCTATCTGCCCTAGTGCATGTATAAGCCTAGCCATAGTGATGTGGCTATTGCCACCCCTTATAGTGGTAATAAGTGTACAGAATAGATTCTGAATATTGTGCCTCTGATGTAGTAGTGACACATTATGACCCCCTTACGTAATTGAATAACATGACTGTGTCTCTGTCTAGTCTGTGCCTCCGTCTCATATGCAGTTGTCCAGATGTCTCCTGAAGAGAGTCAGTGAGGGACTCTGTCAAACATGAACTGGGATACTCTGCTAGAGTGTGAGATGCCTCTGAGTTATGACTCTGTCCCTCCAGCATGTCCTATACATGTATGTGCTGAGGTTCAAATACTCAGCTCTCATGGCTCTGGTGGATTTGGATTGCTTGCAGTGGAGCATGTCCACCAAATCCTGATTGGACATGGTCTTGTATGTCAGGCATAGGTCACCTGTAAGTATGCGGTATGACACTGAACAAAGCTGGACTTCCTCTATTCTGGAAGCATATGACATGTGTTGAAGAACCCTGATCTTCATGGTAGGTACTTTTCGGGTGCAAAGGTGCAAAAGGCAGGATCTGCCCTGTACAAAGCTGAACTAGGTGGGAACAAGGGTCTGTAGGTCAGTAATGTGTCTGTGTAAGAGCTCCATGACTCCTCCCATATCTTTGCAGACAAGGCTGGTTAAGCCTGTGTGGTGGTAGTTGCCATGGTCTGTGGAGGCATCTCCTTGTGTAGTGGGACCACTGTTGCCGTATGCCAGTGTTCAGGTACATATCCTGTAGCAAGACTAAGGTTAAATAGCAGTTGTATATATGGGTCCAGCCCCTTCTGGAGTTCACATAGCATGCAACTGGAGATACCAGCAGGTCCCATGGATGCTGTGTACTTGTCTTTGCTGAGTGTGGCTCTCACATGGACATCCAAGATGACAGTGAGGTTACATACAGCAGTGCTAACTATCTTGTTTTGGGGGTGAGGGAGGGGGTAAATCGCACTGAAGCTGTCCGCCGGAATGTTGCCAATATCTGTCAGGTCACTGGAATATATGTTGTTGTGTACCAACTCTGAGCATATCCGAGGGTTCACAACCAGGTGTCTGACATAACTGAAGAAAGCAGTGTGGTTACCTTCATTGTCTTTGGTGATTTATGTCCCCAAGTTGACCTTGCATGTCTTTATGAGATAATGTAGCTTTCTACTAGTGCTGATCACAGCTGTTTTCCCTTTTGGAGATGTAGCTCTGTCTTGCATTAGTAACCCTCATCTGTCATACAGTTTGTTTATGGCTGGGGTCCACCAGACAGGACACTTTCCCTTTGTGGAGAGGGTCCTGTTTTCAGTTGTGATTGTATGGTCCATGCTGTCTGACATCTAGCTAAGGGGAGGTCATTCTGGTTCTGCAGTTATCTTTCATCAGCATTAGAAATGACCACAACAGCCCCTGTGGGTGTACCTCATGCACACACATCCAGCACCTGTAAAGTCCACAACAGTACCTCACCAGGAGTATGACAGAGCTGGAACACATGTAATGTGTAGTCTGATTAAACAGAGTGCAGCTCCACACACTGCCATGCTGTCCACCCAGATGCAAGCTGTGCCTGATGTAGAAAGCCATGTCCAAGCTGGAATCAATGCACATGCTGCATCTTGTACAATCTGAATGGCAGGGAGCTATGCACATGAGGGACCTGAACCCCAGCACTGACATATATAGGACAGGCTGTACTGCATTATCCAAAACACAGAAGCCACCCCCACACATGAGTAAACTACCAGTACAGGTTGTCCATAGAGACACTGTTTGAGTCCCCTCAACAGGAATCCTAATGAGTGGATGGGAAATGGGAGGTTTACCCTGGGTATCAATGTTATGTCACAGGTAGACAGAGGCACAGTATACTAAACAAGACATATGACATGGCAAACTACGCTTACAATGTGTTGATGGACAAACACATTCTCCGACTAGCATTAGGTCAAGATACCTCTTGAACACAGCCAGCAAGGTGCTCTGCCTCAAATGGACCAGGATTGTATTCCACAGCATAGGGAGTCTCCGAGTGATAACTCCATCCCTCCAACATGTCCAACATACATCCCTGCTAAGGTGTAAGTCACCTGCACTAGTGGTTCAGGTGGATCTTCTGTGTCTGAGGTGGAGCATGTCCATCAATCTCTGTTTGGACATGGCCTCGCATGTCAGGCACATGTCACCTCTAAGCAGACGGTATGTGAGTGAATAGAGTGTGAGTGTCTTCAATCTGGCAGCATATGACAGCTGTTGGGGTTCCTAGATCCTTTAGGTGGGGGACAGTCAGGGTGTCTCCAATTGCTGCAGATGTTGGGTGAGATACAGCCAGAATAGGGCATTCGACTCGATCACCGGTCTGATAAGTGAAGAGTACAGGGGAACAATGACCCACTAGATCTGGATGTGAATCCCATCCTGATCAGGTGGGCAATGTAGAAGGTCTTCCTAGCCACTTTAGCAATGTGAGTCTCAGAAGAATGGCGACTGTCAACCTGGGTCCCCAGGTCCATGATAACCTCCTCTGTGCTTAGAGGATTGCCACCTATATGGTAGCTTGGGGTCACCTTGCTTTTCCTGAAGGGTATGTCTACACATGTTGTGCACTTTGACTTCAGGCCATGGCCCTGGCACCAGCTATCAGTTACTGTGAGTCCCTTCTGAAGGATATCTGTGTGTGATGCACTGTCCACTATGGTGCCCAGTGTGCAGTCATCTGCTAACATTGTCATCCAAAATCCTCCCATGTTGGCCTGTACTTCTGGGAAGTACATGACAAACAATAGGGGCCAAGGACTGAGCCCTGTGTGACACCACCTGTGACCAGCCTGGAGTCTAACATAGTGCCATCAACTCTAACCCTGTGGGTCCCGTCCTTAAGCCAGTTTGCAACCCATCTTGTGACATATGGGTTTACATTTCAGTTGTTAGGGTTTTCCACAATACCTGAGTGGGGTATTGTGTTGAAAGTGTTTGCAAGGCCAAGGTAGGCTGTATGGACTGCCTTTCCCCAACAATGGCCTAAGTGACCAATTTGAAGATGTCAACCCAGTACAAAAGGCATGATCTGCCCTGACCAAGCCAAAATGGGATGGGTACAATGTCTGCATGTCCCCTATATCTTTGTTTATGAGCTCAATTATGATCCTCTCCATAGATTTGCAGACTACACTTGTTAAGCTTATGGGGCAGCAATTAACAGGGTCTGTAGAGGCACTGCCTTTGTGCAGATGTGCACAACTGGACCCTAACCAGGCTGTTGTGCACACTATGGAAATGTAAAGCAGTGATAGGACTAAAGCCCAGGATACTGACCACCACAGTGAAAGTACTGAAACACTACACTAGACAGTGCTACAGTGTTAGGTCAGTATGAACGGATGTTGACAATTGTGTGCAAAGTATCCCATGCAAAACCTGCAGGCACAGTATACTCCCTGTTTTGTTCACACAAAAAGCATTTGGACAGTAACTACACAACATGGCACAGAACACACAACCATAAACTGGAGGTATTTGTTGAAGGTGACACTCATCCACAAATGTGATGGGCTGCAGAGTTCAACATATGTAAAGCCCACACTGGGCATGCTCACACACTTAGATAAATGAGACATCTTTCACACAACATGCCACGGGAAGGCTGAACTGGGCATGCTCACACACTTGGTCCAAATGTTACCCCTAGCAAATGTGAAAACACACCAGAGGATGCTCATCCCCCTTTCTAGACACTGATCATGTAAGCACCCTATAAGTATATTGGAGAAAAGGATTCTCTCAGTAATCCGAATAGCGCGCCGTGCTAATGCATCTGTCTGTAGTGTCATAGCATAGTTAGGTAGGGGTTTGAATCCAGCAGGTGGCAAGTGTGTGTGAAGGGGGGTGAGTGTGTGTGTAAGTGTGTATGAACAAAACATCCCTTTTGGCAACTGGGAAAACACACCAGAGGATGATCATTCCACTTTCTAGACTCTGATGATGTCAGCACCCTATAAGTATATTGGAGAAAAGGAGTCTCTCAGTAATCCGAATAGCGTGCCATGCTAATGCATCCATCTGTAGTGTCATAACATAGTTAGAGAGGGGTTTGAATCCAGCAGGTGGCAAGTGTGTGTGAAGGGGGGTAAGTGTGTATGAAAGAAACATCCCTTTTGGCAACTGGGAAAACACACCAGAGGATGATCATTCCACTTTCTAGACTCTGATGATGTCAGCACCCTATAAGTATATTGGAGAAAAAGATTCTCTCACTAATCTGAATAGCGCGCCGTGCTAATGCGTCCGTCTGTAGTGTCATAACATAGTTAGATAGGGGTTTGAATCCAGCAGGTGGCAAGTGTGTGTGAAGAGGTGTAAGTGTGTATGAAAGAAACATCCCTTTTGGCAACTGGGAAAACACACCAGAGGATGATCATTCCACTTTCTAGACTCTGATGATGTCAGCACCCTATAAGTATATTGGAGAAAAGGATTTTCTCAATAATCCGAATAGCGCGCCGTGCTAATGCGTCTGTCTGTAGTGTCATAATATAGTTAGGAAGGGGTTTGAATCCAGCAGGTGGCAAGTGTGTGTGAAGGGGGGTAAGTGTGTATGAAAGAAACATCCCTTTTGGCAACTGGGAAAACACACCAGAGGATGATCTTTCCACTTTCTAGACTCTGATGATGTCAGCATCCTATAAATATATTGGAGAAAAGGATTCTCTCAGTAATCCGAATAGCGTGCTGTGCTAATGCGTCCGTCTCTAGTGTCACAATATTGTTAGGTAGGGGTTTGAATCCAGCAGGTGGCAAGTGTGTGAAGGGAGGTAAGTGTGTATGAAAAAAACATCCTTTTGGCAACTGGGAAAACACACCACAGGATGATCATTCCACTTTCTAAACTCTGATGATGTCAGCACCCTACAAGTATATCAGGGGAAAGAAATCCCCCAGTAATGCGAATAGCGCGCTGCGCTAATGCGTCCATCTCTCGTGTCACAACATAGTTAGGTAGGGGTTTGAATCCAGCAGGTGGCAAGTGTGTGAAGGGAGGTAAGTGTGTATGAAAGAAACATCCCTTTTGGCAACTGGGAAAACACACCACAGGATGATCATTCCACTTTCTAAACTCTGATGATGTCAGCACCCTATAAGTATATCAGGGGAAAGAAAATCCCCCAGTAATGCGAATAGCGCGCTGTGCTAATGCGTCCGTCTCTAGTGTCTTAACATAGTGAGGTAGGGGTTTGAATCCAGTAGGTGGCAAGTGTGTGTGAAGGGGGGTAAGTATGTATGATTGATATATCCCTTTTGGCAACTGGGAAAACACACTACAGGATGCACATACCCCTTTCTAAATGATATCACAAGTATGTATGGCTTTTGATTACAGACATGCCATGTGTGTTGTGCACACACAGAATGCCCATGTGTGTGGGTTGTCCCTCACAATAATGTATGACATTGATTACACCGGTTATGGCAATGAACACATGATGTATGTGCGTGCCAAATACACATATGTACCTGTGACTTTCAATAGTTACCATGTGTGATGCCTGCCACATGTGAATACATGGTATTTGCACAGGGTAACATTATGACCGTGGTCTTCTGTGCAGATGCTGCATGTGGGATGTGTATATACAGTGTGAGATGTAGATGCTATCAGCCTAGTAGTGAGGGATGCACACCTGGTCTGGGGCATAAAGTCTACATGTTGTTAATGTACAGGAGCTGCATGTTCTCACCTGTTGTGGGAGTGGTAAGACAGTATTCCATAGCAATGCAGTGACTGCATGCTAAGAACCATTCAGCTAGGATGTTGTAGCTACACTTATTCATTAGCATTCAGTAATTTGTTGGAATCCCTGGTGAGGGTCTGATGCCAACCAAGGTCAGGGGTCTACCAGCCTGTGTCACTTGCGCAGTGATCCCTTCCATGTTCCCTATCATGTATCCCAGTGAGCGACATCCCACATCAGCTGTGGTGGCATGGACAATGACTGAGTCATATGTGTCCATGCATCTGACTGACTTGTATGTTGTTGTTACAGTTTGGCCATGTGTTTCCATCTCATACATGTGATGTACATCAATGGGTAGGGATAGGGTTGACTGTGTACATGTGGCAGCTGTGACATTACTACATGACACACATATTCCACAACTGTACCATAGAGGTGACTGACAACTGACCTTTGCACATGCTACCGGAGTATTGAGATTACATTGGTGATTGACAGCACATAGGGCCAATGGTGAAAAAGACATAGGTCCATAGGTTCGTACAGGGATATCTGCCCAGGGCATGTATCCACCTAGCCAGAATGTGCGTGCCTTTCAACATGCATTGTGAATCTGTCTTGCTATGCCCTTTTCCAAGGTTAGTATACTGTGCCTCTTTCTCACAGTGACACATAAGTGATACCCAGGGTAACCCTACAATGTCACATCCAGTCATTAATATCGCTCTTGAAGATAGTCACTGAGTCAGTCCGCCTAACCTCTATTGGGATAATAATCAGGAATGAAGGGAGCCTCTGAGTTGTGAATGTGCCCTCCACCATGTCCTATGTATATCACTCCTGAGGTTCAAGTATTTCCAGCGTGTATCCTGGTGGGATCTGGATATTCTGAGATGCAGCATGGCCATTACGTGAGGGTATGACCTGGCCTTCTATGTCAGGCACAGATTGCCTATGAAGAGGCAGTATGTCACTGAGTAGAGCTGCTGCTACTTTAACCAGTCAGTATGTGGCATCTGTTTGAACACTTTGATCCCCTTGTCGAGGTACATATGTGGTAGCCCCAGTTGCTGCAGGTGTCTGGTAAGGTGCATGCCGACAGGTTCATCATAGTCAATTATGGGCATGATGAGGGATGAGTAAAGGGGCACAATGTCCTCCCCTGGCCTACATGTGGATCCCATGATGATGTGGCCCATATAACATGCTTACATAACCACTTTGTCCATGTTGTTGTCAAATGGTAGAATGCTATCAACCTGCGTACCCCGAGGTCCATAATTCCTTGGTCTGCACTTACTGGATTAACACATATGTGGTACATTGTGGTCACTTAGTGTTTGACAAAGGGGATGACTATGCTCTTTCTGTCATTCACGTTGAGGCCATGGCTGTGGCACAAGACGTGTGTTTGCAAGAGTCCCATTTGGAGGATGCGTGTGTTAGCTGTTGAGTTGATTATGGTGTTCGGTCTGCAGTCACCTGCGACTTGCTGAGCCACAGTACTTCCATGTTGGCCTGTACATATGACAACTATATAATGAACATGACAGCTCCTAGGGCTGTGCCTTGTGGGACACCACTTGTACCAGGTTGGAGGCTGACATGGCTCCAGCAATTCTACCATGTGTGTTCTGCCCTTGAGCCACTGTGCAATACCCATAGTGACATAGGGGTTAATATGTACACTGGTGAGCTTCCCTAGAATGCACACGTGGGGTATTGTATCCAAGGCTTATGCAAGGTCCAGGTAGGCTGTGTGGACCTCTTACCCCTTGACAGTGGCCTTGGTGACTGTTTCAAACAAAGCAAACAGGTTTGATAGGCAGGATTTTCCATTGACAAAGCCAAACTGTGTATGGTGACATGTCTGTAGGTCCACAATATCTAGATATGTGAGGTTCATGATGATCCTTGCCATAGCTTTGCAGACAAAGCTAGTCAGACATATGGGGCGAGTAGTGTCCAGTATCCGTGACGGCACCACCTGCATGTTGAGGGACCACTGTTGCTGTATGCCACTCTCTGGCCACATATCGTGTATTAAGGCTGGGATTGAACAGTGGTGTTATGTCTGGGTGTAGCTCTTCTTGTGGTTCATGTAGGACACAGCCTGGGACACTGTCTGGTCCCATTGATGCAGTGTTTATTGCTTTGGGAAGGGCATCTCTTACCTGAGCATCTGTGATGTCAGGGGAAGCACTGTGCTGCGAGACATATGTTCCCTTTGGTGTGGTGGGGAGAGAAGGCAGCATTGAACCTGTCCACTAGGATGATGGCAATGTCTGTGTGTTTTATATTTTGTGTGACATATTGTATTACCTCTGAGCATATCTGGGTAGTACCACCCAGGTTACTAACATAACTACAGGCAGCCTTGTGATTATCCTCAGTGGCTTGTGGAATCCCCTCTCAAATATGGCCTTAGACAATCATATGGGTGCCTGTAGTTGTCTTCCAATACTCATCAGTGGTGCCTTCACATTTTGGGAGGTTGTTGTATCATGTAGTGGCGTCATCCTTCTATTGTATAGTGTGTTTATGGCTGGTGTCCGCGCCCAGGACATCTGCCTTTGGAGAATTGGGTCATGCTTTCATATGTGGCTTCATGATCCATGCATTCCTGAATGTGTCCACAGAATGCCTCTATACAGGTATCTGCAGTCTGGTCCATATTTTCAACAGGCCTTGGGCCTTTGAAGGTTTCCACATCATTTATGAGGGGTGTGCACTTGCTTGACATGAGCTGTTGACAGGCGTGCCGCCCTCCAGACAGAGCAAGGGGAGGGTCACAGTCAGCTACCTGTTGGGACGTACCTCCCTGGACCACATGGAAAGAGACACAGAGGAGCTCTTACAGCACCCTCTCAAACTCAGGTCTCCCACACAGCCTTCATGCTGACACAGGAGAGTTTAGATTACTCTGCAAACACCATCATACTGGGTGATGCCAGCTACCCAAACATAGACTGTGAACATTACACAAGCCACAATACCCAAGCTCTAAGGTTCCCATCGATCAGACATTCTTTGGCTATGGAACAGGTAACCAACCTTCCCACAAGAGGGGCAGATATACTAGAGCTGACCTTTACAAACATGAGTACAAACTGCTCACCACTGGGAGTATATCCCTCATTGTTGCAATCAAACCATATACTAATCACACTGGAGTTCTGGATCCCCCACATATGCAAACCTCCAACACATCGATGTGTGTGTGTGTGGGAAATGTCCCTATTAGCAACCGTGACAGTATCGTACAGGATGCAGATCCCCCTTTTGAAACACTGATGATGTCAGGACTGTATAACTATATCACCTGTAGTAAAGTCCTCCAGTAATTTGCATAGCGCTCTGCTAATGTGTCTTTCTTCAGTGTCATAACGTAGTTAGGTAGGGGTTTGAATCCTGCAAAGGGAATGTATGAGTGTGGTTTATGTGTGTGCACTATGCTGGGAGGGTTAACTGCCTTTTGCCAACTGGGAGAACACACTACAGGGTGCACATCCCTCCTCCTACACACAGATGATGTCAGCACCCTCTAAGTACAGCATTAGTAAAGATTTCTCCAACTACTGCAAATAGCACACTCTGCTAATGTGTCTGTTTCTACTGTCATTGCACAGTTAGGTATGGATTTGAATCTTGCAAATGGAAAGTATGTGTTTTACTGTTGGTGGGGTTAGTGTGTGTGCACAATGATGAGGTGGGATGTGGCTTTTGCCACATGGGTCTATGCACTGCAGGGTGGTCATTACCCTTAACAAGCAGTGATGTTGATAGCACCCTATACAAACAAAACTACAAAACAGAAGGTGGTGGTACTGATAACACATGTAAGGTAACACTTCTTCAAGTAATGTCCACAAACGGAGTAGGATAATCAAACAATTCTTTTATTCTATACAGACAACATGACAACAGACAACTAACTGCCAGTACTCAGTATAGTGTTACATGCTACTGTAACACACACATGTACCCGAATATACCTAGATAGTGTTCTGAAGCCTGAATGTGGCAAGTGTGTGGATGTGGGATGTGTCTGTGTGTGCATTTCCGTATGGGAAACATGTTTGCTGTGGCAATCAGGGTACTACAGTACCTGATGCACATTACATCTTCCAACTGATGAGGTTGCCTGCACCCTGTGAGTACAGGTAGAGAAGGGATGCCAGTAGTAAACAACATAGTGCACTTCTGAAATGTGTACCTGTTATGTATCAACAGCTACTCATGTAGGGTGATAAATAATGGGAATGGCAGGTGAGCGTGTGCATGTGTGTGGGTAGCAGGGTGTGTATAAATGCATGTGTGACAGAACAGATACATGTAGCTGAATCTACATAACAGCACAAGATGTGCATTGCCATAGTCAATTTTAGCATGTGATGGTGTGCAGCTGGTACACTTTGTTAAGTAGTATGGGTGCAGATAACAATTGAGGACATTCATACAGTTACTGCAGCAAGACTGCTGGGATATACACACATTTATACTGCAACAGTCAACAGTTACCAACATGTTACTACTTATACACATCTATGTAGTCACCCTGTGCATCAGCAACGTGTTTACCTTTACCTGCACCAATGTTGTAGTATGCAGGAGGTGGCACAGTGTCATCATATGCACAGGGTGTGGGTTAGGTATGCCCAAGCCGGCTACTGGTAACACCAATTGACATGTGTGTGTATGTGTGTTTGTGAGGGGCAGCAGTACAGGGTGGACCATTGTTGGTGCAGTGTGTGTGTGTATGTGTTTGCCCTAGGTGTTAGGTGTCTGCATGTGTGTAAGCACGCACACAGTCCCACATAATGGCTGCCATGTACAGGGTTTTGTGGACAGCCACAGACTGCACCTGTCAGGTCATCCAGATCAGTGTCTGTGGGCACGGACACGGTACCTGTGCCTGGCAGGGGTGCTACGGGCCGTGTCCGGTACTAACCCAGACTGGGTACTGTCATCGGAAGCAGGGGTGTGTTGACTGGACACAGTTCCCTGTTGGGACTGTCCAGAGCCACGTGCACGTGGTCTCCTGGGGCGTCTGGATGACAGCACAGACCCAGCATTGCTGGGGCAGGTGCTGGCACTTGAGGCGTGTGAGTGGGCCCGTTGTCGTCCGCGGCCACTGCCAGCTGGTGCTCTCGCTGGCATACGGCCACGTCGACGTCGCAAACGCACACCATCACCCTGGCCCATGGACATCTGGTTGTGGAGCAGCTGTTCTATGCCCCCACAACGTCTGTCAATGACATCTGTGAAGTTACGGATAGCATTCGCAACATCATGCATGCCGTCTGTCATGGCTATGCGACATGCTCTCAGCTCCCTCAGACCCTGTCTGGTGTACCTTTCCATACGTGCCTGTGCCTGCATGACAGTTCTAAACATAGTGGAGGTTGACATACCTCCTTGGGCACGTCGGCCAGAGGCAGTACGGCCACAGATGCCCCCACGAGAACCCATGGGCGACTGTCTGCGTGGTACCATTGGAGGCCTCTGCACATGGCTGCCTTGTGAGGATGCATGTACCACAGGTACCACATTACCCTGATCTATGTCCACTGCTGACTGTCCATCACCTAGGGACAATGGTGACAAAGGATGTAACGGCAGGATGACTGTGCGCATTGACAGGGTTGAAAGCTGTGTACTGTCAATTGGCTGACCAATGGCGGACCCAGACACACCTTCCTGCACCATTACAGACATTTCATCATCATCAGTACCTGGGGCACAAGATTCAGGTTCCCTGCTGCAGGTCACCAGAGCAGCACCAGAACCTACGGGAGGAAAACATGGAACACAGATTACAGTCTCAATACATATTTGAAAGAGATGCACTTC
Source organism: Protopterus annectens (assembly GCF_019279795.1). NCBI lineage: Eukaryota > Metazoa > Chordata > Ceratodontiformes > Protopteridae > Protopterus > Protopterus annectens. The sequence continues at coordinate 982,694,712 of NC_056727.1, forward strand.
AATACTAATGCACACATTCAGAAATGGGCACATGCACTCATGGACACTAACACACATGCACACTTGGGCACAGGCACACTTGCACACATGCACACCCCACAGTAAACACACACATCAGTACCGTGTTACACTACTCAATTTACTACCTGTCAATTACAGTTATTGTGAACACAGTCACCAGCATGTCTACTACAGAGTTACACTACTCTTCCTAGTTTTATAAATTGTTTTACAGATAATGTTAAAAGACTCACCAGCATGTATGGCCTGCCTCATTGCTAGATGGGAGGGACCTGGAAGTGTGAAGAGAGTAATGTCAGTGGGCACATGTGTGCCATTCGTTTTGCACATGATACAGTACAGTAGTACACTAGTTCCCTTATACACATCAGCTGCACATCATGTCTGTATATATATCATGATGACAGATACATACCACATGCACACCTTATGCGTGCATGAAGTAACAGCGTACAGAACAGTCATATGTACATACCAGGAGTTAACTCTAATCTCACCGTTACCTCTCTTCAAACGTCAACTCAAACTGTACTTCCAAAACCACTGGCTTTGTTCTTCTTGGAGTCCAGGCTAACGTCCCTCTCCCTACCCTCTCTTCACCTTTAACCCCTCATTGTGCAGAGAAACTAACTTCTACCCTGTTTCTTTCACCTTGATGTCCTTCTATGCTCTGACCTACTTCTCCCATCCCTCCCACCTCCTCTTGACTGTCTTCCTTCTTTTCCTCACTTCCCTTCTTGACTCCTGCCTCTTCCATATCATTGTATCTGTTATACTCCTTCTACTTCTCTACCCTTCTGAGCCCTAACTATTATGTATATGGCTTTTGCCTTATTGCATAACCATTATGCTTTAGGTAGGATTGCTTTGAAACCAACGGTACATTGTGTATGACTCTAAACTGTTTGACTTCCTTACATGTATGTTGATTTAATTAACAGGCTGGTGTACAATTCTATTATGTTGGCTGTCTGTATTGACAACTTGTCTGTCTGCCTTTATTACGTTATGTGTGGAGCTTTTCTCCACAGGCCTCTACTGAAAATGAACTTATATCCAGCTAGACTATCTGGGTCAACAAATGTAAAAGTAATAACAATAAATGAATATGGCATCTTACCTGCACGCCGCTGTCTTGCTGCTGTGTGGATCCAACCTCCATCAGGATGCATGCTTGTTGCTGTTGTTCTGGGGCTGGATCCACAACACTTAGCAGTAGCCCCTCCTGTCTGGTGAGGGGGGGATGTGTGGCCACCCCACCTGTGGCAACCTGTTGCCTGCGGATATCTGCAGCACGCTGGCGGACATTTCTTATCAAATCACTGCAGTGATGTCTCACCTGCTCATATGTCCTATCATGCATGCCAACATCATTTATCCTGCTAACAAGGTTTTGCCACAGTGCAGACCTCTCCTGCTGATTCTGGGTGGTGCGTGAGAACAGGATGGCATAGTCACGCACCAGGCTCTGGTGGATCACGTCATCCTCTGCAGCAGAGTAGGCAGGATTCCTTTTGGTGCCATGTCTATCTGGAAAGGTACACAAACAGGTTATCAGCATAGTATCTCAACAATACATGGTACACATTCTATACAGGAGTGTTAACTTCTACTTATTACTGATTGGTTAAAACCTGATTACAGTGTAGCTATCATTCTATGTCATTTGTACTAAGTACTTGGCCTTCAGACCAGTTGTTTTACATTAGGGAGGTTGGTGGCAAGCACTGTGGTGGCAGGACACATATCTTTCATCCATTGAAGTTGGGAACTGCTGATTGTGGGCCCAGTGTACAAGTGTATTACTTCTGGTATGGGCAGTTGGCCTTCAGGCCAGTTATTTAACATTAACGAGGTTTGTGGTCTGCACTCATGTGTGACAATAGGCTGTACTCTGCCATTCATAGCTGGGGACATCTGGTTTCAGGTTTATAGTGCCTGCATATCTGAGCTGTATCTTACTGACATTGCTACACCTTGTTTGTTGTAGCAAACACTACATCCAGGCCTCCTGGATCTACCTTTGTTTATATGCTTGTTATCTGTTAGCTTGTTATTTCACTGGTATGCTACTTCCACATAGTACACATCTTCTCAACACATCTGTGACTCACTACTGTTATCTGCATTGCTTACTGTACGTACTTCCATGTTACACATGACAGCAAGTGACTGCTTGTCATTGCTGCATTTACTTCATTGTGACACATTGCACTTAGGTTACCTGGCATTTGCTCACTGACACTTTTATATCAGTCAGCAGTTGTAGGTAATGTCAGTACACCCTCACTCCCCACTGGACCTTGTTTTCAATCACTAGTGATTACAGAGTTCACAATAGTATTCTAGCATGTCCAGAGGTCAGTTGTCAGTTCCCTCCCCAGTCCAGCTGGTGAGTGTGGTACTCCAGAGACAATGTTAGAACAGATGCATGTACACAGACAACCCCCTCCTCCTAACAACAAATTCAAACTCATGTGAGTGATGCAACCATATACCAGACTGGAGGCTAGGCTCTGTCTACTCAATACCGCCATAACCAGTCACGTGGCAAAGGGGATCACTCACTACACTTCCAGTCTCACGTAGAGCTACCACAACAGCGGACCTAACACATGATCACACATGATCATACTTGTAGGCTCAGACCACAGCTCTGCCTATGCAGCAGAGACCTCCTAAGCAGACATCCAGGCAACCACTACCACATAAACAAACATGTGCAACACATATCACAGAAAGCCAATGTGCTGAACACTCACAGCCATTAACAGTTAACAACACACCTCATACACCTGTACTAGGTGCCTCTATCATCAGGCACACTCACATCACGTTCACCAGGCTTAACGAGGTGAGGGTCATGGTGTGCAGCCTGTCAGGCACTATGACCTGCCACATAACACAAACACTCAGGTAACCCCAAGGCAGGTACAGGTATGACTCAGTCAATGTCCATGCTGCTGTGAATGGCCTGACACATTCCTCCCTGGACTACATGACATGAGACATTACAGAGCTCTCTGAGCATGTAGCCCGAGACAGTTTGACCCTGACCTTGAGTAGCATCCTACCCTCACCTAGAACGATGCCACAATATCAAGGCACGATGATCCCTTCCAACAATTGACTGACATACTGGTGTCATTCACAGGTGTGCCAATGCCTGCCATCTTGGGGTGGTATGCTTTGCTAGGGACAGCTTGCACCTGTCACCACAGTCCTATTGACATTTGGCGGAGCCTCCTGCTACACCCATAGTGCCTGTATTAGGCAAGGCTCATAAGGCAAACCCACATCCATTTGTATCACAAAGGATGAGGAAGTAAGAGTGATGCTACTCAACACTGGACGTCTAGACCCAAGGATGCACGCACCCAAAACCCTACCTAGCATTCTGGACATCGATATCTGTGCAGTAACATGAACCTGTTTCAGGTTTCACAGGAGCACACCAGTACTACCACGTTATAGCTGTTACCATTCTTGTCGGCCCCAACACTTGAACAAGGGAGGGGAGTATCAGTATTCAATGCAGATTCCCACGCCTCCACATTGGTGGCACAGTACAACATAGGTGTTAGGCCATTGAGTACAGAAGACGTAGTTGGGGACCTGGGGAAGAAACATGGTAGCGGTCTGTCATTTGTCTACCACATGGCCAACGTGGATTGACAGACATGTTATATAGCCCAGCTAATCATGACTGATTCACATGTATGGCAGGGGAGGTCATTGTGCCTCTGTACTCATCCATCATCAGGCCTATAATTGCGCACAATGCACCTTTTGGGATGTACCTAACCAGACACCTACAGCAACTGGTACAGGACAACAGTACATCATCAAGGGGATGCAATGGCTCACACAGATGTCATATGCTGCCCAGGTAAAGTGAATCCAGCTGGACTCAGTGGCATACTGCCTGTTCAGAGGCAATCTGTGCGTGCCATATACAGCCATGTCCTACCTAGCAGTAATGAACGTGATGCACCTCAGGCAATCAGAGTCCCATACAGCCACATGCTCAGGAGAGCTGGACCTCAGCACTGACATACATGGACATGCTGGAGGGGCATATTCCTAACCGAGAGGCTCCCTTCACTCTGTAATGAGCTCACACTACTGGTTAGGCAGAGTCCCTCATTGACTCTCTTCCATAGGAATCTGGATGAGTGGATGGAGATCATAGTTGTACCCCAGGTATCACTTCTATGTCGCTGTTAGACAGAGGCACAGTATACTAAAGTTGGACAAGGGCATAGCAGCATAACTTGTGATTGGGTGGCAAAAGACAAACACATTCTACTAGGCTTACCAATGCCCTAGGGCAAATAGCCTAGTATGAACCTATGAACTGTTCATTCTCAACTGTTCAAGCTCATTACAGAGTGAAGGGAGCCTCTCGGTTAGGGATTGGCCCCTCCAGCATGTCCATGTATGTTCTATTCAGTCGCTTACCGCTTGCTCAGAGGTGACCTTTGCCTAACATACAAGGCCATGTCAAACCCAGATTTGATGAATATGCTTCACCTCAAAAAATCTAGAGCCATCAGAGCTACAAGGGCGGGAGACTTAAACCTTGACACGGCTATTAATAGGACATGCTGGAGGGATAGATTCATCACCCAAAGACTCCCTATGCTGTGGAACAAAATCACGGTATATGTGAGGCAGAGCACCTCGCTGGCCTTGTTCAAGAGAGATCTTGACCAATGGATGGGAGATCGCAGATATACCCCAGGGATTACCTCAGTGTCACTGCTCGACAGAGGCACAGCAAAATAATGGGTATGGTTCCCCATACTAAAGGGGTGGTGTAAGCCACAAAACGATGGGCTAGGCTTGTAAATGCCCTCGGGCAGATAGCCTAGTATGAACCTATGAACATGTGTGTACTGCTATAGTACTTCTGCCATATGTTGCATGTGTGTGTGTTGTGGGGATGCACAGGTAATGGCCAGATACGTCTGCACAGGTGACACGCCTGACACATTCTGGGTGTTCATCCATACATACTGGATGTGTGCTGCCATCCAACCCTGTGATGTGGACACACATTACTCAGCCTGGATATACATATCCGAACAACACCACAAGCACAGTACACTACCTTGCTATGTATGCATGCTATTACACAGTTATTCAGTAGTTATGACAGTGATGCTATCCATGCAGCCCACTGGGCCAGTGGAAGCCACAACACACACCGCCAGCACCTTTGCATATGCTTACCACAGACATCCCACATACTGCATGTACTGTGCACACAGTTATCTAACCCAGAACAACTGCACACCACTTATTAATCCTGTCCAGTGGACTACAGATACAGGCATATTGTATAACAATAGTAGGAGGCTACTGCAGCACAGGGCAGATTCACATGACGGGAAGGCATCTGTTGTCTGCAGTGTTAAGATGCTTCACATTCACCAAATGCACAGATATTGGCAACATTGTTGCAGACAGTCTAGGTGCAGGTACCCCCCCCCCCATTGTCCTACACACGTGTTATTAGTTATCCCAGATGACTGTAACCTCCCTATCCTCTCACATGTCCAGGTGAGAGCCACCCTCATCATTGCAGAACACATATCATCACTGTTACGAAATGGTATCCCTGGATGTGTGCTACATTCACCCCTGGAGGACATAGCACCACATGACAGACTGATATTAATCCCTGACCATACTACAGGATATGTACCTGAACAGTGCCATACATACACAGTGGTCCCACACCAATGAGGAGGAACCTCTACTGACCCTGGGAACTACTGCATCATATGCACAACTGGCCTTGTGTTCTAAGCTATGGAAGTGTTAGTTATGGCCCACATGTACAACAATATTACATATGTTTATATTTCATGACTATGTACACATAACCTAACTCATGGACATACCTATAGATAGTGAACTATGATACATTTGAGGTGTCACAGTATACACAGGATTAACCTGCTACTTTGCATTACCTGTGTTTGTGGCAGCTGTTGCTGTGCCAGTGGTGCTGCTTGCTGCTTGCTCCTTGCTGCTTGCTGCTGATTTTGCTGCTGGCAGTCCTAATATTTGTTTGGTTGTTTGGTTGTTTGGTTGTTTTCTCTGTCTCTCTCTCTCTCTTTATCCGTAGTGTTTGTGCAATGAATGTATTGCGTGAGTGTAGTGTGGGAACTCAATGCTTTTGTAGGTATCTGCATAGGTCCATGTGATGGCCTCTGCACCAATTGTAAGGCAGCATTTGCTAACTGCATGCAGCTGGGTGTGTACTGATTGCATGTCTCACTGTGATTTCAGGACACTGCTATAAAAGGGTATGTGAGATAGGCGTTGCCCTTTCAGATTGTAGGGCGTGAACCATGCTGGTATGCTGTTGACAGTGTTTTGTGAGTGTGAAGGTTAGTACATCTCCCATGCTTCATGCTGTGTTGTAGATTCAGGTTGCTGCATTTATCTTGCCTGTTCCCTGTAGTGAGTGTGTATGCATACTGACACCTACAACTATATGTCATATGTATTGCTATATAAATATATATATATCTGTGTACATATACATACTTTCATATATGTACATTAGCTGATATTATTGGGTACAAGCTAACAATTAGCAGGGCTGTTTCTGTTAACACTACACTAGTATGGGAATCCAGTAATTGGGACTATAAAAGTCTGCATGACATACTTTGGGTAGTAGACATACTATATTGCCTTTATCTTCATTCCTACTATTACATGTTCCACTTATTTAGCACTATATTCCTGTATGAGAGTCATGGCTTAGTGGTAGGTCATACAGACTAGTGTTACAATGGTCTTGTGGTAGGGCCTACTAGTATGCTCATATTCTGCTTTTAAGTTGAGTATAGGGCCTATCAATCAAAGTGCTGGAGGCACCTTTAAGCAGTTAAAGGGCTTAGTAGGTCTCACAGGAGCCAGGCTGTGTTGCAGATTCTGGTTGCTGCATATATCTTCACTGTTTCCTGTAGTGAGTGTGTATGGCTACTGAGACCTACAACTATATTTCATATGTATTAATATATATTTATATATATGTATGTGTAGATATACATACCTTCACATATGTACATTACCTTACGTTACTATGTACAAGCTAACAGGTAGCAGGGCTGTTTCTGTTCACACTGAACTAGTATGGGGATCCAGTAATTTGGCCATTAAAACTCTACCTGACATGCTTTGGATAGTACATCTCCTATATTGCCTTTATACTGATTCCTACTATTACATGTTATATTTATTTTAGCACTGTGTTCTTGTGAAGCAGGCATGGCTTAGTGGTAGGTCATACAGACTAATGTTACCAAGGTCCTGGGTTCGAGACTAACAGTGGGAATTTTTTTTACTTTGCAAACTTTCAAACTGAGTACAGGACCCGTCAATCAAAGTGCCATAAAGACACTTTTAAGCACTTTAAACCAGGTCTGCGCTCGTTTGCGCGGAGCTCACGCATGCGCACTGGCGGTGAGCTCCGCTAACACAAGCACACACCCGCGCTAATTTCTTTGAAAGAAAAGAAAAAGGGGTGACAGGAAAGTGGTGAAAAAGGGGTCACAAAGAGGGTAAGACAGTAGGGAAACAAGCGTGGGATTTGCAGGAGGGATATAGGTAAGGCCCATAGATGCCCATGTCTTTGACAGCAACAGCTGTGCATTTCCATGTATTTTGGTGAGACATTGGAAACCTTTCACCCCTGAGAGAGGTGTCAGGACAACATTAATATTTGTTGTAGAGCCAATTGTAATTAACTGTTTCAATGTCAAACAGACATGTGTGTGACATGGACAGCTATGTATGGGGCGTAATTTTTTTGTGGGTACAGAGTGCCCTTTTTTTTTCAGGTGAGAGTGGTATGTCAGGTGAAGGAAGTCGGTATAGCTGGGGAGGTAGGTTGGGTAGGTTAACAGACAAGACAGACAAGACGCATACAGGGGCGGTGTATGACACACGTGGGGGGGGTTACACAATTGACAGGGACGGAGGTTGGGATTTCCAAGGTACATGAGCCCACAGATGGCAACAGTGGAACTGATATCCCCACCCATAGGCAGTTGCCACTGTTCCTTCACAGCCCAGGACGGGCTGTGCTGGGGCTGTGTGGCGGGCAACGGCCGGGGCCGTTAGCTGTGCCACACGAGCCTCAAGCTGGCGTAGGGGCCCAAGTACAGTGTCTTGGATCTCCCTTCGCACCACAGACCGGACACCGCGGAGGGTGAGTGGACGAACCCCTCCGGCCACACTTGCAGAGGGGGGACCGGCCCCATCCCCTGCAGCGCTTCCACCCAAAGGTGGCACAGGGCCACCGGAGGGGGGTCCGGCCTGGGCACTAGTGCCAGGTGCAGGCGCCAGCTGAGGTGGGAGAGGTGGGTCCGCTGGGACCCGCCTTCCCAAGCGTTCTAGGTTTGTGAGTTGTTATGTTAGTTCGGGTTAGTGGCATTTTATTCCATTCAGATTAGTTGTAACAGCATGCATTGGTATTCCCATCAAACAAACACCCAGATATTAACACCATTGAACAAGGGGCATATCAATATCACATGCATTATTTGAACAGAAATACACAGTCAAACAACATGCAGGGTTGATTAATGGCAACAGGCCATCAGATTTGCAGGTATGAATAGGGCACATGCACGAACAGACATGCATATATTTTTGAAACGGACAAATGTCCATGATTAATGAAATGTTCACATACCATTATTTAGTGGGTGTTGTTATATGGAATTATAGGGTTGGGTGGAGATAGAAAGTGATGACACATTCATATGTTACACATTGATTTACATTTGTATAAGGTACACAATTAAGTTGAGGCTGATGTTTCAAAATAAATTTTATTTGACTGTCAAGCTACACCTGTTACAAATACATCACTATCCTACTTATTTTGAATTTGATCAGATACATCATCCTGCTACACTTTGATGACAGGACAGGGGACAACTATGGCTGTTTAGTCTGTCAGATAATCATTCATTCTATCTGCAAATTGTTTACTGTGATCACCATATACAGCATTTGGCCTAGACATTCCAGATTCTGACACACTGAAATCAGTTTGGGATATTAAGTTGTACTTCCCACATGCATTTAGTTCTGTAGAAACACACTGGGGCTACTATATTCAGGGGTTATTACTACTTTATTTATTCATACATAACCCTTTCTGTCACTCTCACACATCCTGCAACTTCACAGTTCAGGTTGGTACTTCTAGGCTTTGTTCACATGTTAGACTGGTGGTGATTCAAACACTTTCCAACAGCCTCACTTCTGTCATGATTCAGCATTTCAACAGGGATATATCTCACATATGACTACCTCAGATTCTAAAGCTGTACTCTTGGGACTACTGCAGGTTACACTATATTTAATTCATGGTGGGACATCTGTATTACAGCACTGTTTAATTCTATCAATTATATTTCCAGTTACACTTGCATACTGATGAACTTGTTGCAGCCATACCTGCAGACTTACAATTCCTGCTTGCACATTATATTACTTTTAATCAATACACTGCAGTGTTCTGCTACATGCTACAGTACAATATTTATTTACAAGTAATGGGTGGGGTTACTAACCTGCATGGTGGCGCAGCCGCACCAGCCTACGGGCATGCACCTCGCGATTCATAGAGCGGACACCTGCAGCTGTAATACGAAAGAAGTAATATTGGACTACACATCTCCATGGTATCAGCTAGTTGAAATCCTTACATACATAAGCAAAATGTAACTTACTCAGTAGTGGGGCGTTGGGCATATCCCGGGCCTCCTGGATCCATTCGGACAACTGGTCTTCCTTGCGTCGCTTCAGGTCCGCATGGTGGTGATGGACCTGCTCACCAGTGCGTGGAATGCCAGTAGCACTGGTCAGATCACGAGCCAACTGGTCCCATGCCTCTGCCCTATACGCTCCCCATGAGACCTGGCCCTGCATGAGTTGGGCCTCGTGATGATGGACAAGGAGCCAGACCATGTATCTGGACTCCTCAACGCCCCAACGCTGTGCTCGAAAGCAACGTCCCTCACCTACTCCACTCATTCTAACTGTAGGTCTGTTCTACAATAGTTTCTGCTGTGTATTCCCGCCTATGGGGCTTATATATGCCGCTTTTCCCGCACATTTCTCTGATTGGCCATTTTGGAATTGTATCTACTTCACTGAAAATGCTTTCTCATGCTCCATTCTGGATTTTATCCCATATATATGCTATTTCTGCATTTCATGTTATTGCTGTCATAGCTTAGTGGTGAAGTACCTTGACTCTAGTGCATGGTATCCTGGGTTCGACTCTGGCAACTGACTTTTGATTTTCCTGACAGAAATGAGTTGAGGACCTGTCAATCAAACTTGCCAAAAGCACTTTTAAGCATTTAAAACCAGGTCTGCGCTCGTTTGCGCGGAGGTAACGCATGTGCACTGGCAGTTAGCTTGTGGGAGCGGCACGCAAACGGTGTGCGCTGGGATAAACCTTAATTGGCTAGTGACACACATGTTCAGCTAAGCACAGCTAGTTGCAAACGGTTTCAGCCTATTAAACCGGTGCTTAGCAACGAGCATACAGTTTGCAGCTTTTTAAACACTACTCAGCTACGGGCATTCCGTCTCACAGCAGCTTAGCTATCAGTACATTTCTGACTATTTTTATTATTGTGTTACTTCGGAATGTATGCTCCATTTCATTCCATTTTACAAAAGGGAATACATTTACATTTGTACAATACTGTCAGGGGGCTTTTTCGTGCTTATTTACAAAAAAAAATAAAAGTTGTTGCGGGGGCTCGAACCCTGCCTGCCTACTCTTAGGCCAACAACTCTACCACTAAGCTATTACTTCTTGGCTTACTTTGCATATTTAGTTCTTATATCCTTTTCCACTGACTGCTAACTGTGATTGCGCTAGTAGCACACCCGCGCACACGAGCGCACACAGTAGCAAACATTTACGGGGTTTAAAAAAAAAAAAAAAGGTTTTAATTTAATTTTATAACATCTCTTCACTTTATACAGTGATGGTCTATCGGGGCATGTGTTGTGTAGTGTGTTTATTCACATTTCCATGGCCTCTTTCGTGGCTGTTTACTTTCAGCCATTCTAGTCTTCCGGGGGCGTGTACGCTTGCAGGGCTTAGCCTACAGACACGCCCCCTACTCTCTTACATGGACCGTGTAAGAGTTACTAGTGTGATTCAGCATGCCTCATGCACCTCATGCATATGCATGACATGCTGACATCACACAGTTTCACTGCAGCCTCCGTGTAAGAGTTATAACTCTTACACAGAGGCTTCCTGAATCTGGCCCAAGGTATTTGACTAACCCAAGAGTTTTATTAAAAGAAGTAAGCATTTTTTGTTTAAAATTGACAAAGGACTACGTCAGACTAAATAGTTTTTTTTACATGTGAAATATTTAAATCCAATCACATTAATCATATATTCTGCTCCCAACGATCACAAACAAATGCAATGTGTAAAAAAAAAATCCACTTAGCAAAACCATTACTGGTTGTCTGTTTAGGTAAGAATGAGAAAATCTTTTAAACCCACTTGGTTTGACTCTGAAGTATACCTACTCTTTTTGTCAGGTCATCTGCGAATGGGCACTCGCTCTTACAAAATGTGTGACCCTGGTTGAATAGCTATATTGCTTGAAAGGAAAGTGGCATTAGTTAAGCAAAAAAGAGATGTTTTCAATACTAAGAACACCTTCCTATGGCATCATCCAAACATTAAGATAGTAGATAAACTCATATGGTGGGACAATTGGGTAGAAGTGTGAATTTGGTATATAGCTGAGTGATGGGATAATGCTCTGCACACTGTCCAAACATGGAAACAGACCGATATAGCTTTTTAATGCTAAAACCCCACATGTAGCAATTCTTCCAAATTAGAGCATGTATTCTTTCTGTCGTGGTGTGTTTGAGTAGGGGCTTGTTCTGTCAGTCTAATTCTTAGCTTAATACCCTTTTGTAAGATAGAGATATGGAAACAGCTTTGAAGAGTAAATTGCTTGGTGAATGGGGCCCCAGCAGTGCTAATGGAGAATGTCAAAAGCTGAAATAAGATGTTAGATGTATGGGTGTACAGCCTTAAAGCAACACAAGATAGGTGATGCACATTATTATCTATATTCTTATGTATTAAACTTTTGTATCATGGGCATTTGATGCCAGTAGAATTACTCAGCCATAACTGGGCCAAGGAGGATATACCTTGGTACTGCCGTAGCTTGGGGGTTATCTACTTGCTTCTTATAAGGTACTGCCTGCAGACACAGAAACATTGGTGCATGATTCAGTGGGGAGTAACCTGGGCCCTCTAAGTACAGTTACCAGCATCACAAGACATCAAATTCTAGGTCTTTGATATTGTTCCATCTATTAGCAAAATGGGGCTTATGGAATATGTATGGACTCTCACTGTGGTTTCCATGCTACTCTGTTTTATGTTTATCTACTGGAAATTTATTCAGTAGTGGACTGTTTCGTTTCCCACAAGCTTCATTACAACCTGGTTAAGTGAACTCGTAAAGCAATTGATATGAAGACATGGACTGAATACTGGAGTACATTACTGCATAAACTTAGACATGTTTACTAATTTCATTTATATGACAGTTAATTCTTAAAGGTATATGTTTGTTGGCAATATGCTTGCATTGTGAAATAGTTGTGTATATCAGCTATGTTTAGTGTTTATCATTATGTTTTAATAATAGTTTTAATGATTTAAAAAATGATTAAATAATAATAAATAAAAAATGATTTAAAATTTACCTGTCAAAATCAACATCATGTAAAAATCAAAATCACTTAATCTTTCCTGATTTCAAATGTAGCTTCAAGCTGACTACTTGTTTAAACCTGGTGAGAGATATGCTCCTAATAATAATTGACAGTGCTTTTCCCTTCTCTCCAAAAGCAATTTCAAGTCTTCCTTTATGACATCTAACTCAAAGCTCTCTAATATAAAACATGGACCCTATGAAATTACTTCATTTGTTTAAATGTCTGCATAATGCATTATATGCACTTATGGCACTGGTAGCATATATATGGTCCCTAATTCTGTGTGATAACTTATATGATGTTTTTCCTTTATAGAAGGAATTACATGATTCCTGACATGTGACATACATTGCATACAAGCTCATTCCCCATAGATTCATAGGTACTTATTAGGCTAGATATGTGAGGATCTTTAGAAGCCCAGCCTTATATTCATATGGTAGGTTTTCATAGGTTCATAGGTGAGTACTAAGCTAATGGCACAAGAACATTTACAAGTTTAGCCTTTTTATCACTTATATTTTGCATATGAATAACGCAAAAGTGGGCAGAACAAGAAACGTTTGGGGCTTTTACCTGCTGACATTATTCATGAGGGTAATGGGTACTAAACCTGGATAAATTTGCGGTTTCCCAATTATTCATCTAAATTATATTTGAATAGAGTAAGAGGAGTATTTTGCTTTATGTGGTGTAGAAGATTTTCCCATAGAAGAGGCATTCTCTTTGATACATATCTATCCCTCCAACATGTTCAATTTATGTGGCAAAAGAGACTGAAATCCCTTGAGTGGGTGTCCACACTATCTTTGGGATTGTAAATGTGCAAAAGGTCTCAGAGAATTGGGTCTGTTGAAGCCCTATGCATGAAGCAGGGGTCATCTCTTAGTATCCTGTATGATACTGAGTAGAGGGACAAGGCTTTGAGCTCGTCTGCATAGTTTAAGTGATTTAAGCTCTTGAAATTTTTAGTGTGACAATATTGTGGTTGTCCCAGTTGTGACAAGTGTTTGGACAGGTGCATGCTGACTTAGGCATTATATTCAATGATCAGCCTGATAAGAGCTGAGTATACCTCTCAACTGTCCAGATTGTGGCAGAATTTCCAGATTTTTGTCTAATAGTTTTGGTCTGCTCCTCACAAAATCTGCAGTTTTCTGGAAAATCATTACAGATTGAAGTCACTTAATAATAACAGAAATTTGACATTTCACCTTTATATCCTTCTGAAAATGCACTCTAATTCAAAACCTGTTACTCTAGTAACTTACTAAGCATTTAGAAGCAATAGTAAAAACCTGTCCCTGATTTGGGGCCTTTGTCCCCCCATAAGAGGTTGAAAGTAATGGAGCTGAGTATACTAGAATGATTACACCATTGGCCAGGACACCATACCTTCAGATATAAGCTGTGTGATGGGAAAAAAGGACTTCCTTACAGTAGTGGATGCATGCTGAACAAAGGACAGGTCATTTTCAACATAATTTCTCAGATCCCTGACTATGGGATCACATTTCAGAGGTGCATTCTCAATGTGGTATTCACACAGGAAGTCATGTTTACTGAAGGATATGATTATATATTTCTTGGCATTTAGTTTAAGTTCATGGTTTTGACAACAGATATTGGTTTGAGAAAGGCCAATCTGGAGGATTTTAATGTCCTTTTGGGAGCTTATGATGGCACAAAGTTTACAGTCATCTGCCATAAACTCTTAACATTTACTTTGACCTCTGAGAAGTAAATGCCAAAGAAGAGTGGCTCAAGGACTGATCTCTAGGTTATGCCACTAGTGACAGGTCTTTTGGATGAGGTGGAGATGTCCACCCTAATTTCCTGGATTCTTTTTGTGAGTCAGTTTGCTATCCAGTGTGTTACATAAGGATTAACATTTAACTGAGATAGTTTATCTATGGTACCTGAATGTGGGATGGTGTTAAATGATTTTACAGTCTAGGCATGCCACAGCTGAACTGATGGTCCTTTTGTTCAATGTGAAAACATTTGCTTGATTATCTGAGTAAATTATTAGCTTCCTTTTGTCTGTCCTCTGCCTAAGCCACTAAAGCTGTCTAAATCAGGATTAGATCCAGGGATGTTATGCCCATACAGATTGTTGCACCACAACTGCCTGACCAGTGAATGGCAAACCATTGCCCTCCTTAGTGTGGTCACGTCTCTATGGAGCCAGCTGCAGTAGTGTATAAGTCCATGTCTACAGTGGATATCCAATAGTCCTGCCAAAAGATACTGCATTGTATTGACTCTGAAACAGATATGATGCCAGCAAATCTGGTGTAACCTACTTTGTCACCCACACCCAATAGTCTTTTTTATCAAATACCTTCAAATAATTGAGCTAACCATCTTGTAAATATCTGTCTGGGGCTACCTCCTTATGAGAAAAGTTCAGAAGGCCAAGCAACTTCATGACATCCCTGACTCTGATCTTGCTTCTGGTATGTTATTCACAGATCACTGGAGTTATCTTTTTTAGTTTTTTGTGACAACCTAAATGTGTGTGTTGTAATGTCAGTTTCATAGTCTGAGAAAGGTCAGTGATTTTTTCAGGTCCTCCATCTTATTTTTTGCCTAAGGAATCCCCAGAACTTGACCTAACTCCTGGAATCTTCGAGCCCCAGTTTTTGTAGCTGTTCTGCCTTTCCACTATTTGGAAATCATCCAAGTAGTGTGCCGCTTGTACCCATGAGCCTGAGACTCCCAAATTAAGTGCACAGTTATATTAAAGTGATCAAAAGTAGCACGTCACCATACAACCCATGGTTATACCTTTGTCAAAAAACACCCCCATTCAAGTGCATGCTCAAGTGCCAATTCTCCTTTCAAATGGGCAGAAGAAGAAAGGCTGCCTGTATATCTAAGCATGTCATCCAGGGACCTTGCATTGATTTGAGTAACTTGACTGTGTCTGACACATACTGTGCCCTTATTTCTGCTTGTTTAATACTATCATTCAGAAATGCATATTTAGTGAATGAGAAGTAATGGATCAACCTGTATTATCCTTTTGTTTTTGGAGAACTAAGCTCAGAGAATATTCCGAAAGATGAAAAAAGGGGTGATTGAATAGCCCAGGCAGGCACTGTCTGGACTTCCTTATGCGTCAACTATCACACTGTTTCTCCTTAACCTTGACTGATTGTAGGTTTTTGCTGTTTCTTTTACATGAGGGGGATCAGCCTTAAAGTAACCCCCCTGATGAAAGCTTTGCATGAAAGCAGATAATCTAACCTACTATGGTATCCTTGTAACAGATACTGCAAGTCATCCCAATTATCTAGGGTTCACATTCAAAATCTCTGGACTGACCCATTGGCTGCCTCAAAGATCCTTCCACCTTGACAGTGCTCACTTCTTCTAGTATGTATGTATATCTGGGGGGGGGGGGGTTGAACTGTTAAGATACATGGAAATACTAAAAATATAAGTGTCAGAATAACTGTCAAAACTAATTTCTTTATTTCAGAATTATGTTTAGGTAAGCTAGACAAAAATCATGTTTATATTCTGTGAGACATGGTTACAGCAGCTGTATGTTGCACATTTAGATAGAAGACACAGTTCTGCCTTGTTATAAACAAAGAAATATTATTGAACATTTCTTGCATAAAAGAGGAAGTTAAAAACATTGATAATATGACATTGCATTTTGTCCTTGCTTTATAACAAGTTCTGTGATGACTTCAGTGTTGTTTGTGCATAGGAAAATTGCAGATAAGATCATGAGAGATGGCTGAAAGTATGAAAAGATACTGATTTGTAACAGTCTTAGCAGTTTATGAATGATGATTGTATTATTCTTATATCAGTTTAAGAATATGAATAAGATGGGAAAGAATATTCCAGAAGGTGACACGTGAGCTGGCCAGTGCCTTATTTCATGTACTTGAGTTAATATGTTATGTTTGCCATATTGCATGATTTACATTATGTGTAATTTCAGTAGCTGTCAAATATTATTCTGAAAAATAAATGCCTTGCTACAAAGTGCTTTTATGTCTCAGTGTATTTACTGATGATGGACAGTAATAATGAGCTCTTTACATTAACCATGTTGACAATGTTATGAAGAGGTCCCTCTGACCCTGTCCTAGTGTTATATGTTTCCAGCTACATTTGTGCACCAGATTTGCATTGCCATAATAGGAGCATACAGAGGCAAAGCAACAAGCTGTCCAGTTAACCTAATTGCATTGAATGCTCAGCACTATCTGACCCTGTCAACTTTGCTTCCTCAGTTCCAGCTATGGTTTGCAACTTATTAAGCATTACCTCTAAACAAGTATCAGGGTGTCTGGCCTCCCATGAAACTAGCTATATCTTACCTTACATTTCCTAAACCATTGGTGATAACATAGCCAGGACAAACTGCCTCTAACCTTCTGAGCCTCTTGGATAATAAGGAAGTAAGTCAACAGAGGTTGTGCCTGCTGCATGTCCCTTTCCATTCTAACTACAATCGAATAGACAAAGCCCAAAACCAAGTTATCTCAAGACATAGCCAGAAACTTAGGAGACATTTGTCTGCTTAAGGCCTTAAAAGCTACTGTGAAGTATTTTGCTCCAGGGAAGTGAGTCTCCATTATCCCCTGCACTCCAGTGTTGCCCAGTAAGTCAGATATGGCAACATAATCCTCTCTGCATATTTTTTTATCAGTGGCAGCAGAATACGAGTTGTAATATGTTGTCCCAGTATGCCTTTTCATGACCTCTTTCAATATCCACTTGTTACAGTTCCTTCTCCTACTGATAAGGTAGTACTCAATGTAGTCCCATTTACAAATCCAAAACTTGTTACTGGATAGATGAAGGAAGACTGGTAGCAGCCCTAGAAATTTCCAGTGACAAGGTTCAGTCTGTGCCCCCTCTCCCCCCCTTCTTGTCCTGTTACTCTCAGCTCCCTCTGACTCATTGAATCCATCTGAACCAAGAGTCAAAAAACCTCAAAATATATCTTTCCAAACCTTCTACATTATCATACAATATACACTTAATTCTGAAAATGAGTGAAATCATTATTTGAATCTCCTGTACCATGGCAGTCTATGCTCTATTTTCCATTGAAATAGACAGAAATAAACATACCTTCTGCTGCTCCTCTCCTTGCTTCATTCGAGTCACTGCAATGGTTTACCATCTCATCCTTTGCTGGCATTTCCTCTTCCCTCACCCTTCCTCTGTACCATCCATTGGTTTGATTATGAACTTCCATATCTTTTCAAACAAAGCAGTATCAGTGGTGCAAAAGGTAGCACACTTGCTTTTAGTGTAGAAGATTGTGAGTTCTATTCCCATGCCAGGTAGATCAATTTGCTGATGCTGCAGTACAGCATAAAGGGATTGCTGTACTCATGAGTTTGGTGCCCTTCAGGTGAGGTATTAAAGGGATTGTTGTACTCGTGTGTTTACCATCCTTCAGGTGAGGTATTCAACAAATGCCTGTTCTGCTTGTGTTGGTGGTAGCTCATGTGGATGTAAAAGATCCCACAGCATATATTGAAAAGCATAGGGTAAGTTTCCTAATGCACACTGGCCAAATTTCCTCTATTAGTATAAATACCACCTCAAGTCTTTTCTAAAATGTAAGGCTAACCAGATCAACAAATAATGAAAAATAAAAATAAAGCAATCACTTGCAAGATAGATGACTTCCACCTCTCTACATATAACTATTGATATTCACAAACCTTCAGTAAAGGAAAAATCCAAGGCATCATAAATTATAAAAACCACAACCATTTTATTTTATTTTTGAGCATCATAAATTATGCTGAACTCTATATCAAAGTTGTGGTGGCAGGTGTAATGAAACTGCCTCATTTGCTTTACAGATCCATACTCACCATCCTGTTCCATTCCCTATTATTTAAGCATTGGTTCATGATTAGTAGTCTTTTGAATGGACTGTACAAACGTTCCTAAGAGTAACATAGTTTGACTTATGTAGTAATTCAGGAAGCTGTTATTAGTATAAAGAATAAGAAGAACTGATTATGGGTCTATCTAATGCTATCTAAAATGTACTTGCATCAACTCCAACTCAGATTCAGACCTTTAGGTCACTGGTCTACCTGCACAACCATTAAGAAGCAGTTAACTACTGCACTAATTAGGTGCGCCAGATTGTTCTTACCTATTGGCACACACTGCTAGCATTCTAATATAGGAATAACTTCTGCAAAAACCTAACCTACCACTGCCTTCAAATTCAGTGTAAGGGAAGAAACAGGCAGGTATTGTATCTTTTCCATTTTTTTGAGATTCCCATTGTCCTGAAGGTTATGAGGCAGGGAGTGCAAGCAGATAGGACTAGACATATTGCATTAACTGCACCATACAGGAGTCATGCAACTGAACATTTTTTATTCATGACAGGCCCAGTCATAAGCCTTACCATATGGTTCCAACGTAATACCCATAACTATTTCCTAGTGATTAATTAAAACAACCAGAAATCTTTGGAGAACCGTATCTGTTTTAAACCATTGCCAACTGATTTCTACACAATTATTTAGAGTGCTTTGTTTCTTTCTCTGGTTCAATCCTCAGCTGGGGTGCCTTCTGTGCAGAGTCTACATGTCCTCCCTGTGGTCGCGTGGGTTTCCTCCAGGTGCTCTGGTTTCCTCCCACATCCTAAAGACATGTTGTAGGTGGACTGGATACTCTAAATTGGCCCTAGGCATGAGTGCGTGCGTGTGTGCCTTCTGTGGAAAGTTGGGCGCCGGGCTGGCAACTCGACACCGTAAAACTCCACTGCCAATCATGAGCGGACAGGTGATCCGCTTTGGTGACCCCTAACCGGGAAAAGCCGAAAGAAGACAAAGATTTAGAGTGCTTTGTTTCTAGGTCTACAAATTATGACAATCCTGATTTATTTAAGTTATCAGATGTGAATATTTGATAATTTGTAACAGCAGCATCATAATACATTTTAGTAGAGCAAAGCCTTAGGCTTCTGAACTAAACTCTCATAAGTCAGTGAGATTTTTTTGTCAGTTTATATACATGTCATACCATGAGATGAAAGCCCATTCCTCCTTCTCTGCATACTGACTGCTTATTTCTGTGGTTGAGTAACCAGGCGTGGTTCACCCGAAACATCTCATCACTCAGTTGCGGTATCTCGTCATTATTCTTTAGTACATATACACCCATGCTGGTTAAAGTGACATGCTGCATTTGTGAACTTCAATATGCTGCATTTGTGAACTTCACTCCTTCACATATACAATTGCAGTTGTAGTAAAATTGTTCAGCTTCATTTTTTTAAATGTTAGCAGCTGTTTTTGCACCTAATCTGCATCACTGCAGCATGTGACACATGCTGACTCCTACATACTTGCATAGCTTGTTGCAGTATGATCCCAAATTTCTGAGATCTACATGAAAGCAATCAAAATCTTTGCAGCTACTTATATGTTATCACTGCCACTGCCGCATCATCCCTCTCAACATGGTAGGCACATAGTCCATAAACAACCATTCAGAGGATATCTCTATACCAGCCACTTGTATAGCATGCCCCACAGTGTAATATTATCACATAGCTTTATCAGGTTCAACAGTACATTTAAATGACAGGCAATGGAGCAGAGGCTGACTTCATCAAGCTCCCAGCCTTGATATTTGAAAATCACATTCCTGTTAGATTTCCTGCATTGTGTGTTGTAGTGTGATCGCAACCAGAATACCTGTTCACAGATGTTGCAGATGTGCATTGCCTTAATGGCGTGATGATTAGGACATCATGTACACATATCCAGGCTCCCTTGCCACTGGATGCAAATATATACCACAATGCACCACCATTTTTGCTATCTGAACCCTTCACAACCTAAAACTAGCACAGTACTACCCAGCAACATTTATAGGTAGCCATTCCAATGGGTAATGCAAGTACACCGTGTTTTAAGATATATATATATATATATATATATATATATATATATATATATATATATATATTGTGACATTTTACTTATGGGGATAGGTTTAATAATTTATTTCTGCATTTTCTGTGTTTTTAAGCATGATTTCTTTTCAGGATTAGGACTGTTTTAAAGGTAGCACCATATATCATTTTCCTGTTAAATAATTTAATGATTTAATGATTTTATATTACAAGTTTTTAACACTCCCATACTTTTCTGCTTTGTTGGTACTGACTTTTAGATGCAGTCTTTAATACAACATTTCTTGAAAAGGCCTTGAGCTGTTGTATTTGGGTTGCTAAGAATTTTTTCCAGTCTTACTTTGAGAAACATGCATTTGTTTGTAACTTCTTTAGCATAATCTGAAAAGAAAGAGACATTCCCATTTTGGAGGTTCTGATTTTAAGTATAAATATAATGGAATCATTTTCTGTGATTAGTAGTAAACGTGGTACTACAAGGGTGGACAAATGGATGCTATGATCTGTTAGTATAATATCTGGTATGTTTCTCCCTTGAGTGGAATTATGAATGATCCATTCTTTGTTACTTTTATTTAAATCAATTATTATTCAGAATGTATATTACCAGTATAGTAATTATACATGTGATTCACTGGAGGATTATAGTTTCCCATACGAATTTTATCAGTTCTCTACATTTGTTCTTTTTCGGAGACCAGTAACAATGTCTGTATGCTCTTTGGGTAATATAGATAGTGCAGAATTACAGCTACTGATGCTGAATTTTGATCCGCCTGTAACAATTTTATAAGCAGGTTCTATAATTCTGACTTGTTTTCTATAAACTTAGCGTTTATGTTGTCTCAAACAAATATGGATTCATTCCCACCCGTCCGTCCTCTTTAACCAATAACGATGAAAGGAAGTGCATCTTGAAATCAGGTTTATATTATAGTACAAATATCATTATCTTACATGCAAACAAGGGCCCAAAATCTACCTATCTTTTGGTTGTGCATCTTAGACTTAGCAAGTCTACCTTCATATTTGATGTACCAGATTTATTTTTATTACACTTTATCAGCTGAAATTTGCTTTGTTCTAAAAAGGACATTATGGGGTTGGACATTTTCTTGTTTAGTAACTGCATTCTCAGAAGCAGCAGGTTCAGTCCATCCACTTCAGAACAATTAGGTTGGTGATGTTTCTCATTCAACTTGAGAAGCCATGTTTTTAAGCAAAAGTAAAGGTCATGATTTTGGTTCGAATAATAAATGTATGCCTTAAAAATGGTACAGTCACTAAAAAGATGGAATTGTGTCATATCTTTGCAATATGTATTGCTCATCATATTTCCAGATTCATCCTGCTAGAGGTCTTTGGGATTCTGTAATCCATAGCCGAGGTAGTCTGTCATATAGTTTGGTTTTTGTCACTAAAGTGACCTTATTTTAATATCTGTGACTTTTAGCTTATGAAATAATAAGTAGCTATTTAGCAGAGAACACTAATCCATCAACTTGAAGACAAAAATCTGATTAGTTATTGCAAATGAGGCACCATTTACAGTGGTAATGTAATGTTTGTTAGACTGAACTGAATAATTAAACAACTAATAGTTCAAAAAACATTTGCATGTAGTATAAAGAATCAGTTAATAATCATTCTGTGTGCTCCCCAGCTAAAGTCATTAGTAAGTGCTCTGCATTTACCTCACCGGTTTCACATTATAAAAGGTAATGTTTCCCCATTTTGGAGATGGAAGGTTGACAGCTATACTTAACAAAATAGTGTGATGAATCCCTCTTTTTCCTGATAGTGTACAACACCAGCTACTGTCCTAGAATTATTTACAAGTAACCAATAAATATTTTTAATAGTTTACCTAGATAATTTTGGATCTAACCTCAGTACATCAGTAAAACAAGAGTTTACGTTTGAATTTATTATTGTAGTATATTTTTGTTGCTGGACACCTTAACATCACAGTTATGTATAATTAAAAGGAAATTTCAAATCATTTAGGGCTCGATATTTAAATATTTTGTTAAGAATCTGATGAAAATAGTGCAGGTGGATAAAGCCTGCCTATTTGCAGCAAAATTGCTGAATATGTATAAGATACAGTTCTTCTTCTGGCTTTTCCCGGTTAGGGGTCGCCACAGCGGATCATCTGTCCGCTCATGATTGGCAGTGGAGTTTTACGGTGTTGAGTTGCCAGCCCGGCACCCAACCTTCCACAGAAGGCACACACACACTCACACCTAGGGCCAATTTAGAGTGTTCACTCCACCTACCGCATGTCTTTGGGATGTGGGAGGAAACCGGAGCACCTGGAGGAAACCCACGCGACCACAGGGAGGACATGCAGACTCCTTTCAGAAGGCACACCAGCCAAGAATTGAACCGGAGAACCTCTCGCTGTGAAGCGGCAATGCTAACCGCTGCACCACCATGGCCACCCATGTATAAGATATAGTTAATATATAGTAATACTTGCTATATATATTGTCATGATTAATATGCAGATGGTGATAAATATTTAGTTCAGACAAATTATTTTTAAAACACTGTAGGTGGAGTTCTGAATTAAATAGATCATTCTGCAAAATAAGAGAAATTTTAATAATAGATTTAAGACATATAACTGTCACAACTGTTTTCCTCTGATATTGTATAAAAACACACTCTTGGAAGATTTCACTGCAACAAACTATCTTTGAAGCCATTCAATGAAAATTACATTTCAGATTATTGTATTGGAAAGGTGAGTCGAAAGCAGGCATGCCACTTTACCATTTTAACTTGCATAAGAGAAATATATATATATATATATATATATATATATATATATATATATATATATATATTTTTTTTTTTTTTTTTTTTTTTCATGCAAGCTTTGTACCTCTCACTGCAAGATAACATATAGTTATTCATTTTGGTCTGCTACTGTTGAATTACATAAATAAAGCATGTAAAATGTGCATATTTAGTCTGCATATTTATTGGCAGCTTATCTATCTGAGATGAATAATCCTGGATTAAGTATAGATCAGAAGATATTAAAATATAGTTTATATACAAGCACACACGCACACACACACACACACACACACACATGTTCAGTTCTGCTAGATACAATTATCTTTTCGAGCTTTCGGTTCAGTGCAGCACAATCATTGTAGCTTGGTATGTATCTCTGGATATTACAATACATTTGTATCTTGAATGGTGTCCTGTAGAATCAATGTGTCAGTCATTTTGAAGAAAAAGGCTCTGCAATAATATTGTTTTGTAATATGACACATCATATGACATTAAGGCATCAATACAACAATGACATTAATATTTCACCATGACTAAACTGGCATTGTGGCGTAGCAGGCTAAAGCCCTAAATATGGACTAGGTGTCCTGGATTCAGCTGACATGCATCTCTGGTGTGTGAGGTGCTGGCAGGGATGGATGGGTGGCCCATTCTGAGAAGGAGGAGATTCACTGATGGTGCATTCTAAGGGGAGATGTGATCCAATCAGAGGAGCAGCCCTTGGACAAAGTGGGTGAACACAGGGGAGGGGGTGAAGAAAGTGGGTAGGGGATAATAACAAAAAATCCTCCTAAATGGAATGTGGAGAGCTGAGACTTCCAGGATGCTGTTAGGTTGCATGACTGGGCTGTAGTAGCTGACAGACTTGGTGTGGATGTGAGGTCATTTGGACAATGTGGGGACAAAAATCATCCTGACTGAGTTGTAATGTGTTTAAAAAAACTGATTGCTCATATAGTTCACTTAAATTCACTTTAGGGGCAATGCTGTATTCCCTACTTATATAAAGCTAACACAGCATACTCAACGTGTTTAAAACCTACTAGTAATAATCATAATCATGAAGTTAGCATGATTGTAACAGACTTTACTGAGACAATATTCTGAAGCAGCATGGTAATCTGGGAGATTTCTAAGCAGCTGGAATGTGAGCATTGAGAGGTGTGATTATAGTAATGTTATTGGACCTAAGTAATTGCTGACCATTCACTGAACAGAAATTGTCTTCTTATCCTCCTCTACTGACCCTAGTGAAATGCAAATGATCCCTTGATGTGATTACTGACAAAATCCAGGTTGAGGCAATACCTTCAACCATAGCATGTTTAGGTTAGTTGCAAACTGTTTTTAAGCAACCATATTTATTTCTAGTCTCAACGATGTAATGCACAGATACACTTTTTAATAGTTACCTTTCACAGTCAGTTTTGAGCTGCAACACATGCATTCATTTAAAAGCTGTTAAATATTGTTTATTTATTTATTTGTCTTTTGTTAATTGGGTTAATCCACTGGGCTGGAAACCTATTTTCAGTGGGGACCCGAGGAGAAAAGCTCTAAAATAAATGACAGAAATAGTAATAACAATAAACAATAACAATATCAAAGTCAATAACAATAATAAGTTGCATAACAAGTCCAAAAAAGATATGTGAATACATATGAATAAAACATTGATTTCTTAGTGGAAGTATCTAACAGCATAACATTCAACAAAAATAGATCAACAAACTGATAGAGGAAGAGCTGGGAAAAACATAAGCGTGATTATTACCAGATTAGACATAAGAGTAACATTTATAGCTAGTCAAAAGTAGGTAGAGTGGAAAGGAGAAGTATTTAATTGGAAAAAAATAAAATATAGAGAGGAGGGAGAAAAGGGGTGAGGAGGAATGACGGGGAAAGAAAAGGTGATTGATAAGAGACCTCAGTGGGGGTGCTCAGGATCAGGAGGACTAAGTGGTTATAAGGTTACATAGAGAAAGGTAAGAAGTGAAATAGGTTGTAGTCAGACTGTATGAGGAGATGACAGTTATGTAGGGTGGTAACAGGTGCAGGAGGGAGAGTTGGCAAGGTAGTTCTTAATTCTTTTTTGAAAAGGAAAGAAGATTGGATAGATCATATGTTAGTTGGGAGATTGTTCCAGGTTTTAGATATGGAGTATTTTAGAGTAATCTGCCTATAGCTTTGTTAGGCCTGTAGATGTTAAATAGTACTTGGTCAGTACTACGGAGACTCAAAGAGATCATGCGGGTTTGTAAAGGGATAGGATGGTAGACAGGGAAGGACAGTCTGTAGGTTTGTAAATTAGAGTGTGTATCATCTGGAGCTGTGAAAGTTGGAGTAGTTTAGGGAATTTGAGCCATTTCAGTTGTTTAAGGGCAAGGCAATGACGTGATTTGTAAGGGAGATTACAGGCAAATCTAGCAGGTTTATATCATAACATCGAAGTAGTAAAACATTGAATGTTATAATATCGAACTCAAAACAGCGAACACTGAAAATAACGAAGCTGCAGAATATCGACTTCTTTCCTAGGGAAAGAATTTGGTGGGCTGTTTCTGCCGCTTCGCTGTTTCCTCCACTGTGCTGCAAAGGTTAAGGACTGGATTAAGGTAAGTGTGCGAATGGACTGGGTTAAGGTGAGTGTGGGAATGGGATAGTTAGGGACCTTAGGGTTAGGGAGCGGGTAAGGTGAGTGTGCGATAGTTACGAACCTTAGGGTTAGGGTTTGGGTTAAGGTAAGTGGATAGATAGTAGTGTATGTACGGTTTAGTGTAGGGTTAGCAGTAGGATTTTAAGTGTATATGTATGAATTACCTTTTTTGGTGTGCTTGTGCTGTGTGTGTGTTTCTTGGAACAGCAAATGTTTTTCCCTGGGAAAACATTTTCTGTTCTGAGCTTTCGATTATATCACATTTCGAAATTCAAAGTTCGAGCTTATGGTGATCGATATTTTGGGATTTCGATTA
Organism: Protopterus annectens; assembly: GCF_019279795.1. Taxonomy (NCBI): domain Eukaryota; kingdom Metazoa; phylum Chordata; order Ceratodontiformes; family Protopteridae; genus Protopterus; species Protopterus annectens. Next base: position 982,721,271 of record NC_056727.1, read on the forward strand.
TGTGATATAAACCCAATCTAGCTGTCTAGTTGTAAGTTTGACACGACTTAAGTATTCTTAGTTAGTTGTATAACTAGGAGTATTTTCTTCCACTTAAACATAATGATAAAACAATGATGGAGAAACAAAGAAAACAGAGAAAAGGAAATGCCTTACATCTCAGTTAAGAAAACCCACGATTATGAATTGGTCTGTTTGATTTTATTACAAAATTGTTGTTGAATTTTACACATAGCAGAAAATGTGATTGGAATATTACCTACATGTCTGGCAATGAATCACACAAGGCTGTTGTCTCCAAGTGGCTAAGTCATGATCATGTCACACACAGAGTATAATCTACAGTCATGTCACACGCAGATGTTCGGAAATGGTCATGTCTAATGCAGAGGTTAGGTTATGATCATGCCACACTCAGAGGATAATTCATGGTCACATCACACACAGAGGCTAGGCCATGGTCATGTTACATGCAGAGGTTAGGCCAAGAGTATGTCACATGCAGAAGTTAGGCCGTGATCATGTCACATGCAGAGGCTAGGCCATGATCATGTCACGCAGAGGCTAAGCCATACTCATGTCACACATGCAGGCTAGACCATGGTAATGTCACATGTAGAGGCTAGCCATGATCATATCACACACAGAGCTGTAGATGTTATTTGCAAGTCCATTGCATGCCAACCCCTTGGATAATACAGGCCAGGCTGAGGGTGAATGCGGGGCCCAAGACATCAAAGATTGTCTTTATGAGCCACTATGGCAGCTCTACAGCTCACTCTTCTCTTGTAGCAAACCTGAAATCACCAGCTAAAAGGTCCCAGATGGCATCCCCATCCCAGAGGGGTTAAAACTAGTGAAGTTACATTGGAGCCAATCTTTTGGGTGGAGCTGTTGCTGAAAGAGAGCAACAAGGCCATCCCAAATGAATCGACAACAGATAAAAAAATAAAAAAGAAAGATAAATGCAGTGTTATGTCATACTTCTGCATGCAGTTTAAGATTGTACCTAAACTATTACATTTCTGAATATATTTGCATGTGTGAGTAGGTGCTGCCACTGATTATCAGCAATGGTAAAACTAAGCAAACCGCTTTGGCGCCTTATTGAAGCATTTAAACATGCAAAGTTGTCCAAAACTCTCCACAATTTTTGGGAAACTGTATTTCAGCTGGTGATGTGCTGCATCTCAGGGGTAACTGGGAACATGTTGCCATTCAGGGGAGCTAGTGGTGGGCTGTTTCTTGAGGTAGACAATTTCTTGGGGTAGACAGTAATCTGTGGTGTCTCAAGTGTATATGATAGTGTGTTGCAACTCAGGGGTAACTGGTGGTGAGATACAGCTCAGAGATAACTTGCGGATGTGCTGCAACTTAGGGATAACATGCGGGTGTGCTGCAGCTCAGGGGCAACTGGTGGTGTGCTGCAGCTCAGGCATAACTTGTGGGTGTGCTGCAGCTCAGGGGTAATTGGTGGAGTGCTACAGCTCAGGGATAACCTGTGGTTGTGCTGCAGCTTAGAGGTAATTTTTGGTGTGCTACAGCTCAGGGGTATCTGGTAGGGTGCTGTACCCTGGGATAGAAGGTGGTGTACTGCAGAACATAGATAACTGGTAGGCTACTGCAGCTCTGTGGGAAACTGCTGGTGTGCTACAGCTTAAGAGGAACTAGTATGGTGTTGCAGCCTAAGCTAACTGGTATGGTGTTCCAGCCTAGGGTTAACTGATGTGATGCTGCAGCTCAGATTAACTAGTTGTGAGCTGCTGCTTAGGCATAACTGGCAGTGTGTTGCATCTCAGGGGTAACTGATCGTGTGATGCAGTTCAGAGGTAATGGTTGGTGTGTTGCATCTGAGAGGTCACTGGTAGTGTGCAGCTGGTGGTATGGTGAAGCTCAGGGGTATCATTCAGCACGCTGGAGTTCAGGGGTATCTGGCAGTGTTCTATAGCTCAGGAGTATCCAGTACAGCGTGCTGCAGCTCAGGGGTATCTGGCAGTGTGCTACAGCTCAGGAGTAACTGCTGGTATTATGTAGCTCAGAGGCAATTGATGGCATGCTACATCTGCGAGATAATTGATGGCGAGCTACAGCTGAGAGATAATTGATGGCGTGCTACAGCTGAGAGATAATTGGTGGCGTGATGCAGTTTAAGGGTAACTGGTAGTGTGTGACTGCTTAGGTGCAACTGGATAGGGTGCTACAGCTTAGGGTTAACTGGTAGGGTGCTGCAGCTCACGGTAACCAATAAGGTGGTGTACCTTGGTGTAACTGGTAGGGTATTGTAGCTCTACCAGTATTATTGCAGGATAAGACTCTGGGAAGGAGTGTTTAAAATAAGAAATAGAAAAAAAAATCAGTGTATACAACAAGTAAAACAATATGCCACTTGCATTTACAGCCTTTATTAAATTAGAGTTCTGATTGGATGGCCTTTAGCTAACTAGTCTGATCCACAGAAGAAAGAGGACTGATATATTATAAGAGGTTCAGGCATTGAGATGTCAAGAAAAAGGGAGAGAAAGGCAGAGGATAAAATGGAAGTGGTCAAGGGACTGAATAGTATCAAATAAAAGAAAAGAAAAACAGGATAGCATATTTAAGAAAGTATTTTCTATATGCAAAGGTAGTTGATGTACCTTCCACGGCAACAATGGACTCCAAAAGCCACAAAATACAAACCTATCCAAACCAAGAATCCGTGGTTGCCTTATTACTAGTTTCATGGAATTAATTTGCCTTTCACTTCAGCTAATAGTGAATTTAAATATTTTTATTTTTAATAGTTTTTATTCATATCTGCTATGTGCCTGCATATTTTTTTTTCAGGAGTACTAGTATCCTTTTACTTTGTAAATATGCTCTATATGAGTCTGCTTCCACAGATCCAGGCAATTACAGACACATAAGTCTGACCAGCCTCATATGCAAAGCCATGGAAAGACTTATGGAATTAATTAATCAGGACATAAGGAACCTCCAAACACTAGACCCATCTCAGTTTGGATTTGTCAAGGGAAGGTCATGCATACTCAACCTAGTGGATTTTTTGAAAACGTGACCAAAGCAATGGATGAAGGCAAAATATTATAGAATGCATACCTCAACCTGGTAAAAACTTTTGACTTAATTCCCCACTCAGGCATAGTAGAAAAGCTAAATAAACTGGGAATAAACCCATATGTCATCTAGTAGATTGCCAACTGGCTCACAGATAGGACTCGGGGGAGGGGGGGGAGTTATCTCGAAAGAGACCTGTGACCAGTGGAGTCCCCAAGGATTCTCTACTTGGACCGTTCCTGTTTGGCATCTACTTTTCTGAAGTAAAAGCCAATACCAAAGGGCTCTGGCTGACTAAGTTTGCAGATGAATGAGAGCTAGCAGTCATCACTGAATCCCAAAATGACTTAGCCATTCTGCAGGAAGGGCTGTTTCAAATAAATAACTGGTGCCAAAATCATGGACTGAAACTAAATGCCAAAATATGCATTATGTTATCATCTACCCCAGGGAACTATCACATTGACAATATGACCCTAAGAGCTAACACAATTGTTTGTGATTTGGGAACTTATGTGAACAGTGACGTAACTTTTGACCAACACCTGTCTATTTTTGTAAGAAAGTCCTTCTATATTGCACAGCTTATAAACAAAGAGATTGTGTCAAGATCAAGGGAAGTCATTATCCCCCTTTACTCAACCCTCATTAGGCCAGTCATTGAATATAATACCTTCTCTGGCATGTATCTTTCCAGACTCATGCAAAAACTGGAATGCTTACAAAGATACCTTACTAAAAGGATACAAGGCCTAAACAATATGTCCTACATGGACCGACTCAAAGCTCTGTCACTATACTTGAGTATCCTACAGACTGCTAAGATGCGAGATGTGTCTGGCATACAAGGCATCCTCCATCCCGTTATTGATGGATTTACTGCACATCAGCAAGTCAAATGGCACCAGACATATTCAGTATAGGATTCTAAACCTCTTCTACAACATTAACATAATGTTTTGGAGGGACAGGTATATCTCACAGAGGATTCTGCTGCTGTGGAACAGACTCCCCATGCACATAAAACACGGTTCATCACTGTCTTTTTACAAGTATAATGTAGATCTATGCTTGGGAAACAGAATATTTACCCCAGGACTGCCTCCTGTACTACTAATGGAAAAAAGCAGCTCCTAAATGCTGTATCCCATACATGACTCCCTTCAAATTATATGTAGTACGATCCCAGTTATTCTCATTAGGGGTAATATATAATTGTCAACCATAGGATGGGTAAGGCCAGTCTATAACCAAATGGGACAGGCTATTTTGAGCACAAAAAGGGAAATTGGCTAGGCTTAAAATGGCTTACAAGGTGACATGGCAGTAATCCAAATTGCCTGTATGTGTGTTTGCTGTTAATGAGTGAGAGTGTGTGTGTGTGTGTGTGTGTGTGTGTGTGTGTGTGTGTGTGTGTGTGTGTGTGTGTGTGTGTGTGTGTGTGTGTGTGTGTGTGTGTGTGTGTGTGTGTGTGTGTGTGTGTGTGTGTGTGTGTGTGTGCGTTCTGTGGTGAGGTGGCATCCCATCCAGGATTAGTCTTTCTGCCTTGGGCATACTTAGTGCTGGGATTATCTGTGGTTACCCAACAACCTTGACCCAGATTAAATGGGGAGATAAGTGTAGGAATAAGTGCATAAATTAATGAATATCTTTATTTAACTTCATTTCATTATAGGTTTCTTTATCCTTCCCCATGTATTTCATAGGTATACACAAAAGGTGGAAGCATCTTAGAATATATGATCATCTGAATTTCAAAGGGTTGCTATTTAACAACTTGAAAGGAATAAAAAAGCTGCATTTAGTATAGCAGCCAATAAGAAAAAGAAAAGACTGCATTATTGCAGGCCTCATCTTAAAAGATGAGTGGCAAGACAGGTAAATGGTTTAACCAAGGTGACCAATGGTCTCAGTTTTTCCAGGACAGTCCCAGTTTGGAAATCTCTGTAACAGAATCCCAAACATTGTCTTTGGGACACAGAAATGTCCCAGTTTAGACCGCTCAGTCTGAATGGTGACTTGGCTTCCCAGGGTGGCCAGTCCCCCTGCTTTCCCATCCTAAGCAGCTCTGAGGACTTTGCGATTTTTCGGGGATGCCATTGGGTATGGGGTAAAGTCAGATGCCTTTGCCCTGGCAGGAGCCTTCCAGGCCCTGCCACTATCAGTCAGTCATTCCCTCAAGGACGTCTGTCGTGGGGGGTTCTGCTTGACCCAACTCACCCAGGCAGGAGCTCTCCAGGTCCTACACCCACCTGGTTGGTGCTCCCATACTGATTTCTGTCAGGGCCAAACCCTACAGTCCTCCCCTTCCTCCTGGCCAAGAGACCTTCCCCAGCCATGGCACCTCCCCCATTTCAGGGGACTCCACTGCCTGCATGTCTCCTGCAGGCTGACAAATTGTGCCAGATCACTCATGTCCTTGGACCCTCTCAGGGGAACTTCCCTCTGATCCTGTCTGCTCCTCTGGAACTCCCCTCGGCCGGTGAGTGGCAGATCCACTCTTATGAAGGCTTCAGAGTCCCCCTGCTTTCTCTGCTCTCATGAAGGCTTCAGAGTCCCCCTGCTTTCTCATCCAGAGCAGCTCTGGGGACTTTGAGATTTTTTAAGGATACTGTCGGTTATGGTGTGAAGCTTCATGCCAGGAGCTCTCCAGGTCCCTCTGCCATCCACCCTGGTGCTTCCTCAAGGACTTCCATCATGGGGAGCTCTGCCTGACCCCACTCACCCAGGCAGGAGCTCTCCAGGCACTGCTGCTGTCTGCCCTAGTGCTCTCTTAAGGGCTTCCATTGTGGGGAGCTCTGCCTGACCCCCTCTCACCCAGGCAGGAGCTCACTCATCCCTGTCACTATCGGCATCTTTCTCCCTTCCAGACTTCCATCCCAGAGGGGGCATGGTCTGTACCCCCTCACCCAGGTGAGAGCTGTCCTGTACCAATCATTTTCCACCTCTCTCTCCCTTCCAGACTTCCATCGGGACTGACCTCCTCTGGGGTTCCACTTCTACCCAAGAGAGAGAGCTCTTTTCCAGGGTTACATATCTCCTAACTGCTGCCAAATCATGCAGTGTCATGCATGGTCTTGGAGCATCTCAGGGGATCTTCCCAGCCTCATGGAACTCTGCTGGGCCACGAAACCTCAGACAGTCCCTCATCCAGACTTCTGTGACACCGGTTCTCCACTTTGCCTTGCACCTAGGGCTTTCAAACTTGCAGGGGAGATGGTTCTGAGTCCCCCATCTCTGCAATTTCTGTGGCACACCTCAGTCTCTCACCCCTATGGTGCCAGGGGCCGATGAATGTGCATTGCTTCAGCCTCCTGGCATGTGGCCTCTTGCCTCTTGGGTGGTGCTATTGACAGAGTGGCATCCCCACAGTGCCTGGTGAAGGACAGGAAGCAGACCTCCTGCCCCAATGTGAGATAACATGGCTGACCTATCTCCACTCCCATGGGGGCTGGGAGAATTGGATTGCAGACCTGGCTTCCTGGGGCAGCCCTCAAGTGTCCAAGTTTAGGTCCTGTAACAAAATGGTCACCTTTGGTTTAACTTTATGGGACTTGAACAATCAGTGCAAAGTACAGGACACTTTATTGAACTAGCTACTGACAGCAACATAGCTAGTTTCTTCATATCAGTGACATGCCAACAGCTGAGAAATATTAACCAGATTATGTCATAATATCAGGTCAACAAAGAGAGATCAAAACTCAGATTGTGATTGGATTATGCGCAAGAAAACCTACACATTTGTTCCACTGATGTATTTTTATTTTAAAATATCACAAATGTTCCCCAAAGATATATGATGTAAATAACTTTGAAGCTTCCTGATAAAATCAATACTTTAAGATACTTATTAGAATAACAGTTCTCTGAGAATTGCCCAATGGTGCCTCTTTGTCTGAATGTTTGATAGATCTGTTTTGATTCATATACTTGATTTGTTCTATTTCACCCACACAACTCTCATATAAGTAATGTTGTATCATACTGCTTCATACGTCAGTGTGTTGTTGTTCCATGAGAAATTCTAAGCACTTCTTAGTTGAGATCTGTATGTTCAGCTTGTGTTGTTTTTTTTCCATGCTGCAATCTCCTACATTCAGATTCTAGGCAACAGAGTGCAGATGACTGTTGTGATAAACTGAACACAGAGGCAGGGATTTACAGAAGATGAATTATAAACTCAATGTACTGTGCCCTGATATACTGTGTTGTGCTGTTATACCATTTTACTTTTCATACTCAATGCATATATCCACAAAGGCAATATTTCATAAAAAGGGCATTTGTACGAAAATTGCTAAACTGATCAGTTTGTCGTCACTTAGCGGTGTCCCTTACTGGCCTGTGTCATAATATGAAAGAACACAGGTCCTATCAGATCACATACCCATGCAGACAATGGCCACAGGCTGATGCACAAACTCACACACACACACACACACACACACACACACACACACACACACACATACACACACACACACACACACACACACACACACACACACACACACACACACACACACACACACACACACATTCACATATATGCATATGTACACAGACATGCAACCAAGATAAGGTAACTATGTTGAACATTACTGGACAGGTAATATGGTAATGCTGAGTGTAGCAGAGCCATGATATAGATTATAGCTGTGCACTACTTAGCTACTCGTGTGATAGCAAAGACCGCATACATACACAAATGCATGCTTAGTGCACAGGCAATTTGCACACATGTGCAGTCACACAGAGACACACACACTCACATGTGCATACAGACACACATGTGACACCTACATAGTCTGCAACCATAAGCTCCCTATTCATGCAAACCTCAGGTTTTGTTGCTCATCTATCCCAGACACACACATACACACACACACACACACACACACACACACACACACACACACACACACACACACACACACACACAAACACACACTCTCATATATAATATGTATTCATACACAGAGTCTCCATTGCTCACCTCTATAACAGCTCCAACTCTTGACAACCTCTTCTTCCACATCTTAAAGAAACCTCCGACTACTCCAAGTTCAGAGTGCATACCAAAAACCACTTTCAAACATAAACAACACATCTCTGCTTCTCACAAAGACTCATAATTTAATCCTTTTTTCAGTCTCTACATTATTCTGGCCTGCTAATCATTTACTGTTTTACCAGCCTAATCACTAGTTAAATAGACTGTACATGTAACCAAGTGAAAGCGGCTAAGGCACACACCCAATGAAGGACCACAAACGAGGGAATAAATCAAACCACTTTATCGTACAATTAGTTAAGCACTTTCATTCTGTGACATTCAGGACTTCTTCAGAATAAAGTAAAACATTCACAGCACACTTAAACAGCCCCTCTTAAATAAAAGGCAGCAAACAGTTTAAAGTGTTTAAAGAAATATACTCAATATATTAATTTAACATCCATTGAATGTTTGAATGTATTTTTGATGAGTGCACTACACTAGTGATTGCCTTCTGTGGAAGGTTGGGCGCTGGGCTGGCAACTCGACATTGTAAAACTCTACTGCCAATCATGAGCAGACAGGTGATCCGCTGTGGTGACCCCTAACCGGGAAAAGCCGAAAGAAGAAGAAGAAGCACTACACTAGTGATCAAATAGAAATAAAATAAATCTAAGTTTCTCTACAGCCTACAGACCTGAATAATGGAGAAATGCCATAGTCTTCCTCCACAATGAAGGCAGTCCTTCCACTGATGCAGGTATCTATAGGTCTACTAACCTTATGTGTAAAACCATGGAGCATATTATTGTTGAAGTAATCAATAAGGACATACAAGAACTCAATACCCTCATTCTCTTTCTCTTAACTTCCATAATGATTTAAGTTAAGAAATCTTGGGGATAACCCCTCCTTAAAAACATGTCAAATAACTTTGCTCATTCGTCAAAAAATTGTTGTTCTTGACTAACCATTCTTGCCAACCTGACACATTGGCCCTTGACAATGGCCTTCTTTTGATGCATAGAGTGCCAGCTCTGAAAGTGCAATGAAGAATGAGTGTTTTTTATATCTCACTCTTGGGCAATATTGTAGTTAAGAATAATCAGGACCTGGGTTCTAACTCTGTCAGTGTTTCATATAAAAGGCCATAGTGTTACCATTTAATTTACAGTTCTGGAAAATTAAATCTGTTATCATTACATTTTGGGACATTTTCAAGTGCGATTTTAACATCTTTAATAAAGCGGGTGAACAACCTGTTATTGTGTATCAGAAGGATATGTGTTTAAAAACCATGATTGAAAGAATGTTGCCTCCTTCTTTGTCCAGTGGCAAAATGTTTAAATGTGGTCACTGTTCACAGTGTAGATTTATTCTGGAAGGTAAGGAATGCTTTGCACATAGTTATGGCAACATTAAGCTCAGTAAAAGATTCAATTATGACAGTCAGGGCATTGTTTATGTTGCATTGTGTCAATCCTGTACCTGTTTTTATATTGGCAAGACCATTAGACAATTCAGGTACAGGATTTATCAACATAATTATGACACTGGTAAAAGGATGAAAGGACTGCACTTTATAGACACTTGAAGAATTTTACCATGCATTCTTTCAAATTTTCTGTCATAGACAGTGTTGTGGTAGACCCTAGAGGTGGTCTCCGTGACATTTTTCTTGAATTTTTGGAGCTTAAATGGCAACTGAAATGTAATGCCTCTTGTTTTCCTGGTCTTAATGATATTATTTCTATTTCTAATTTGTTGAGGCTCAAATCGATGTTTGCTATTTAAATATTTTAAAAGTTATTCATGTTTTTTATCTACAATCCGCGGGTGCTGCAGCGGTAGCATTGTTGCATCACAGCAAGAGGTTCTCCCATTCGATTCTCGGCTGGAGTGCGGGGAGTGCCTTCTGTGTGGAGACTACATGTCCTCCCCACGGTTGGGTGGGCATTCAAAAGACATGCATAAAGGGGCATGCCTTCTTTGAAGGTTGAACGGCGAGCTGGCACCTCGGCGTTTGTGAAAATCTACTGCCAATCATTAGCGGACCGGGGTTCCGCTGTGGCGACGTCTAACCAGGAAAAGCCAAAAGACAAACAACATTCATGTTTTGTATGTGTCATTTTCTTGTTAGATTTTTCACAGATATAAAATATATACTATATATATATATATATATATATATATATATATATATATATATGTATATATGTTTTTCCGTGTATAAACACTTTTTATATTGATATTCATCAAGCAGCCTTTTATTAATTGTTTTAACATGTGTTAATTAACTCATTAGGTAGGGGTTTCTGGGTATATAAGCTGACTGTTGTGATTTTTGTAATATTCTGATGAAGTCCAGCTATTTGGTGGATGAAAGCACTAAATATATTAAACTGTGTTGGTTCGACTTGCAGTTGCTTTTTTTCATTAGTTGATCTTTTTGGTGTCTTGTTCCTGGTTACATTGAATTATGTAATATCAGCCAGCAATTAATCACTGGCACAAATAAATCACACTACTAACAGATGGCCACCTGCAAAAGGCACATTGCACAAAACAACAGACATCAGATGGCCAGTGAGTGGGCACCATCTAAACATTGAGACCCATGTCACTTTTAGTTAATCTCCATGAGAAAGAACTAGGGGAATTAAAGCCTGGCACTCAAAGTCACCATGCTAATATTATTAAGCACCCTAAGCATGTGAGTACCAAACCTGCATTTGAAGATGTACCTGTTAAAACCAATAGCTATGAAGCAGGTATGTGCAAAAAATAAATAAAATAAAGTAAATGCCACAAACTTACCACATATAAAACTGATTAAGACAGTGGGATAGTGTATATGTGAAGCATTGTGAAACCTCTTTCTACCACACTCACTAATGTCCCTTCCTGCAGTCAAGTTTCAGTGTCACCCAGGACAACAGAAGAAGGGTTAATTGTTATTACAGCTCCTAGGTGTTTAATTGGACAGTAGGTCATACTGTCATACTACAGTGCTCAACACAGTCTGCACTAACCAATCAGAAGAGAGTGGAATTTTTTAAGGGATGAGACACTTTTTCCAGAGAGGGGATTATTGAGCATCAGAGTAAAGGGGCATCAAAATCAATGGCGATGAGAACGCTGAGCGAAACATTTTTAGTTTCACTAGTAAGTGTTTCTACTTGTCACAGCTGCATCTATTAAAAAATGGATTCAAGTTTATTTCCATGAGGAGAGGGGACATTGAAGGCTCTTGAATTAGAAATTATATTGTCAAAAAAGTGAACCTTAGATTTTTACTGAGTGAATATAAGGATGTAAGGATTTATTTTTTAGCATATTCAGTTTCTGTTTTTTGTCTACCTCTGGTTTGATTTCCATTCCCACTTGACACCAAAATCCTTCTGCTAAGCTAAGCAGCAAAGTCAACTTAGCCTTCTTCTCCTCATGTTTTATAGCTTTTATTATGCTTGGATCTGGTGAGGTCAGCAAATATGTATTCAGTCCCTCTTCTGTGGATTTATACATCTAATCAATTTCGAGGAGACCCACACCTCTTTCAGAAAGAAGAATATGTAGTCTTGGTATACAATGATTTTTATATAGCATTTGATAAGCATGAAACATTTTTCTTGAGTTCCTGTCCAAATGATCCAAAACCTTTTGGAGCTAGTCAGTCACCCCAAAACTATAAGTTAGAAGCGGATGAGCAAAATGGTTTATAGCTTGGACTTTATTTCTAGATGTCAAGGCAATTTTCTGTATTAATTTTAGTCTTCTGAAACATTCCTTACTGAGTTTTATTCACATTGGTTCATATTTTATTGGCAATCCTTCATTGACTCCCAAATTTTTATACACTCCCTCCTGCTCACGTTCACATTCCTGTCCCAGACTGATATTTTTTGGGGGTTGTAGCTTTCCTGCTTTAAATGTTGTGCTTGCCCATTTATAAAGACCAAATGACATCTTTTTAATGACTTGCAGGTGTGCTTTCAATTCCTCATCTGAAGAACTATACAGTTTTAAGTGATTCACAAAAAGTAGATGAGAAGTCTTTAAACAAGGTTGTTTTCTGGAAGCCAAATTATAACCATGCCCTAATCTGTTAAGTAACAGCTTCAAGGCAAAGCAGCAGTGGTGAGAATCACACTGGAATATTGCCCCTTTTTAAATTTTATCCTTGGGATAATAATTTGCCCTTTGCCACAGCTTAACTGCAGTGGTTTGCCACTGTTTCATGTTCGCTGTAATGTAATTGATCAATGCATGGTGTATCTTAATCATCTGTTAGCATTCCTTTATCCATGAATGTGGAATGCTGTAAAATGCTTTTTTGTAATCTATCCATACTATACTTAGATTCTTCCCCTTTTTTACGATAATCTGTTACGGTTTTATTTAGGAACAAATGTTTCTTTGTTCTGTATGACTTTCTTTTGTTACCCTTTTATTCTATCACCATAACTGAGTTTTTTTCTAAATGACTATAAAATCTTTCTGCGTCAGTTCCAGTATATAGTTTGTATATTGTCGGAAGGCAAGTTATTGGTCTATAGTTTTTAGGATGGCTTGCAGGTTCACTGTTAAGGAGGTGTATCATTTTTCCTGTTGTTAACCTGGTAGGTGTCTATTTGGGATGTGTGTATAAGTAAGTCTTACTTTGGGGTAAATTTTTGTGTAAAGATCTGAATACTTTTAGCGAAAAGTTAGTACTTCATCTGGGCCTGGGGGTTTTCCATTTAGGAGCTTTTCTTAATTTTATTTATATTTCTCTGGCAGTTGCTTCATCCAGCTTCATATTGTCTACATTAGAGCTGCTTATTGTTTCTTGTAATTTTTATGTTCATTCAGCATCTCGTTAAGTTCCACAGGGTCTTCATAAATATATCTCCAAAACATGTCTATTCTTAGTTTTTGTGCTACTTTTATTCCTTTTGCTTTGTTTTCCAGTTCTCTATAAAACATTTTGAGGTCATCAACGAATTGCCTATTTTGTACTTTTCCTTTAATTTTATCTGCATATCTTCTAAGTTGTTCTACATGTGCTGATATTTTCAGTATAATGTTTTCAATGGTGCATGATAGATCATAGTATCTTTTGATACTGTGTGTTGCTTTTATCACATCTATTTTCCTAAGTATTGATTGATAGTATTTGTAAGTATTTGATGATCTGGTTCTTCTAATAGTGATACTTCTTATCTTAATTGCTTTATAGTTTTCTTTATCTGATGCTTCCATGGTGGCATTTTGTTTTTTTCCATCTTTCCATTTATTGCTCTACATTTTTGTAGTAGAACTTTATTTATTAATTTAGCCACATACTAATATGTTATGTTTATTTCTGTCATATCACTAGACTTTCGCTTCATAGTCCTTATTACTGTGTTCATCTGTTTTATGAAATTTGGATCTCATTTACTTTCTGGAATCTAGATTCTTTGTTCGATCTTAATATGTCTATGCATCTCTATTAAATCAAGCAGCTCTTCCCTTAGAAAACTGTCTTCAATACTGAGAGCATCATCTTTGCTCTCCATTTCCCATGAGTATTCTACAAAAAGTTCCAGAACATCTTCCTGTGACAAATCATCTTCAGATGCAACCTGCTTCATTCACAGCTCCTTCATATGGGGACTCATTGGCCTATCACTCCACAGCATTGCCTGCATCACACTCACCACTGTTTCTTGTTCCTTTCCTTGTTGTGCAACTTTAGCTGAACTTTTGTACCAGTCTCCTTCAGAAGGTTTCAGAGTATCATCATGTGTCAAGTCTTCAGATGCCTCCTGCTCCACCTGTTTCTCCTTAATATGAGGACCCATTGTTCCATCATGCTGTGCCATTACCTCTTTGTTTTTTTTGCAGTAAATCCTTCAATTCAAAGATAATTCATAATTTCAGTTTCTATTTGTTTAACCTTTACCTTACAAATCATCTTTACTACATTCCTCCTTTTTTTTTCTTTATTTTTATTTTTTTTTTGTATTGTGTGAAATTTTCCATAGCCATGTGACTTTGTATTTCTCTTTAAATATTGTTGGGGCTGCTTTTTTATTGATTAGTTTTGCTTTTTCCTTTGCTTAAATATTGCACCGTATCAGATCTCTTCCTTTCCCATATCCATGTTTCTCTTTTATACCTTTCAAAAATCTCTAGGTTTTCTTCTTTATATTCTTGTACTTCCCCTATCACTTCTTTTTCCAGGCAGTTCAGAGTTTCTTCTATGTAATGTTTTTTATGGATCTGTTGTATTAATAAATACACATTTTTTTATTTGAAGTTTTGACAATTTCTCTAGTGTAAGTATTTTTCTTCCCTCTAATTTCTCTCTTATTTTTTCTGAATATCTTCTGTAAATTTTGAGCTTCTTGCATAATAGTAACAATGCATATCTTTTTTCTGTATCCTCAACAGTCCACTCTGCCATATTTATGGCTCTTTTCTGGCCTGTTAGTTTTTTGTGGTTTTTGTTTGACTTCTGCCTTGCTCTACCACAATGGGCCATCCTTCTCCTGACTCTAGTCTAAACCTGTTTCAGGTATGTTTCTGTGTCCTGAGGATTCTACATTGCCATTTTTTCCAGTCCTGGCACAAGTGCTTATACCAGAATCAAGCATTGTTTTTTTATTCTGGGGCCTGTGTACTCAGCTGTCTTTTTAATTTTTTAACTTACCTCTCTCCTTGCTCTTTAAAATACAGTCTGTATATATCAGTGTCATTTTGGCGAGATTTTGTGAAAACAGGGCCCACCATGTGAAGGTACTCAACAAGACCTGAGGATGAATTTAGTTTCAGCAATACTAATCTCCTTTTCTTGCTGATTTCATCTCTCCATTTGGACCTCAGTTTTACTGCAAAAGGTAAACAATGAAATATGAGGATTGTGGAAATCAGGCAGAAATATTGAGCTATTCATCTAAAGAATTAACAAAGGAATAGGTGGGGTGAAGTTCTAGCAAGCAAGAAATCAATGGCATAGTTTGTTAATTTGTAAAAAAAAAAGTGATAATGCATTGATTACAAGTGGAACATAATGAGAGAAATCCAAGGACTGAAGAAGCTGCCCTCCCAGATGCTAAATATAGTGATATAAGTGCATGGGTAATCTGTAGCAAAACTGTGCAGTTTGTCATTCAAATCCCAAATGAAGGCAGTGCACTGATGGATGGCAGCTGTGACTCATTTATAAAAGGGCAGGTGCACCTCATTTTAAAAGATGGAAAAAAGTGATACTTCTGCAATCTCTCACACAAAATATATAGAGTAAAATGTGTGTGTCCTGAAGGTTATCATCTTATGGAGTAGCTAGGTAATAGATTCAGTAAGCAGGGGTATTGCCTGCTGAAAATATTATATTTTTATGATAAACATCAATACAGAGGCAAGCAAAGAGACCCATACGAAAGAGATGTTTATGGAATAAGCAGGCATTTGACTCTGAAAGTCCTATAAGATATATACAGAAATGAAGGAATGAAACTGGTGGAAAACAACAATAATATGAAGCTGGATGGCTGACAGGAAGTAGATAGTAATTCTTGTCAAAAGCTGCCTGCAAAGGAACCAACAAACAGTGGAGCAACATAAGATTCAGTGCTAAGATAAATGCTAGTTATCAGATTTGTGCTGTATGTCATTTCTAGGTTAGTGATTTTTTGTTGATGCCAAACCTACTGTAATCAGGGATGAATTGAGGTAGTTTTCAACAAACCTTAGTGTGGCATGGCATTCAGTCTTCTACAGTTTCAATTATTTAGCAGTTTATTCTAATGTTTGGTGACCCTTGACTTAGTTAAAAAAGATGGCAGCATACATTCCCTCTGCATAAGATTTATGTGGGCAAATTCTCAAAGAAAAACAAAGTTGTTAAATGTGCACAGATAAAGCACCAGTCGATCAAATATCCTACATCTGTGTAGCATATGGGAAGGGTAGATGAATGTGATGGACTTGAATGAAAAACTTAACATTTTAGGGGTTGACTTTGCTTTCTGATAATATTAGCATGTCATATCCTCTACAGAGTTCCATACCCAGACCTCTTATTTGAGGATTTTACCACCCAATGCAAATATATTATATTTTCATGGTTCTAGCACCTTGAAATAATGGTTAGTCAATACATTCATCTATTTAGACGTTGAAAATTCTAGTAGAAACTGAATGTTATGCAGAATAGGGGAAGAAAAAAATGAAAAGAGATATATATAAACTGAAGTAGTGCATACTGGGATATGTCCAGAGATTAGGAAGACGTGGTAAGCAAGGCATTAGGTAGAATGCGGGCAGATGTTACAGCAGGATCAGATGATCTAAATGGACTGATCCAGATGGAACATTTTCAGGCTCAAATCAGGGAATGAATTTTTTTATGTATTAATTTATTAATTGATTGATCGATTTATCATTTGTTGACCAGGTTAGTCCCACCAAGCTAGTGGCCTCTTTTCAGTGGCTACACAAGGTGGTATTCATACTGCTAGGGGAAATTTGGCCAGGGCATCAGGGGACATAGATAACATAAATCAAAAGAAGGTAAAAATAAGCAAGCGGATAAAAGAGTGCTTGATATATCTGTTTGAACAGATGTTGTGATGGGTGTACATACCGCACATATGGAAGAAAGTGGTCATAGTGCCAGTTAATAAGAGTGGTACCATTAATGACCCATCTGACTACAGGCCAATGCATTTGACACATATATTTTATTTGGATAGGTATTTGGGAAAATTCTTTTGAACTAGCTTTAGACACTAGAAATGGAGAAGAACATTCTTATCAGCATGGCTTTGGTCAGGGATGATCCTACAATAGAAACTTGATTATTTTTTATACAACAGTGACTGAAACCTTGGACTATGGGATTATAACAGACATAGTATAGCTAGATGGATTATGACAGACATAGTATAGCTCAATGTAGTGAAGATATTTAACACAAAACCACAAAAGAAAATCTTGCAAGTGATGAAAGCATGAAAGGTAAATCACTGCATTATAAGGGGCAAGACTTGGAAAGAGTGGCAAAACTGTAAACCCCCCCAACAACAAAAACAAAACAAAGAAACAAAAAACCTTCAATTCTACAGGAAACTCTGTCAGCAAGCTAAAAAAAACTAGTTTGCAATGATAAAAAATATATAGTATAGCCAACTACAACTGAATCACAAAAGTCTCCCTAAAAAATCTGGTCCTCAATACACACATTAGATAATCTTGTGTCAAAAAAGACCACAGCCCTTCCCAAAACTGCTCTTCTCTTGAAATAGCTACTAAATTCAATACCTATTTTATCAAAAGCATTGTTGCCCTCACAAATAGTACACCACCCTTTCAAACTGCAACCAACTTTACCTTAAAACCTGTAACAATGTCAGTTATAAAAAAATAAATTTTATAAAAAGATTTCTAACTTTAAAAAAATTCTAACTTAACCCCTTCCCCACAGCTGCTGATAACTTACCACCTGAATACCTGAAGATGGGTGCAGAAGCCATATCTTACTCAGTAAGTGTCTTAATTAACAGGTCCACACAGAGATCTTATGTACATTCCATTTGGAAAAAAATCATATATGATATATATCATAAGCTCAGAAAAACCAAAAAGCAGAGGTAACGTTGTCCCAAACAGCTTGGAGAAATAATCCACAACATAAGCTCAATTGAATTATTTTTGACCTATTGTCCTTCTTTTACATCTCTCAGTAATCTTAGAAAATGTTTTCATAGTCAACTTCTCCACCTCCTCAGTGAACAATTCTTAATGAGTACACAGCATGGATTCCACCATCCACCAAGGGTATAGTGCTAATACTGCATTTTTATCCTTTATGGATAATATAAATAAGAGCAGGGATTCTGGGAGACTTATTTGTTTCATATTTCTGCTTCTGTCCAACGCCTTCAATACGGTCTCACACTGCAGACTCCTACTACATATACTCCATCTTGTGCTATTCCCTCTGTCTCTACAGTGGTTTAAAACTAACTTATCTGAAAGACAAAAGTGTTAAATAGGTTCATAGGGATTACTAGGTTAATGGCTCAAGAGCCCTTACAAGCCTAGCCATTACTACCCGGATTTACTCAGATTTTCAATACATAAGATCTAGAGGATAGCTTAGGTTTATGTGTATGCATTTGGATATTTTACAGACTGTCCCTGTCCATAAGGGATATAGGCACTACCCCAAGAGCCAATTTATGATTCCCTTTCCATTGATCAAAGTTAGGTTTTAAGAGGGTCAGGGATGGACTCTGCTTCACGTGAATAAGTTGCCTGTTCCAGAGAAGGAGTAATCTCTGAGACACATATCTGTCCCTCTATCATGTTTTGTTCATGTCACAGGCCAGATTTATATCTTTGGATCAGGTAATCCTTGTGCTGTTTGTTTTGTGAATGTGTAACAGTTCCATCAGGAATGAATTTGAGAATACCTTGTAGGGTAGGCATAGATTGCCCCTTAATAGTTGGTAGGAGACAGAGTAAAGGGACTTTTAGTTGATCCACCTATGACATCTTGTTTACATCTTGCATTTTTTTTTTTTTTGTAAGGAACCTCTGAGGCCACTCAGGTTGCTGCAAGTGCCTGGTGAAGTACATGACTAAAGGTACATTGTACTCGGTTACTGGTCTGATGAATGCTGAGTACAGTGGGACTATAACTTCCTTGGATCTGATGACATACCTTTACCTATAAGCTGTGCGATGTGCTCACTACTGTGGACACATGTTGGTCAAAGTTCAGACTTCAGTCTATCTGTGTACCTAGATCTCTTACCACTGGGTCCCCTCTTTGCGGAGTGCTATTAATGTTGTAATTTTCAGAGGTACTCAACTTCCCAAAGGATATAATTATGCATTTTTTTGCATTTAGTTTTAGGCCCAATTATTTGTGTGATCTAGACCCTCCTGAAGGATATCTAATTCATTGAGGGATTCAATGATTTCCTCCAGCTTATAGTCATCAGCACACTTGGTCAGCCAAATGCTTCTGCACAAGCCTTGACTTCACAGAAGTACATTAAGAAGAGGAAAGGTCACAGCACAGTGCCCTGTGGTACAACACTAATGACTGGCCTCTTGCTGAATCTGGAATGCCACATTCTAACAACATGTGTCCAGTCCATGAGCCAATTAGCTATCCATCTGATACATAGGGATTTATGCCCAATTTTGTGAGTTTATGTACAACGCCTGAGTGGGGGATTATGTCAAATGCCTCAGCCATGACACATGTTGGTCAAAGTTCAGACTTCAGTCTATCTGTGTACCTAGATCTCTTACCACTGGGTCCCCTCTTTGCGGAGTGCTATTAATGTTGTAATTTTCAGAGGTACTCAACTTCCCAATGGATATAATTATGCATTTTTTTTGCATTTAGTTTTAGGCCCAATTATTTGTCTGATCTAGACCATAGGCAGTATGCACTGTTTTACTCTCATCTATGGCTTTGGTAACTTTTTCAAAGAAGTCCAACAGACTGGGCAGGCATGACCTGCCCTTGATGAAGCTGAACTGGGTTGAGTCCAATGTTTGGAGATTTACTATCTCATTGCTTACCAGGTTTATGATTATTCTTTCCATGCCCTTTCATATGAGACTAGTAAGATGTATGGATCTGTAATTTTCTGGGTCTGTTGATGATCCCCCTTTATGCAGAGGGATGAGAGCTGTAGTCCTCCACTCCCCAGGTACAAAGCCTGTCTGGAAGCTGTAGATAAACAGAGATCATAGTGGGCCTGATAGGTCATGCTTCAAAATATTTAAGAGGCATCCTGGGATACTGTTAGGACCCATCTATGCCATATTTTTAGCTTTAGAGAGTGCAGTGATGACCTGCTCATTTGTGATAACTGGTAGAAGAATGGTGGAGGGTATTTCCTGGGGGTGAAATTTGAGCTGCATTTACCAGCCAGAAGATTTGCTTTATCTTCTGGCTGGGTATATGTGCCATCTATAAGTAACTCCTTCACATTGTTGGGTGTCGCACTTAAAAGATTGCAGATAAAAACTGAACAATGCCTTATGGTTATTCCTTGCTTAGGAGGCTATTTTTGCCTTGAGGTTGGCTTTTGAAGACTTGACTAGTCCCCTGAATTGCTTGTTTAAAAATGAGAGAGTTTTTGCCCTGTTGCGCACATCATGTCTTACTTCGAGACAGGATTTTCTTTTGTTGTACTACCTATTTACACTAAGGGTCCACTAGGGTGGCTTGTTTTTTCACCTAAGATTATTCTGGTCTGCTACTGCCATTTCTATGCAGCTGCTTATATGGTTGTACAGTGCTTTGGTGTACACCTCCACATAGGTCTTTGTTTTTTCTGAGTTTGGGAGAGCTTGGAAATTAGTTATGCCATTGCTTAGTTGGGGTAGCTAGCCTTGGGAACGTTCTTAAATGATCTTGTGTTAGATGGGGGCTCTAGCTTTATATTTATTTCAAAAGAAGACCACTTTGGATATTGGATATTCATACCCCTGGTGGGAGTGCAGACTAGCTGTTCCAGGACATTTGCACAAACAAAGTCTAGGAATCTTTGAGTCTGCATGTTAGGGGTCATGTAAACTTTCCAGGTAACAGAAGTGGTCATCTATCTGCATAAAGGGGGATCATCAACAGACCCAGGTGTTGGGCTGAATGGTAAGAGATTCTATTGCATTCATGTATGAGGTATGCTTTTCCTGGGTCATGGTGCATGACAAGGATATGGTAAGGGGTTTTACCTATGGTTAGTTTGACATGGAGTAGCTCAAGCGTGTCATATTGTTTGACCAGTCTTGAGGTGTGCTTATCTTTTATGTAGATTGATACACCTCTACCCTTTGTCCTTTCATGTGCAGTGGGTGGTCTGAATGTATGGAATGCATTACAGCCTTGCACTGCTGGAGTGCTTTCAGCTGCTTTGAACCATGTTTCAGTAACTGCACAGATTTCCACATTTTCCAGGCTGAGGAGTGCTTCCAGGTAGTGTAGTTTTTTTATCGAGACTTCTTGCATTAAGCTGTAATACATTTAGCTTACCATTGGTTTATTTTGCTATGTTGAAAGGTTTATCTGTTTGGCAATGCCTAAAAAAGGCAATATGGGGCAGACAATGATTTGACCAATATCCAAAAGCCTATTAGCGACAGGTGCATACCATCCCTGGCAAAGCAGAATGGCCTGTCAATCATGTTCTCCCGGGCTGATAAATACTGAACCCCCTTGAAATGACACCAGTAGTTAAGACAGTTATTAAAGTCAGTCTTTTTCTAATGGTATTGTGGCATCATCCTTGAAGAAGGTAGAATGCTGCTCAATGCTAGGCACATACCAGCCTGTGCTTGTGACTATACAGGGCGCCTGTATACAGGGCTAACTGCTGTTGCTCAAAGTGTAGCATCGAGCAAATGTGAGGCTTATAGGCAAGCTGAAAAAGGCAACTTTTAAACTAGGTTAACTTCAGGCCAATCAGATAAGCACAAAATAAGCTTTCCACCAGCAATTTCCAGCTCAGATAGGTGAAATCAGCCATCTCCTGCCACAAGAGTGCAGACTTTTAACCCTGTTAATCCTGACCAGCAATGCAGTGACCTTGCATGATGGGATGTGGGCTAGTTTCTAAAAGAATGGCACACTGACACAGAGTTTGTTCACTGAGGGGGTAGTGCTCCCCTGATCTTCTGACAATGACTCAGTAGGCTTTGGTGAGGGTTGTCTGCACTACAGTCATCAGAGCCATGATCCTGCTGTGCAATGTACCTTACTACACTGTGGCTACCATCCTGGAAACAGTCCATTGCCCAGGTGTTTGGTTCTGCATGAATGCAGTGAGTTTCCAAGACATTCTAAGCAAAGGATTTGGCAAAACCTATAGGTACCCTAATGACATTGGCTGTAGTCCAGTAATGCTAATGGAAACACTAGCTACAAAGAAGAGGTGTTCATGATCTATAATCAGTACAGAGAAGAATATATGTAGAGATAGTCCTAACTCCCCCCACCACATGCACACACACACACACACACACACACACACACACACACACACACACACACACACACACACACACACACACACACACACACACACACACACACACACACAATGTTTCCTCAAGTGAGAGAGCAGGCATATACACCAGAAAAGTATGCCAGAAGTTGTTATGTGACCTCGTATATAAACAGGCTGATATGGAGTTACTAGAAGAATATGTACCAATAGTAAAACAGATAGACAGAGCAGGATGTTTTACTATTTTTAAGAACCACTGACTACCTCAGATTATCTTATTATACAGGCAATTGTTCCTAGAGGAGTGCTAAGGTACTAGGACTATATGGTGTGTACCTAGACTTCAATGCAGCTTATAAGAAGTAGTTGTAGTGTGTCTTGCTGACGTTGTCTAATGAATGAATCACACTGGGTTTATTGCCGTGCTGTATGCATTCTTTCCAAAGGAGGTAGAAATGTTTTGTATCCAGAAATCTTTGAGTCAGTCCCTCTGCTGTCACTTGATAGTAATATCTTGGCCACAGTGTTGGCAGGTCACCTTAAGAATATGTCCCATAAGTTGGTAAAGCAAACACAGCAATGTTTTGTAAAGAGGAGAAAGGGAGTGTGTATTTTGCTGTCTTATCTTATAGGTTCATAGGATGATACTAGGCTACTGGCCCAGAGGCCCTTATAAGCCTAGCCAAGAATTTCATCCATGTTCTTACAAAGTCAGCACCTGTTTCCCCTGTCCAGCAGGGACACATGTGGGATACCAGGAGTGTATTTTCTCTTACCCATCCAGTCATCTAGGTTCCTCTTAAAGTGGGCTAGGGAGGTACTTTGCTTAACGTGGAGAGGGAGTCTATTCCACAGATAGGGGAGGTATTTGGGACATAAATCTATCCTGCCAACAAGTTCTATTAATGTCACAGGCCAGGTTTAGGACTTGCATGCAGGTTGCCTGAGTGGATTTTGACTTATGGATATGCAGCAACTCCATCAAGGCTGGGTCTGAGATGGCCTTGTATACCAGATGCAGGTTACCTCTGAGCAGTCTGTATGAGAGTAAAGAGACAGGGCTTTTAGCCTATCTGTATAGGACAAGTGCTTGAGACCATGGAGTTTCCTGGTCAGGAACATCTGTGGTCTCTCCAGCTGCTGCATGTGCTTGGCAAGGTACATGCCAAAGGGGGCATTGTACTTGATAATGGGTCTGATAAGGGAAGAGTACAGGGATGTTATGACCTTCTTGTTCCTGGATGAAATACTCTTACTTATGAGGTAGGCCATGTAGAAAGCCTTTCATACAACGGAGGCAATGTGGTGGTCAAAAGTCAGGTTGCTATCAACCTGGGTGCCCAAGTCCCTCATGACTGCTTGCATGTTTAGTACATTGTTATTAATGCGATAATTAGTGAGGATATGATTTTCTTCAAAGGGGATAATGATGCATTTCTTGGCATTCAGTTGAGGCCATGCTGCTGGCACCAGACATTAGTTTGGGTAAGGCCCTCTTGGAGGATGTTCACATCACTAGGGGAATTTAGGATAGCACTCAGCTTGCAGTCATCTGCAAACTTGCTCAGCCACAGACCACTGGATTTAGTTTGCACCTCAGAAAAGTATATCCCAAACAGTAGAAGCCTCAAGAGTGATCCTTGGGGTACACCACACATTATAGGTTTACTACTATTTTGACTGAGTGGGTTCTATCAGTGAGCCAGTTAGCTGCACATCTGGTAACATATGGGTTGATGCCTAGTTGGGAGAATTTATCTATTATGCCCAAGTGGGGAATGATGTCAAAGGCTTTGGCTAGGTCAAGGTAGGCAGTGTGCACCGTCTTCCCCTCGTCCATGGCTTTGATGACTATTTTGAAGAAGTTGACCAAGTTTAATAGCATGATCTCCCTTTGACAAAACCAAACTGTGTGGGTTCAAGTGTTGCCAATGTCCTTGTTTATAAGGTCCATGATAATGCATTCCATGGCCTTGCAGATCAGGCTAGTTAGGCTGATAGGCCTATAATTGCCTGGGTCAGTGGACGTTCCACCTTTGTGTAGAGGGATGACAATGGCTGTCCTCCATTCAGCTGGGACAAAGCCATTGCTCAGGCATTGGTTGAATAAGGTGCCTAATGGAGCTGAGAGCCCATGCCTAAGTTCATGTAGTATGCAGCCAGGGATGTTGTCGGGTCCCATGGAGACTGTATTTTTTGTCTTTGAGAGGGCATTAAAGACCTTATCCCTGATGATGAGGGGGGTAGGTGCTGGGAATGTCCTGGTTTACTGATGGGGGGACAAAGGGGTAAAATTTTTACTGAACCTGTCTGCCAGCAGGTTGGCTATATCTATGGGGTTTATGTATATGGTGTTCTTAACTACCAGTTCAGAGTAGATTTGGGTGTTACATTTGAGATTGTGCACATATGTGAAGAAGGCCTTGTGTTTGTCCTTAGTGGATGTGGTCAATATGGACTCGAAGTTAGCCTTAAAGTGTTTCACCAGTGACCTTATTTGCTTGTTCAGACAAAGGAGAGATTGCTTCCAACTTGGCACCTGCTCCTTCCTGGTCCTGGACATCAATTTTTTCCTTTTATTATAGAGTTTGTTTATTGCTGATGTCCACCAGACAGGTTCACTCTTCCTTGAGGAAGATGATTTGGTCCTGTCAGGTATTGCCGAGTCCATACAGCTATGCAGGTGCTCATATAGTTTTTTGGTGTAGGCTTGGACATTAGTCATAGTTCCAAATGAATGGGTGGTGGCTGTGAAGCTGCTTATACCTGCTCTCAGGAGATTGTAGTGACCCTGACGACGGGGGGGGGGGGGCAGGTGAGATGGTGATTTTGAAAGTGTTCTCTTTATGGTCGGATCCTACTAAGGAGGATGTCACTGTAGGGGTGCTCCAGTGGCCAGGTCCAGGGGGTGTCGACCAGCTGATCCAATGCATTGGCATTGACAAAGTCAAGGAATCTCTGGGCATGCATGTTTGGGCTAGAATAGGTCTTCCACTCTATGGTTGGGTAGTTAAAGTCACCCAGGATCAGGGTAGAGGGTTGAATCTTGATGGATTCAACTAAGTCCAGATAGGTGGAGTGGGCATCCTGAGTCATGGTTGGGGGTCTGTAGCTAGCTATGATATGAATAGGTGTTTTGTCAACAGTTAGCCGCACTTGGAGTGTCTCCTGTGCATCATACCATCTGACCAGCCTGGAGTTGTGTATGTCTTTGATAAATATTGAAACTCCACCTACTTTGGCTTTGTAGCCTTCCATTTGGGGTCTGAAAGTATGGTAGGATGAGTAATCCGGTAAGGCTGAGGTGCTCTCTGCAGCTTTGAACCAGGTTTCAGTGACTGCATAAATGTCAGCATCCTCCAGGGTGAGGAATGCTTGCAATAAGTGTGGTTTCATGTGAAGATGCCTAGCATTTGCAGCATGACCTTTAAATTTCATTTAGAAGAATTTTCATGTTGGTAATTTTGTGCTCATGGGTTTGCACAAAAAAGGCACTATGGGGGAGGCAAGAGCCTTTGCCAGAAGCCTGAAGCGCAGAGGAGACATATGAAGGCCATCTCTGGCAAAGCATCATGGTCTGTCAATCATGTCCTCCCAGGTTGTCAGCTACTGGATCCCCTTGGAATGACACCAGAAACTAAGCCGATTATTAAAGTCAATAATTTTCTGTTTGTATTGAGGCATCATTCTAGGTGACAGTAAGATGCTGCTTAAGACTAGATACATAACTGCTTGGGACAAATATTCAGCAAGCTCAATCATGTCTCTCTTCATATAGTCCAGAGATATACTTCTCAAGATATTCACACCAACATGGACTATGACAGAGTCATAACAGTGCCTGTTGTTAAGAGACTTGAGTGTGTGCATGTGTGTGTGTGTGTGTGTGTGTGTGTGTGTGTGTGTGTGTGTGTGTGTGTGTGTGATATGGCAGATTCTAGCAACTGACAAGCAACTTACAGTGACTTTCTCCTTGTCTAGCCTGGTGAGGGGCACATCTGTGTATCTCATGATAGAGTGTTCTATGATTAATATGTTCGGTTTGTGGCTGGGCCTTAGAGGCTGTGAGACACAGTCATGTGTATTATGTGTGGTGCTTGGTGATGTGGGTTGTGATGTGTGTGTGTGTGTATTTTTGTTTCAGAGGTCTCTTTTGTTTAGGTATGTTTTTGTTGAGAACCTTCGTATATGTAGGAGTGTGTTGTACAGGTGTGGGTGGTGTTAGAGGTGTGGTGTTTGTTGTGTTTGCACAGACAACCTTCTTAGTGTCAGATGTACTGGCTTGTGATTGAGACAGCAAGGATTCTAGGTTAATGTAATTGCATCTCTCACATATTGTGTTCCTACTTGGTAGTAGTAGAGGGTTGTCTGTGTACATAAGGCAGTTGCTACATTGTCTCAGGATGCCCATATCAACCAGACAAGCAGGAGAAACCATAAAATATTGTCCGTCCATGGTTGTCAGAATCTGTGGAAGAGAAGTCAGGGATAGTAGAGTGGGTACTATCTGAGGAGAGTACCTATAGGTATGAGTAGGGCTGGATAAAATCAATACAGTAGCTGCAAACAAGGGCATCACTTACACAGGAGTGATGGTAAGGAAAAAATGCAGCTGAGATACCTTGCAAAGGGTTAAAACAGCACAGATGCAGTGCACAACATGCAAAAATTGCAAATTTATGCAAATGCGGGGTTTAAAAACCACAAAAATGAAAGTAAAACAGAAACACTGGAATTGATCAATCAACCCTTGTCCCTGAGCTCTTAGCTAAACACCCTATGCCAGACCAGTTTCAACCAGTTCACTTTCTCCCACTAAGTGCAGGCAGGCCCTGGCCAACACAAGATGGCATAGCAAGAACACAGGAATCACACAAACAGATCTGTATATAGCAAAACCTGTAATCAGACTATGTTAAGGATATTTAAACTCTGTTTAAGTCGATTTAGCACAGGAGAACAGAAACACACTTAAATATAACAGTAGCAAACAAGTGAAAACTGATTTAAACAAATTAACCAATTAACCAATAAAAAAGCTCAAACTGAGCCCTGTTCCAGCAGCCTTCAATCGGATAAGTTATAACTGCACACTCCTGCCACTAGGGTGCAGGGAAACTCTCTCTAAAAAAAGATTGCCTGGATTATAGCTGAAGTTATACAAACAAAGCTAGATTCAGCAAGTTTGAATCTAGTCTATGCTACAGCAAACAAGGTGCACCAATTTCAGAAAGAAGCTGTTAAAATAAGCAGGCACAATAAGCCTTCAACCAGCAATTCCCAACGCAGAAGGGCAGAATCTATCCTCTCCTCCTACAAGAGTATTAACCACAACCTTCTTAATGTAAAATAACTGGTCTGAAGCCTAAGTGCTTAAACCAGAACTAAGACACTTTTAGAATAACAGACACACTAAGTCAACTTAGAAGGATGTAAGCTGCCTCTCCTGCTACAAGAGTGTAGACCACAAACCTTCCTAATGTAAAAGAACTGGGCTGAAGCCCAAGTGCTTAAACCAAAATGCTTAGACTAACAGTTAAAATTTAATCAGGCTACTAACAAGCAGTAATAAAGGCAACATAATAAATGCAATTGAATACTTTTAAGAAAAAGCAGCAAAAGCAAAATAAAGTAATAAAGTAGGGAGAAACACTAATACAGCAAAAGCAGATGAATAAAGTGCAATTTTTTTTCTTTCTTTAGGTTAAGTGGGAAGGGAGGAAACACTATAATTCAAGTTTAAAAAACTAATGGGCTGGGTCTTTCGAAATGATCTCTCTCTTCCCAGAAGAATGAGCTGATGTAATGGAACTGGGAGGAGTGTCCAAAATGAGATTTACAGTAGAGGCGGGCCACTCAAAAGCTACCAAATTTAAGAACACAACAAGAACTGCGTGGGTGGGAGGGCCAAAAAATACAGCCACAGATGAGCAATATTCAGAGCAAACAGGAGGCACACAAACACTTTAGATATATACCGATATTTCTAAATATAAGAGCAATGCTGTTTCTCAGTTCCTCCCACTAATTAACTGAAGCTATTCACAGTTTGCAAAGGAATTCTTTGGTAACTTTTTTAACTGACCCTAGCCAAGAACTCTTAAAACTCCAACATAACAGAAAACTTAAAACAAACCAAATGTAATTCTAGAATAAGGTACAAAATAAAAATGATCAAACCTTAAATGAAGAGCTTCAAATCAAAATAAAATGCAGTCACAGATAAACTTTTTTTTGAAATTAGGCAGGTTTGTGTAGACAATGGAATTCCAAAAGTAGCTTTGGTTTTAAAACTTTTAGAAAGCTTTTGATTTGTTAATTTGAGAATTTATACAAAAGTGTTATATGTCATTTTTTTATCCTTCTCTAGACTGCTCTTCCATAAGACACTGACACAGGTTATGACAAATGTTTGGCACTCTTTTTCTTTTGAATTGAGTTCTTCTTTTAGCTGCTCCCATTAGGGGTCAAAACAGTGAATCATCGGTCCACAGAATGAGTTGCAGCAGAGTTTTACAGTGTCAAGTTGCCAGCCCGGTGCCCAACCTTCCACAGAAGGCACACACTCACACCTATGGCCAATTTAGAATCTCCAACCCACCTACAGCATGCCTTAGGAATATGGGAGGAAACTGGGCATCTAGAAGAAACCTGTGTGAACACAGGGAGGACATGCAGACTCCACACAGAAGGAACCCTAGTCAAGAATCGAACCTGAGAACTTCTTGCTGTGAGGCAACAATGCTAACTGCTACACCAATGTGCCACAAATTAACAGTGGAAATTCCTAATGTTTATTTTCAACAAACAATGCCATTAGGATTGGAAGATTACCATGATTAACAAGAAAATTAGGTTAGTTACATGGTTGAAGATAACTAGGCTTAATAATCCTAAGAGGATATTGTCACAGCTTCTGGAGACCCTTCTTTCGAAAGGTTACTGGGTTATAACATATTAAGGTGAAGAAAGTATTTTATCCCTTCAGTACTACGTGTGTTTCAGAGTCTATGTGCAGAATTTATGAGTGAGGTGGAAAATTAAGATGGAGTATATTTAGGACAGGATTTTGGGGAAATCTACATTTGTGAAAGAGATCTTTGATATTAGACTGTAGGAGTAGACTGTTTAAGTGGAAGTTGCTCCATCCTCTATTTTTTTCCCAAATTTTGACTATAAAATGCTGATTGTTACAATGTTCCAGTTTGTGGTGAGGCATATCCCTGCCTTACGTTGGGATAGAGCATTTTATTGGTGCAGGAAAAAGTGTATGATTTTCTTTGGGACTCGTAACATCATCTTTCTCAGACTAAAATGATGAAACCTGTATTGCAGATTTAATATAGCATGCAAAGGTTATAACAGAAGCTCAAATGTTGCAGGCCAGCTTAATTCCTCATCCCATATGGACATTGTTAGAGGCTATGGTGATTTGAGTACTTTGTCTCACCAAATAAAGCTTTTGAAATAAGGGAAATTGTGGGACCAATATGGGCTCAAAAGGAGGTTATGGGTTGGCTGGAAAGTATTCAGATGTAGTTTCAGTAAGGTCAGTGCTGGACAAGATTTGGAGTAATAATTACAATATGTTGGGAGGATACACATTTGAGGCCTGCTTGGTTAGAACAGGGGTATTTGAACTTGTCCAACCTGTGCAAAGGCTGAGGACTTATTTATTGTTTTCTTGATGAGTGTAGGGTGTATGAAGAAGTATAGAAGATGTGATGGTTGCAGCATCTACAACTGAGAAAGTATTGTTATCCTGGATGCTACAGAGACAGGAAGCCTGTCCTTCAGTAGGTTGTGTTTTGAGTTCCCACCAGAGTTATCATCCAAAGTTTTAGACCTATTTTTCAGCCAACTAGGGCAAATGACAATAGTTTCTTCTTGAAATGTTTTCATTATGTTGGTCTCCTAGTGTATTGAGTTTCATGCTTTATAAAATATTTTATTTCTGGCAATATTCTCCACAATGGAACTTTCATAGATAATGGGCAATAGATAGTTGGTAGTGTTGGTGTGGTTTGGACAAAGTTAACTATTTTCACATGATATGGGAACTCACCAATAGTATGGCCTTATAGGTAGGTCTCACAATACTGCTGCTTATGGCCTATGACTGCCTAATCCCTGATGTTTAATTCTAAATTTTGGTTGATGGGCATAAAAGGGCAGGGTATAAAAATGAGTATGGAGGCTGTACTGCACTGTTGGCATAGCAGGATAAAACACTGAGTAGATCATGGGTGATCCATGTTCACTTGTCACAAGCAGGGAGGATGTACATGCCAATTCTTGGAGGGTGTGGTGGTGTGTTGGTTCATATCTGGCTTGTACCATTGCTCAACTGACATGGCTTGAATGGAGATGTGTAGTTTTCTAGCAGTGTGGGAGGTCAAGTCAGGACAATGTGAGTATGCTAGTCTCTGCTGGCACATGTGAGAGAGCATGCATATGCATACTAAGGTGGTACAGGTTGCCGTCTCAGTTATGTGAATGGTCATCTTACCAATGGTGAGGGGGGGTGGGTATATTCAGAAATGAAAAATGCTGTCATCTCTGGGATGCTGGTGAGAGCAGAAAGTACCATCATGGCAGACTCATGGTGGCCTTTTAGAGGCATGATGGTGTGAAAGCATGGAACAAAATAGTGAGTATGTAAACCTATCAATTGACTATGCAGGTCTCTTTGGTTGTCACAGTTTTAATACTTAAATAATGGAAATGTTTTCCCAACTCTTTAACATATTTAGTGCTATGCATACAACATGGCAGGAGCAATGAGACTTGGTAAATTGCTTGTTAACTTTAATGAATACTGGAGCATGTTCTTAAACTGTTGTGATGATTTAATTTATTCTTTACTGTTAACCAGAAGATATTTTGCAGATTTGCCTATAGTTCTGTTGTGGTTTGTTGTGTTCTTATACAGTTTCTCCATAAAAATGTTGATGAAAAAGGTAAATGTATGTATCTTATCTATAGAAATATTGAAGAAGAAGACAGGGGTGATATGTTCTTAATGGAAAAAAGAAACAGAAAAATACCTTTAACATACAACAATACAATTCTGTTGTACTCATGATATGAGGTTCCTTAGTTGTAATCCATTTTACTAATTTATTGAGTATCCTGATTTTGCTAGCCATTTGTCTAACTTTTCATGTATGTAACAACAATTGGTATGTTCCCAGGGGAACAGGGATGTACTACACTGATTCCTTTAGATCTGAGAATTTGTAATGGGTCTGCCCATGAATGCTTCTGCACTTCACTGGCATATTGTCTAAACATAAATTGTTTTGCAGTCTCTTTCAGAGAGTCTTGAAGTAGGTACAACTGGAAATAAACTTTGACTGGAAGCAGAGTTTAGAATTACAAACTGCCCCAGTGGTGTAGAGTAATAAAGCCCTGCCTATTGTCCAGCTGACCCAGGTTTGATTACCAGCTTGGGTGACTGATGGAATGACAGGGATGGAATGGGGGTGCCTGCCCTGGGTGGAATGGTGCTCCCTGATGGAAGGCATGCTCCACAGTGGGAGTTGCCATTGGATGCAATTAATGAGCATGGTGTGGTGTGGTAAGGGAAGTGAGTAGGGTGTAAACAACCCTCTTGGATGGAAGCACACATGAACTGAGCCCCAGGATACCCTTAGGATCTATTACTGTCCCCAGCAATACCAGTGTAAGTCTTGGGGGGATGCATGGTAGACCAAGCATTGACATGAGGCACTAGTGTCTAGGCTAGTACAAATGAGGTTTGAGGGAATACCCCCACCCCCCCAAAAAAAAAGTATTACACTGCATACATTAAATAAATTGTTAAAAAGAACCCTATCAAATAGATGTATTTTAGGATACTGATTTATTAGCAGAGGATGAGATTGCATGGGACTACCACTTAAGGCATTAACTGTGATGTGTAGTATACTCCAGACAGGACAAGGTGGTCACAGACTGCACACCATGCCAGGGCTGGCTACTCAGTGGTGTAAAAATTGGCTCTAGGTGATTTGGTCACATTAACAAATGTCACCAAATATGGGCATGAGTATTTCCCAATGATATTTGTCACTGATAACTAGGCTGAGGACTAACTTCAATGTATGCCAGAGACCCAAGCTAACAGTGGTAAGGATCTATATGCATCTGTTGGCCAGTGTGTGCCTGTTATAAAACCCAGCAAGCCTGGGTCAATAAGATACTGGCCAGCCAGTGTCCAGTTGCCAGCCTGGGTTACTTGGAATAGCTCTGTTGAATTAAAGATGGGCATAAAATCAATCATCATGACAAACATGAACTAAGGAGTACTACACTGAATATAGATTCACTGCAAGGAAACAGGCTGGATGTGGATGACATGATTGTAAGGAGGAGGCTGGACATCCTGTGTATTCATGAGACAACAGGGATGTAGACTGCAGCAAAGCCATTTGGCTTGGGATCTAAAGTCTACTACTTAGAGGGAGGACATTCTAGAAATGGTGTTGGAATTGTGGTGAGGGAGTGTCTACTAAAACATTGAGGATTGTCATCAGAATTATTGACAATCTCATGGTAATCAGACTCCAATGTAAAGTTAAGGCAATATTCATAATCTCGGCCTATGGTCCACAGCATGATTGTGATAGTGAGGAAAAGAGCACATTCAGGCATTAGTAGCAGTACCTACTAGATAAAACAGGATAACATGAGGTGGTACTGGTAATGGGGACCTGAATGCTCAAATCAAGACAGTCAGAAGGGGATATGAGGACTGCTTGGGTTATATGTATTGGGGAAAAGGAATAAAGAAGGAGAGACCATTCTAGTCTTTTGTCTGGCAAATGGCTTGATGGTGGCCAACACATGGTTTAGCAAGACAGTCACACGATCACATACAAGAATGGCCAGCATGCCACTTAGGTAGACTTCCTCCTAGTAAGGAAAAGGCATTGGGTTAGAATCAGTGATTGCAAAGTCATTCCCAGCAAAACAGTTCACCCACAGTATAACCCATTGGTGGCCACAGTCAGCTGCAGTTGGTAGCTAGAGAAGGCTCTAAGGTCAATAGAGACTAGGCTGAATACCCTGACATTTACTGGAGTAAAAGCAGAACAAGTCAGGGAAATCCTTAGGGCAATAGTACCTCAGAAAGAAAATGGCAACATCTCAAAACAGCATGTGTGAAGACTATAGAACTGATATGTGACAGAGCCAGGTATGGAAAGAGGGTATTTAATGAAAACTGGTAGTAGAATTGATAACTTCAAGGAGTTATTAAAATAAAGAAAGAGGGATATTAGGAAAAAGTGGGAGATAGAAAAGATGGGTCAGTCTAAGAAGGAATACTGGTTGGCTAACAAAGGGGCTAAGAGAGCAGTCTCATTAGCACAGAACGAGGTACCAGAGGCACTCTACCAGCTTTTGGAAAGGGACTCAGCTAAAGAAACTCTATCAGAATGCAAGGCAAAGACAGAAAGATAAAGAAGATAGTCATAAACCCTTCATAAGGGATGACAGTAACAACTTGCTTACCAGTTCACAGGTCATCAAAGGTAGATGGAAGGAGCACTTCCAACAATATCTGAATGAAGAAAATCCCACAAAGCTGTACTGCCCCAAACACATTCTATGATGAAACAGGAAGAAGAGCACACCCTAGAATGAATAAGAACAGTACTAAAGAAAGACATCAGGCTCTGATGAAGTCATGGTAAATATGATCAGGATGTTGGGTGAGAAAGAGTCGGAATGGTTCCAGAGGTACCATAGCAGTATGGAGAGAAAGCCCTATCACAGATGACTGGAAAATAAGCATTCTAGTGCCGGTGTAGAAGAACAGAGTACATTCACAGTTTTGGGCAGTATGGAGTTATCAAATTCCTTTCACACTGCATAAAAGCAATGGAGCAGGTGATTAATATATACACAGAGTAATATAAAGTAAAATGGAAGATAAGAAAATTGAATTCAGTTCCAGATGCAGCACAACCAGCCCAACATTTGCAGTGTGAGAGATAGTTGAGAAAATGCTAGAGATGAGGAAAGAATCCAAATGCATTCCCATACTTGGATAAAGTATATGACATGGTCTCAACAAAGTTGATTTGGTCAATTCTACAGTGGTCTGAAGTCATGGAAACCTTGGCAGAATTAGTGTAGGCTATATACAAGGACCCAATGAGACAGGTATAAAAAGTGTTTGGTCTATAGAGGGGTTCCCAGTGAGAGTGGATGTGCATCAGGGTTCAGTGTTGAGTCCACTGTTGTTCATACTAGTGATGGAACACATTAGAAAACGCTTCAGAGGGCCAGATCAACAATGCTGTTGTATTCAGACACTGTGGCCTTACAGGCAACCTCTGAACAAGAACTTCGGCAAATGATATGGGAATGGAATGCAAAACTGAAGTGATGTGAGATGAAACTGAGCATGGACAAGACATTTATCATGGCAACAGATAAAGGAAATCAGAAGTAGCTGAAAACTGAGATAGAATAGAAAATAGCTGAGCAGATTAACAGCTTCAAGTATCTGGGAATGGTGGTTGAGTAGAAGGGAATTCTGAATAAGGAGGTCAAAGTTATAATCAGAGGGGTTGCAGCCAACTGTCAGAGTGCTAGGAGTAGTGTGTGACAGAAGAGTGCCAAAGAAGCTGAAAAGTAAGATGCACAAAACAGTGATGCAACTAGTACTACTGTAGAGATGGTGGATATGAAGTGCTTGAGATGGGTGCTAGGATGCACACTGTGGGACAGACAAAGAAATAAGGACATTTGAGTAGAAACCAAAATAGCTCCAGTTGCAGAGAAGATCATCAAAGGAGACATATTACAGTGGTTTGAGCACGTTCATGAATGTAGAAGATGCTTTGGTAAAGAAGAGTTAGGACAGGCAGGAAAGAGGCAAGAAGAAATAAGGATATCCAGTAAAGAGATTGATGGACTATACAAGAGAAGACCTGCGATAGTCAGGCATGAATGCAGAAGGTAGGAGAGTGGCACTGAACTGAGACAGATGCTGACAGTTCATTCAGCTCCCCAACCCCATGTAGAAAATGGGGTGGTGATGATGTATTTTAGTTCTAGGCTAACTGCCCTTGTGGGCCATTTTAAGCCTAGCCAATTACCTCATGTGAGAATCAAACCCTGCACCTTGTGCTTGTAAGGTGAACACCTTAACCATTATGCCAACCTCCCAACCCCTGATGATGATGATGAGTGATTAGCAGATTCTGAACTTTTTTGAAAGGGAAGATCTGGTGATTAATTGCCTGAGTTAGATTCTAAAAGAATGGGGCACTGTGCACAATCCCTTTGCTGAGATGACAATGCAGCTTGAACTGCATTATGAGACACACCAGTGGTGTCCCATGGTGGAAGAATGTGCTTCTGCAGCATAACATGATTCAGAAATATTCATTTCTAATGAATCACATTACAATATGCAGGGCATACTGCAGGACTCAGCAGCTGCACACAGAGTTCATTGAACATGTATAAACTGCTAACTCAACATCCAGGTTAAGGAAGTGTCTGATTTGATACAGGGAGAGACCACTAAGGTATTATTTTTCACTGTACCAGCTGTTTAGTGCAGAAGGTCATAAGCTTCCTCCTGTAGCACAGAGTTTGATTCCCCCATCTTTATTTGCCTAATGCGTGATTTCAAGTAAGTCACTAGTTCTAGCAAAGAAATATGTGCCTGGTGGGACTACCCAGTTAAAATGACTGAAAGAAATAGACTGAGAGAATGGAAACAACCACAGGCATGGAGACCTATGCTACAAACAACAGGATGATGCAACCAACCTCAGCATTGTGTATGAATATGATATACACCAGATGGGGTACTCAGCATAGTGAGAAACTGAGGGGAAGAGAACTTGCCAGGCTAAAAAGAGGAACTGTATGCACTCTAAACACATACAGAATAGAAGGATAACACAGATGCAGACAACAATGAAAGGAAAGAAATGCTATTTTAACAACAAAGGATAAATAAACATTATTACTGAACACATCCGTATATCTACATCCAAGCAATTACTGAATTGGCATTAACTAACATATACATCTACTCAGAGTATGGGCTCCACACATATGTACTGTCTTTTAGCATTGCTTGTGCTACAATTACTTGTGTTAAGTGGGGGCTTCCAAGAGTGTACTCCTAATTTACAGTCATGGTCTGCCAATCTGTTTTGACCAAGGGTTCAGGGTAGGTTCTGCACTGATTCTTATGGAATCAGGTTTAGTCAATGGATCCATCCCTGAGGCCTAATGACTTATGGATGCATGCAGTGTCTTCCTTTAAAATGCAAGTCATCTTTCCTAAATGGCAGCTGAATTCTACAACAATTTATGCTCAGGGAAAGGAACTACACTAGGTTTACTGCTGTAGCAAGCATAGCTGCTAATTCCAAGAGAAGACTTGCATGGTTCCTCATGTTGTGTATGCAAAATAATAGCCTCTCTCCATCTCTACAACGAACTTAGAAACCAAAAATACACAGGCACAATTGACCAGCACCTGAAAACTGCAGTACACTATCAACCACAAACAACGAATTGACCTAGGTTTCGTCTTTATTCAGACTTCTTCAGAATAATGTTGAACAAATCAATTCAACCCATCACAGCTTTATAAAACACAAATCAATGACATAATTACATAATTGAATAATAAATCACATGCAACTTACTTAAGGTAGACTGAACATACTCGACCAATAATTACCAACCAGATTAAAAGAACAATTTAAAAGGCAAATGTAATGATCACAATATTATAATGTTTATGCATTTACTTAAAAAACAACACCTAATAAGTACTAAAAAAAACAAAAAACAAAAACATATGAATATACAATGAGGAACATGTAAACACATCACCCAATAATATGCTTTAGCTTTAAAACGGGGGCAATACTAATGTGGTCATTGATTCCAGGAAATACTGTGGCATTCAACCTCAATTGCCACCTCATCTCACTGATGTCTGAATGGATATCTAAGATATTACCCTGCACATCTTTAACAATTTTTTGTATCACACAGAATTTAAACTCATGCCCACTATGTGACTCAATGTGCTTATACAAAGCATTTATCTTTTTCATATGCCTAATGTCCGACATGTGTTCATTAATTCTGTCTCTAAAGGCCCTGCTGGTTTTGTCAACATGAAATGCTGGACATTGGCCACATTTAGCTATATAAACTACGTTTTTAGAATAACAATCAAAATGTCTGTATAATCTAATTAACACACCAGCCACATACAGCTTAGAATCCGTGGGCAAGACAAAATGACACACACTACACTTTCCACATTTGAAATTACCAATTTCCCTACCGGTAGGGTTGATTGAAAAAGTGTCACCCTTCTCCAATAATTGTTTAAAAGATTTAGCCTTTCTAAAAACACATTTTGGGTGATTACTGAGTTTTTCCCATACCAAATTGTCAAGCCTAAGCAACTTCCAATTATTAAACACTATATTCCTAATATTTAAAGCATCAAATGAATAAGTGGTAACGAAATAAAGGTCACCACATACTGAACTTCCATATGTGGCATTTGTAGTGTGTGTCATTTTGTCTTGCCCACGGATTCTAAGCTGTATGTGGCTGGTGTGTTAATTAGGTTATACGGACATTTTGATTGTTATTCTAAAAACGTGGTTTATATAGCTAAATGTGGCCAATGTCCAGCGTTTTATGTTGGCAAAACAAGCAGGGCCTTTAGAGACAGAATTAATGAACACATGTCGGGCATTAGGCATATGAAAAAGACAAATGCTTTGTATAGGCACATTGAGTCGCATAGTGGGCATGAGTTTAAATTCTGTGTGATACAAAAAATTGTTAAAGATGTGCAGGGTAATATCTTAGATATCCATCTAGACATCAGTGAGATGAGTGGCAATTGAGGTTGAATGCCACAGTATTTCCTGGCATCAATGACCACATTAGCATTGCCCCCGTTTTAAAGCTAAAGCATATTCTTGGGTGATGTGTTTACATGTTCCTCATTGTATATTCATATGTTTTTGCTTTTTGTTTTTTTTTAGTACTTATTAGGTGTTGTTTTTTAAGTAAATGCATAAACATTATAATATTGTGATCATTGCATTTGCCTTTTAAATTGTTCTTTTAATCTGGTTGGCAATTATTGGTCGAGTATGTTCAGTCTACCTTAAGTAAGTTGCATGTGATTTATTATTCAATTATGTAATTATGTCATTGATTTGTGTTTTATAAAGCTGTGATGGGTTGAATTGATTTGTTCAGCATTATTCTGAAGAAGTCTGAATAAAGACGGAATCTAGGTAAATTCGTTGTTTGTGGTTGATAGTGTACTGCAGTTTTCAGGTGCTGGTCAATTGTGCCAAACTAATAGCCTCCTTGGGTAATTCTTCCAGAATAGCAGATTTTAAAAGATCTCTGTTTCACGCTGCCATGAACAAAGAGGCAAGTATAAACTGGTGAACTGGTCCAGTATGCTATTAAAATATGGCATGCTCCATTGGAAATATTTGTTGCCAAATGTATTACCAGCACCTATAATGTTCAAAGGTAGGTAGTGATAAGTCAGTTCATTCTTATGTGGTTTCTTAGAAGATCACACTTTTACTGTGTGTGTGTGTGTGTGTGTGTGTGTGTGTGTGTGTGTGTGTGTGTGTGTGTGTGTGTGTGTGTGTGTGTGTGGTATGCATACATGCATACACTGTGGATAATGCTGCCATGTAAAAATTTTAAACTGTTAGTTGTTGTAAGTTAACATTTCCATGCTTTGAGAGGCATTACATTGGCATAATTTTCTAGAAAGCAAGCTGTGATATATCAGGTTCCCTATGCCATCCAATTTAATACTTTGCTCCATTTTTGCAAAACAGTCACCGTCTTCCTGCTATGCAATTCCACAGTCCCACTGCTGTCACCTGTGTACATACTTATTTGTATATCACAAGTCCACCTGCTTACATCTGGAGACAGCCTAATTACCTTTCCCATGCAGCCTGTATAGCCGGCCATGTTGTTTTTAGTTAGCTGTATGGCCCATTTAGCTTGTGTATGTGGAATTCTACCTGTATATCTGTGTGGACTACCTGTGGTCTATTTCACAGTGCATAACATAGACATGTTGTACACACACATGTTGAAATGCATGCTCACATTTTTAGCTGTTAAATGCTTAAAAGAAAAAAAGTAAGTCTCCAGCTGTGCAACTGCCACCCTTGGGCTTTCTGAGATACCTCAGATAGTTCCTAGGATATTCCTATGATATCCCAATATATGTCTTGCATACAATGGTTTAGAACTGCATTATGTTACTTTAGTACATATTTTGAGGCCTGGAGTAGAGATTCCTAAATATAAATCCATAACACAGCCGAAACACCAGCACCACATTTCTGCCTTATTCAGTAGGCAAGTCGTGACATACAGATTAGGATAATGATACCCTCACAGTAGATGGCCTCTAGTGCATGATCTTTTAGAGGGAAAAGCTGAGGTCTGCACTTTGCCCTAAGTGTCAACTGTTTTGGAATGTAGGTCCAGAACTAACAGGTTGGTCATTTAAACATTTACTTTACCCTATCGGTGCTACCACAAATTTTGCAGGAAATATTTACTTTTTCCTATTCAGAGAAATGAGAATTTAGACTACACAAACTCTGGATGACCAACATGTGGGGTAGCTGCAAAGAAAGAAGTACATGGACACATATTATTAGAAAGGAAAACAAAATCTGAATAGTCTTTATTAGAAAGTTAAATTAAGCTTTAAAGGTAAGAAAATAAAAAGGCATTAGTTTTGGAAAACACATGTTTCTTCCCACCTTAAAAGCCTGATCTTGAAAAAACTTGATTATTACTTGGCATGCAATGTTTACTAATTAGCCTTGTAACAATAATAAGGTTTAATACATTCTCTTTATTATTTGAATTTAATTAAATACTCAGTCCAAGAAAACTGCAACTTTGTTACAAATTCCAAAGCATAGATCCATGCACATTCCAGCAATCTGAAATCTGATCCACAAATAATTGTGTGCATGGGGAATAATGCAGGATTCTGTTAAAACATTGTTTCCTACTCCACTAGATGTGAAACAAAAAGATATAGAGAGAAAGGCTTATCTTACTGATTAGGTTATTATTATTTTTTTGGTCTAGGCTGAATACTTGTTAAAAAACAGCATTGCCTGCATATGCAGCTACTGGCACAAATATATACACTGCATCCCAAATGCAAGCAAGTCTGTTTACTAGAAATCGTACAAACATATAAATGAATAAATCAAATAATTCAAATAATTATTTTTGTCTTCTGTTTCTAGGAAGCTCAGCTACCAAACAATGAATGGTTTCAAAAAGTGGGACTGTAATCTGTCTTTATGAACCATAGGATCATAAGAAATTACTAGGCTATTGACCTGGAGGTCCTTTTAAGCCTAGCTGTTTCGCCCCAATTTAATACCATAGAAATGTTAGTTAATAACCAAGATTGCATTTAGTAATGGCTGCCCATGTCCAGGAGGGTTGTGGACACTATTCCTGGTAAGAATTTACTGTGCTTCATCCACTCATGCAGGTTCCTCTTGAACAGTGTCATAGAGGTGCTCTGTTTCACATGAATAGGTAGCCTGTTCCAAAGATGTGGCAATCACTGGGAGATAAATCTATCCTTCCAGCATGTCCTATTTAAGTCACACACCATATTTAGGTCCCTGGAATGGGTAACCCTAGTCCCATTTGATTTATGGGTATGCAGCAAGTTCATTAGGATTCGGTCTGAGATTGCTCTGTAGGCACGGCATAAGTCTCCCCTAAGAAGTCTATGAGATACAGAGTATAATGACAGGGATTTTAATCAGTCTATGTAAGGCACATGTTGGAGTTCCTTGATCTTCTTTCTTAGAAACCTCTGATGTCTCTCCAATTGCTGCAGGTGCTTTGTACGGTACATACCAAACGGGGCATTATACTCAATTATGGTCTGGATTAGTGCTGAGTATACAGGGGTTATAAGCTGTTTTTCTATCGATGTGATGTCTTTACTAATCAAGCGTGCTACGTAGAAAGCCTTCCTTACTACAATAGACACATGGTGGTCGAAGTTAAGGTCGCAGTCAACTTGTGATCCCAGGTCCCGTACCACTTTATGGGTACTTAGGGTATTGTTGTTGATCTGATAGTGTGAAGGAACATTGTGCTGAAGGGAATGATGATGCATTTCTTTGCATTCAGTTTGAGACTATGATTAAGACACCAGTTGTTGGTCTGTGTAAGACCCTCCTGGAGTATACTGACATAATTTAGGGATTCAATAATTGCACCCAGTTTGCAAGTGTCTGCAAACTTGGTCAGCCACAACCCCTTTGTTCTGACCTGAACTTCTGAGAAATGTATACCAAACAATAGGGTGCCCAGCACTGGCCCCTGGGGCACCTCACTGGTAACAGGTCTGCTGGTTGATGTGGAGTCACCCACTTTCATAATATGTGTTCGGTTTGTGAGGCAGTTGGCAACCCATCTTACAACAAAAGGGTTTACATTCAAATTGCTAAGTTTATCAGTAATGTCTGAGTGTGGGATTGTGTTTGAAAGCCTTTGTCAAGTCAAGGTATGCTGTGTGAACAGATTGGCCTTCATCAATGGCCCTGGTCACATTTTTGAAAAAAATCCACCAGATTTGACAGATGGGATCTGTCCACGATGAAGTCGAATTGGGTAGGATGCAAGGGTTGGAGGTCCCCTATGTCTTTATTTATAATGTTCTGTTATAATCTGTACACACATGATTCTACTGCTTGCTAATTGTCTTTCATTTGTATTTTTTGGTGGATTTACTGCAGTCCTACCAGGGCCACATATTTCCCTTGCATGGTTATAGCTATATTGCTGAAACTCCTGATTTTTCTGCTTGAAGTTTCAAAGATGTATGATACCATTATCTGCCATCAATACTGGTCTAGCTTACTCTTTTTTTTATATTTTAAACATAAACTACAGTATAAATTAAAGATTTTGAGAATTTAACTACACAGATTATAAATAATGCAGACAGAGCCAGGGAGACAATTGTAAGATAATAACGGTTTAGGCATGTAAAAAATGACTGGCAAAATCAAACAATACCTAGTATGTGGGAGAACCATTAAATATTATTTGTCATGAGATATCAAAATGGTCATAAGAAAATGTTTGTTTGCTTTACATGGTTAATACATAGAAGTGAGATGATTTACCCTGCAGAATGAATCTGCTCATTTTACACTAGATTCATTCTTGTAACCTATCTCCACCTTGCATTCCTTCTCTGAGCCACTCTAATCACATATAATAGTTTGTGTTTCCCGACATTTCTCTAAAATAATATTAATATGTTTTGGTTGTCATTCTTAACTTTCACTGCTACATAATCCCTAGTGATGTGCCAGCCACGATCCAAAACTCAGTTCATGG
Source organism: Protopterus annectens (assembly GCF_019279795.1). Lineage (NCBI taxonomy): Eukaryota > Metazoa > Chordata > Ceratodontiformes > Protopteridae > Protopterus > Protopterus annectens. Next base: position 982,763,787 of record NC_056727.1, read on the forward strand.
CCTTCCACACAATATTTACTGTTCTCTGCCACTTGTAAGTATCAATAGCCTCAAGCAAGGGCATTTCCAACTTTTCCTCAGGTCATGGAAATGACCCACTCACATATGATATTTTACTCATCAGGAACTGCTCTTGTTTATGGTTAAGATGCTAAAGAGGAATGGTGCTAAAGAGAATCAATGGTACACAGAAACTGCAGATGTCATGCCTCCATCGTTTTTCAGATATCCCCCACCCCTGCACACTACATTGTGAGTTTGCCAGTACAGATTTCATGACTTGGCTTCCAGTATGGATTATCACTGCTGTAGGATGTCTCTTCCTCTTCCTCCTCCCATCTTCCACTCAGCTGTGGAGAAGAAGCTCAACCACCACTTTTACCAGCTCCTAGTATCATCCTGGGTTTAGTTATAAACCCAGAGTATCAGCTTGTAAGTTAGCAACCTTGCTTCTGTCACATTGAATGGAGCTTATTTTTTGACTTAAGAGAATGCTTTGAGAGCTGATGTTTGCTTTATTGAGGATGTATTTCACAGTAAAATGTCAAAATTAGCTATGTGAAGCGAATGTTCAAAAATATTTAACCTTAACAATATAAGTTAGTAAAACAATATCCTGCTAGTCTACTTTTCCATTTATGTTAAAGATGACTTCCGTAGTAATGTAGGACTACTGCACCACTAATTTAAAAGAACAGAAGGGCTAGCAGCCTGTATCAGTCCAGCATGGAGGTGTCCTTATATTTCCTTTCAAGGTATCAGCCATTTAAGACATCTCAAAAGAATATTTTAATCAATCTTTTACTGCCATAAGTTATTTCTGTAATGGATTGCAAAGCACACATGCATTTTGACCTCATACTATGATTTTTAGGTTTCAGGAATAATTGACAGTTTAGATTTTGTTGGCCCTAGCAAATGTTCTTTCCATGAGTGCATTCTTACGTGCATGTTAAAATGATGCAGAAATGCCAAAAGAAGAAAACACAGATATGCCTCATAGGTTCATAGGTTCATAGGTAGGTACTAGGCTATCGGCCCAAGGGGCTAAGAAAGCCTAGCCAGCAAGGTTCCCTGGCTTACGCTAGCCAAGAAAGTTATTTTCCTGTGCCCCTGCTGAACAGAGCCACAGAAGTGATCCCCAGGATATATTTCTTATTTCCCATCCACTCATCAAAATTTTTCTTGAAGAGTGCTAATGAGGAACTTTGCTTGACATAGATGGGTAGCTTGTTCCAGAGTATGGGAAGTCTCGGGGACAGAAATCTATCCCTCCAGCATATCCTGTTTATTGTGGTGACAAGGTTTAGGTCCCTAGAGCATGTAGCTCAGGGGGATTGGGATTTCTTTAGGTGTAGCATGTCCAACAGCTATGGGTTTGACATAGCTTTATATGTTATGCAGAGATCACCTTGGCATAGGCTATATGCTACAGAGTAAAGCTGGAGTTTTTGAGATGGTCTGTGTAGAGCATCTGTTTGAGGCCAGTAATCCTCTTTGTGAGGTGCTTCTGTGGCCTTTCCAGCTGCTGCAGATGTCTTGTAAGGTACATTCCAAAAGGGGAGCTGTACTCTCTAATGGGTCTAATGAGTGTTGAGTAGAGGGGAGCAATGACCTCTTTTTTCCTAGATGAGGACCCTTTTGTGATGAGGTGTGCCATGTAGAAGGATTTCCTGACTACTGTGGTGATGTGATTATCAAAGGAGAGACTACTGCCCACCTGGGTCCCACGGTCTATTATCACACATTCAGCATTGAGTAGACTGCTGCCTATGTGGTAGTTCATGGGTACAGAACTTTTACCAAAGGGGATGACAATGCACTTTTTGGTATTGAGCTTGAAGCCATGGCTCTGACACCAGGCATCTGTCTCAGTGAGGGCCTTCTGTAGGATGTCCACATCATTTGGGGACTCGACTATGACTCCTAGTTTGCAGTCATCTGCAAACTTCATTAGCCGGAGGCTTTCTGTGTTAGCCTGTACTTCAGGGAAGTAGATACCAAACAAGAGAGGTCCCAAGACTGAACCCTGTGGTACTCCATTTGTCACTGGTATGAAGTCAGATTTGGAGTCTGCAACTTTTACAGTGTGAGTTCTGTCAGTGAGCCAGTTGGCAACCCATCTTGTGATGCAGGGATTTTTACCTAGTTTAGTGAGTTTGGCCATAATTCCAGAATGGGGGATGGTGTCAAAAGCCTTGGTGAGGTCAAGATAGGCTGTGTGAACCACCTTACTCTCATCTATGGCTTTGGTGATTGCCTCAAAGAAGTCGTCTAGGTTCAGAAGGCATGATCTGCCTTTCACAAACCCGAACTAGGTAGGGTCCAAAGTTTGGAGGTTACCAATGTCTTTGTTTATGAGTTCCATGATGATATGTTCCATGGTCTTGCAGACCAGGCTCGTCAGGCTAATAGGCTGATAGTTGCTGGGATCAGTGGTGGCTCCCCTTTGTGGAGTGGGATAACTGTTGCTGTGCACCATTCATCGGGCACAAAGCCTGATGTGAGGCTATGATTGAACATGGTGCTTAGATGGGGAGCCAGTTTGTTCTGAAATTTGTGTAAAGCGCATCCTGGGATGTTGTCTGGTCCCATGGATGCTGTGTTTTTGGCTTTAGAGAGCACAGCTTTTACCTGCATAGTTGTGATTACAGGGACTCTGCATTCTTCCTGTATAGATATGGGCCCTTTAGGGGGTGAGAGGGGGGTAAAGTTAGCACTGAACCTATCTGCCAGGATGTTGGCAATATCTGTTGGTTCTGTAATTTTCATGCCATTGTGCTGTAACTCAGAGCTGATCTGGGTGTTGCCATTGAGATTCTTGACATAGCTATAGAATGCTTTGTGGTTGTCCTTAGAATCAGTGATGATTTTGTTTTTGTAGCTAGCTTTGGAGGATCTTATAAGAGATCTCAGCTTCTTACTGAGGCTGACCAGGGAGCTCCTCCACTCATGGGATTTTGCTCTCTTTTGCAACAGTTTCTTCCTTCTGTTGTAGAGTTTGTTTATGGCAGGGGACCACCAGATTGGCTTCCTTTTTTTGGAGGATAGCATCTTGGTTCTGTTTGGGATAGCATGATCCATGCACTCGTGTACGTGCTTATAGAGTGAATTTGTGTAGGATTCAGCAGTTGTAACTGTATTGTCCATCTACATGGGTGTCATGAAGTTCGCCACTTCTGTCTTAAGAAGCATAAAGTTGGCTTTGGAGAAATTTTTTATCATGATTTCCTTAATGGGAGGTGGAGGCTGGATGTGGATATCTAGGGTGATTAGCTTATGGTCAGATCTGACCAATGAGGAGTTGACTTCAGGTGTGGAACACCAGTCACTCATGTTGGTAATGACTAGGTCTAGGATATTGTTGCCCCTGATGGGGGTGTGGATAAGTTGATTCAGGGCATTGGAATTTATGAATTCCAGAATTTCCTAGTTAATGGTGGGGTAGTTGAAATCGTCCATTATTAGAGTGTTAGTTGAACCCTAATATTTTCCAGTATATCAAGAAAAGAGGATTGGGAATCCTAGGGCATGGTGGGGATTCTGTAGCAAGCTACAATTTGAATTGTAGTTTTGTCCAGAGTTAATTGCACTTGGATAACCTCGGATGCATTATGCTGAGCAACTAGTATGGAGTTGTGGATATCCTTAATGAATATGGACAAACTTCTGCCTTTGGTGTTCCGGTCCAGGTTAGATGGCTGGAAAGTGTGGTATGTTTTAGCCTGGTAATGCAGGGGTGCTCTCTGGAGCCTTGATCCAGATCTCAGTCAATGTACAGATATCGATGTTCTCCATTTTAAGGATTGCTTCGAGTGAGTGCATTTTGAGATTTAGACTTCTAGCATTGAGTAGCATTACCCTCAGTTTTTGCTTGCCTGTTCCTGTTATGGTGGTGAATTTGTCATTTGAACCTTGCTTAAAAAAGGCACTATAGGTGTGGCAAGAACCTTAGCCAGTATCCAGAATCCCAGGGGTGACAGGTGCCGGCCATCTCTGGCAAAGCATCGTGGTCTGTCGACCATGTCGTCCCAGGCAGACAGATACTGGATCCCCTTCAAATGAAACCAGAAGCTTAGCCAATTGTTGAAGTCAATCATTTTGTCCTTGTACTGCGGTATCATTCTGGGTGATGGCAGGATGCTACTCAGGACTAGGGTCATACCTGTCTGGGCAACAAGATCAGAAAGTTCTTCCATGTCTCTTTTCGTGTAGTCCAGGGATGTACATCTCATGTCATTCACACCAACAGGGTCAATGACAGAGTCATATTTGCACTTGTGGAGTGACCTGAGTGCATGGGTTATGTGGTGGATCCTGGCACCTGACAGGCAGCTGACAGTAACCTTCTCCTTGTTTAGCCTGGTGAGTGGGACATCAGTGTGCTTGACTATAGAGTTACCTATGACTAGTGTGTTGGGTAAGTTGTTTTGCCTTATGGGCTGTGGTTGAGTGGCACACTGAGTCTGAGGGCTATGTGTCATTTGGGTTGTGTTGGGGGGTGGAGGGTGCTTGCATTTCTGCTTTGGAGGTCTCTGTTGCTTGAGCAGACTATTACTGAGAGCCTCCATGAATGTTTTTGTGTTTCTATGTGTGGATTTTGGTGGTGTAGATTTAGTGGGACTATGTGATGAGTGTGGTGTGGTGCAAGTGTTTACCTTCTCCTCCTGACTGTCAAGTTCAGTCTTGGTTGGAGAGAGCTTTACCTCCAGTTTGGCTAGATAAGTGCATCTCTCACAGGTTGTAGTGTTGCCTGGTAGGAGGAGAGGGCTGTCTATGTACATGAGGCAATTGCTACATTACCCCAAGATGCCCAGATTCATCAGATAGACAGGAGAGAACACTTGGAGCTGACCATTGGCCATGCCTGAATAAAAAATTATTTTCCTCTAGACAAGTGAGAAAAGTGAATACAAGAGATGTTTTTCTGTAAGCAAATGAGGAACGTAAGTACAAAAACTGTTTTCCTCTAGGTAATGAGGAAGGTTGAGTGCTGTAGTAATTTCTGGCTTATTTAGTGCTTATAGCAAGTTCTGAACAAATGCCGAGAATGAATAAGCAAATTCAAGTGCTAAAACTAAGAATCTGTATCTGGACTAGACTAGTTACAGGAAAGAAACAAGTGCAAATGCGGGCTTTTAAATCAGAAGGTTGAGAGAGATGGAAAAATTGCCCAAAAGGCCAATAACTACAATTTCTGGGCCAGAGACCACTCCTTATGTGGTGGATAGGTTACCTAGTGCTTACCACTCCCACTGATAAGCTAGCAGGCTTCCCTCCAACACAGAAAAGCTTGGGGGGCTAAGAAGCTTACAAACAGTCCTGGATATAGCAAATCTGTATCTGGTGTAAACTAGTTACAGGAAAGCCAGGAAACAAGCTTACATTTTTTGTTACAGTTAAGCAGAACACAGGGATATTCTAGCAAAGTTTTTTTTTTTTGTAAAGGAAAGGGAGAAAGGAGAAGCAAAAGATAATTCAAGGTTAGGAAACTAAGTGGGTTGGCCTTCTCAAATGTTCCCTCTGTATTAGGTAGAATGAGCTAATGACACTAGACTGGGAGGGGTGTCCCAGATCAAATTTACAGTAGGGGCAGGCAACTACAAAGCCACCAAGTATAACAGCAAGACACCAACAAGGAAGGAGGGTGAGGAACAATACTACAGCAACTAGCCTACACTCTTTTAGACAGTAAACACTACAGAAATGTTTATCACAGCAGAAAAACAGCAGTGAGCCACAAAATGAAAGTTTTTAAACAGATAAAGGAGCAAGGAGACTCTACAAAATGCTTTTAACTGCAAAGAAATCAGTTATATGATACACTCCTTGGCAGGAAATCAGAACAAACAAACAGGTGCATAACAAGTAGAGAAAATTTCCAGTTAATACCTTTCACACAGTGAAACTAGCTAAAAAGCTTTACAAACAGTGTGACAGTAAAAACCTTATTTATGAGGCCCTGTAAGGCAGACAATTTTAGTTCAATTGTGGAGATTAGTTAATAGCAATAAAATACAGTAAAACGTATGCAGCAGGCAATAAAAAGTGCTCTATATAAATTGCTAGAATCAATAACTAGTAAAAATAAGCAAAAAAAAAAAAGCAGGACACTTATTATTATATATCTCAGATCACAGTTGTAGTCAATGCCCCTCCTCCACTCGGCTCAGTGTGTATAGACAGAAATCCTCTCAAAGTTAGGACTTAAATACCAGAAGATACAACCTTAAACAACTTTTTTTTAAAAAGCTCAAAAGAACCAATGAGTGCTTACTCCAAGCCCTAGACCATCCAACCTCCACCAGCCAGCAGCCAATCAACACAATCTTGCCACGAAGGTAAAGAAAGGCTTCTTATAATTCAAGATGGCCTGGGCATGTGCTCAGAACAACTACTGCAAACACAAATAGGCCCAGAGACAGCAAATCTGAACTGGGACTATACTACAGCTGCTAGCCAACACTCTTTTAGACAGTAAACACTACAGAAATGTTTATCACAGCAGAAAAACAGCAGCGAGCCAAAAAATGAAAGTTTTTAAACAGATAAAGGAGCAAGGAGACTCTACAGAATGCTTTTAACTGCAAACAAATCAGCCATATGATACACTCCATGGCAGGAAACCAGAACAAGCAAACAGGTGCTTAACAAGTAAGGAAAATTTCCAGTTAATACCTTTCACACAGTGAAACTAGCTAAAAAGCTTTACAAACAGGGTGACAGTAAAAACCTTATTTATGAGGCCCTATAAGGCAGACAATTTTAGTTCAACCATGCAGATTAGTTAATAGCAATAAAATACAGTAAAAAGTATGCAGCAGGCAATAAAAAGTGCTATATATAAATTGCTAGAAGCAATAACTAGTAGAAATATGCAAAAAAAAAAAAAAAAAAAAAAAAAAAAACAGGATACTTATTGCTATATATCTCAGGTCACAGTTATAGTCAATGCCCCTCCTCCATTCAGCTCAGTGTGTTTTATACTACTCAGGTGGATTGTTACCAAGAACAGTTTCTGTTCATATGAAAAAGTATTATGCTGTTTTAGGAAATTAAGGCATATGTTCGGTTAAATTGTTTTATACAAGATACCAGTTTGCAGAGGCTATAAATTAATTAAATTATTACAATTTGCTGTATGATTATGAAGTAGACACTGTTAAGTACTCTTAAAGGACAAAAGCATATGCAAGAGACTTGATAATATCTGCAGGTTTTCTGCATATAGATAGATATACTGATTTATCACTATTTCCTTTTCAGTGTGAGCCTTAAGATATGTATAGTACAGTATATTTTGACAAAAATAATAATTAAACTAAAGGCTGTATCCACTATTATATGGCAAACTGATAAGTGTCATGTTTTTCTCTACTTACCAGAAAAATAAACTGCCATTAACAGGCTTTACAATAAGAGGAAAATAATATTTGCTATCTGAGTACAAGAGAGAGTAACCCCTAAACTAGAAACACTCCCTCCTTAACATAAACAAGTGAATAAGACTTCTTGTAAAGTCCTCCCAAGCAAACTATGAATCCAAATTTGCTTACTCAACTAAAGACAACCCTAAAGCATTCTTTAGTTACATCTGTAACCTAAAAGGAAAGGCCCAGATTTGTGCCGAACTGATAGTTAACGATAACAAGCCTGTGGACATAGTTAACCTGTTGGACAACAGGTTCTGTGAAAACTTCACTCCCCTGTCCCAACCACACATACCCCATAATATCCCACCCACCTGTCACCTTGTATCTCTAAAGAGCAAGTCATAAACGCTCTCTCTAAGGCCAGAAATACAGCCTCTATGAGGCCTGATAACATCCTGGGGTGTGTCCTACATGGGCTCCAACAAGAATTAGCAACACCACTGGGTACCCTTTGAATTATAGTCTAAGCCTCAGCTTCATCCCAGCTGAATGGAAAATGGTCACCGTTATTCCCTTGCACAAAGATGGTGCTTCCACTGACCCTGGGAACTATATACATGATAGCCTGACTAGCCTTATTTGTAAGGCCATGGAGCAAATCATCATGGACCTTATCAACAAAGATATAGCTAATCTCCAAATACTTGACCCTACTCAGTTTGGTTTTGTCAAATGGAACTCATGCCTGTTAAACCTGGTGGACTTCTTTGAGACAGTCATCAAGGCCCTGGACAAGGGGAAATCTGTGCATACAGCCTACCTAGACTTAGCCAAGGCATTAACACTATCACCCACTCAGGCATCATTGACAAACTCACTCAGCTAGGTATCAACCCTTATATTGTTAGATGGGTCACTAACTGACTCACAGATAGAATCCATATAGCAAAAATAGGGGAATCCACCTCCAACAGTAGACCTCTAACCAGTGGTGTTCCACAGGGATAAGTCCTGAGACTTGTACTGTTTGGACTCTATTCCTCTGAAGTGCAAGCAAAAATGAAAAGTCTGTAGCTGACAAAGTTTGCTGATGACTGCAAACTGGGAGTGGTCATAGAACCTCCAAATTATGTCAACATCCTACAAGTGGGTCTTACTCAAACAAAATATTGGTGCCGAAGTCATGGCCTTAAACTCAATGCAAAAAAATGTATTATCATCCCTTTCAGTAAGGGTGATGTTCCTGTTAACTACCACATCAATAGCAACACCCTAAGTAAGCACTCAGTGGTAAGACACCTGGGCACACAAGTTGACAGCAACCTTACCTTTGACCACCATGTCTCCACAGTGGTAAGAAGGGCATTCTATATGACTCATATCATAAGAAAGGGCATTGCCTCCAGAAAAAAAAAGTTATAACCTCTCTGTAGTCTTCCCTCATCAGGTCAGTAATTGAGTACAATGCTTCTTTTGGTATGTACCTTTCCAAGCACCTGCTGCAATTGGAGAGACCACAAAGGTTTCTTACAAGGAAAATTCAAGGTCCTCAGCATCTGTCCTATGTGGATCATTTGAAATCACTGTCACTTTATTCTGTTTCATACAGACTACTCAGAGGCAATTTTTGCCTTGCATACAAAGCGACCTCTTACCCTGCTTTATTGGAAATTCTGCATCTCCGTAAGTCAAACGGTACACAGATCACTCACTCTAAAGATCTTAACCTGGTATGTGACATTAATAGAACCTGCTAGGGAAACAGATTTGTCTCCCAGAGGTTACCACACCTTTGGAACAAACTCCTACTTCATGTCAAACAGTGCATCTCATTGGCCCTCTTCAAATGCAGTCTGGATGATTGGATGGGTAGGATAACCCTGAATTCACCCCGGGGGTTCCACCTGTGTCCCTGTTGAACAGGGGCAATAGGTGCTGATCATAGAAATAAGGGTAGAATTGGCTAGGCTTGTAAGGGCACTAGGATCATTAGCCTAGTAACTTCTTATGATCCTATGATCCTATGTTGGAAGAAAGTAGTAATACTGAACATGTAAGACAAACATGGTCAATGATCGGAGATCTGGGGTTCCAATGGGAAAACCCAATTGTAAGTCTGGGGGCTGCTATCACATACAGCCAACTGGTTTGCTGAGCAGGGAGGAAGAGGAGGGAGAAGGAGAAGAGAAGGAAGCACAATATGCAAGCCTTGCTATCTGTGAGTTAGGATGGTGAAGGAATATCTCCTGCCACTCCAAATGCTGGGTAATGGACATTCACTAGTGGTCATGGTAAGCAGGCTCCTTCTTGAGCCACTCTGTGTGGGGACCAGAATAAAGAGTTGGGGGGAGGGGGGGCTTCCTCTCAGTATGCATGACTGGGCACATTTCATTGCTGGGGTGGGCATTGTAGTGCACTGGAGATGGAGTCTCTGGGTGTTAGGCTTATTAATTTTATATATATATATATATATATATATATATATATATATATATATATATATATATATATATATGTTTGGTAGGATGAAATGCATGCCAGGCTAAGATTGTGCAAAAAATCAAGTTACTAGGTGCATTGTGGTACTGGAATTGCTGAATCATACATGTGTATAGATTTTATGTATATATTGTTGGGTAGCTCAATATCCATCATGGTTGGACTCGTGGTGGGGAAGTGTGGACAAACTGGAATGTAATGCTGCTGAAACTAAACTTATATATAGAAAATGATATTGTAATATGCAATGTAGCTGAAGCAGATCACAGCAGAGGGATACAGAATAGATTATTTAAATATTGGTTCTAAGACTGGACTGTATGTATACCACAGGAATACCTCTTAAGGTACCCTAAATGCATGCAGTGTAAGTCACATGATGTTCTTTTCTGGTAGCAAAAAAGCTATGTGTATATGATCGGTTTGTCTTCATATGATAGCAAATGTTTTGTGCGATCGTGCATAACATCGACCCATATGAGCGAATTTCAGAATGTGTTCGCAACACTATGTCGAAACTCACTACGTGGAATCCGGATGTCGAACAGATGCTATTCATTTGAATGGCAAATTGCATTCGCAATTCAGCCATTCAAACATCTATGAAGTGACATTCTGGATTTTTGCAGGTGTGCTTTCGCTCAAATGTTTGTTGCACAAACCATTCGCGACCTTATGAAGGTAAACCATATATGACCAGCTGTCTAGGATCACGTTAACATATACTGTTGATTAGGGAAGTTACAAACAATAAAATTAACCAAATATATCACATAGCACCTGTAGAGATGGTTAGTTCTAGCTCAAGTGTTTTCAGTTCATCTACATGCAACATGACATTAGACGCTACTGCACTAAAAACAGATGATAAGGTTGGATCCAACCAAAGCACATCTTTTTTACAGTGAAATATTTCATTTTAAGTATTTCAGAGATTCCAGATCACCAAGTTAAACTTATGAAAAGAAATAATAGCAAATTAAAATTGAAATAGTGAAAACTAGTTAAAATAAAGCAAATAAAGAAACAAAACTAGTCAATATGTTCAAGAAATGTTCCAGAAGCTTCTCACTCGATGCAATGCTATACATTTTTGAGACAGCAGCAAAAACATGACATTCAGGTAAGAAATAATAATAAGAGAGGCAATTGTGATTCTGCTCCCAGCTTCTGAGTTTTTTGTTTTTGTTATGGTCTGGAGGTTGCCTGGTTCCTAAGAAATAACAAAATCCACCCTATTACAAATTAAAAGAATAGAGTTTTTATCATTTGGCTCTTTCACCACTAAATCCACCATGGCATTTGATTTTCCAAGTAAATCTTTCAGAAAACTTTAAACAATGTTTGCAAAGACTTGGGCCAGGATCTATCCAGGATGTATATCAAACTGATTTGTACAGATGCTTGTGTTGAAAAATGTATCAGCAGTGTTCCCTTCTGGGCAGAAAAGAAATGTACATGCATTATTGTAACTGGTTAAATGTATATATTGTAACAAGGATAATTGAAGAGAAGAGGTTAATCTCAATCCAACTGACATTGAGAAGAATGTACAGCCCACACGCTATGTACATGCCAACAGTATGCATCCAAGGCATATTTATAGATGGGTAGTAAGAAGTCAGCTACTTAGGGCTAGCAGATTAAACATGACTACTGAAGGGTTTAATAGAGTGGTAGAGGCTATGGTTCATGACTTTACTTTAAGAAAATGTAATACTAAAATTATTAATGATGGTGTATTATTTAAAAATTCTGAAAGAGAAAAAGTAGGTAAACTGTACTTATTAGGTAATACGTTAGAGAATGGACTTGCCATTGATAACCCTGATTGGTCCGTTAGTTATATTACTAAGTACAATACACAAACTACATAAGTACAAAAGATTATTAAAAGAAAATGGGATATTATAACATCTGATAATGAAGTTAAAAAATTTGTAGGTGACAAACCCCATTTTGCATTTAAGAAAGAAAGAAATTTGAAACAACAGTTGTGTTATAAGGATTTTGCCCTGTCTAATAGTACTAAGGCCACTTCTGTTACTAACAGAAATCAGACAATGCCATGTTATAATTGTGTCTTTTGTAAATTTATTAATCCGTCTAATGAATTTATTCATTCTAATTCAAAGAAAAAAATTCATTGTTAATATATATGCGACTTGTTTTACTGAGAATGTGGTTTATCTGGCAAATTGTGAAAAATGTATGTCATTTTATATAGGCAAAACTAATCAGAAGTTGAAAGATAGAATTGCTTCACATTTGTCAGATATACGTGGGTGCACTGAAACAAATGCATTATTTAAGCATATTGATGCTTGTGGTATGGAACATACATTTAAATTTAGAGTTTTAGCTAAAGTTTCTGTTGGTATTAGGGGAGGTGATTTGAATACTAGAACTGAGATTGAAGAATACAAATGGATAAATTATTTTAGAGCAGACTACCCACCAGGGCTGAATAGTAAAAATAGCTTTAAACCACATTAAAAGAGAGACAGACATATGTTTAATATTATTTATATGTTTTATATATAAAACATATTATTTATATGTTATATATATATATATATATATATATATATATATATATATATATATGTCTGCGCGTGTGTGTATTTATGTATATATATATATATATATATATATATATATATATATATATATATGTATGTGTATGTATATTTTTTACAAATACACTTCTATAGGTTATATATTTATAAATAGTAATCAGGGTTTGTATTTCTTTAAATGCCTGAACTGACAGTACTCTTAGACATGTGACTGATTCTTCAGTTTTCATTTGCTGGCAGTTATTTTTAAATTGTATGCACTGCTGTATCAGTTACTCCTTTTTTTATATACTGAAGAAGAGTCCTGTGGGACTTGAAAGCTTTGTGTTTTATTTGTTTTTATTAAAGGATTCTGAGATGTTTCCACTGCTGTTTTTCTTATGTCTTTGAACAACACAGGCATAACTCCCACCTTCTTCTTCCTAATTTTAGTTTTCCTTCTGATTTTCTTGCAGCCTTAAATATCAAGGGTGATTCATAAAGGCTGTCACAATGTGTAGACTATGTCTATACTTAGTCTAATATTTCTGTGTGAATAGACAGAACAAAAATTGTAGAAGGGATGTTCTTGGGTACAGAATGTGTACACTTAGTATAGGCATTCATGAATCTGGCCCATAGTCTCAACAACAGATGCTGTTAGTTTACAGAGTTCTGCATCATTAATGCAAAGAGTCCAGATATAAATCCAACTTCTGGCCAAGCTAAAGTGAATTTTTTTGCAGTCTCCAAATGAACCTGGTTTGTACCTAGGTCATCCCACTCTGGGCCCATAGTTACACAGTCTGTCTCTAGAACGTCATACTCTAGGGAGTGGGATATATTCTTTCCACTTGGGACTCTATCTTCTGACATTAGGACTCCCTCCCCCAACTTAGGCACGTTGAAGTTTCCACTTGAAAATTAACCTCCTCTTGAAACTTGTAATAGGACAATGAGCCTCCCCTGTAAGCCTGCAGCAAATCTGCTATGACTAAGAAAAGCCCTCCTTCTGTTCAAGAAAAAATGTATATTTGGTATCATAATGATTCATAAACCTAAAATATAGGAAGTTTTCCTCTTGCTAATACATAGGATTACCAGATTGTTCTTAAAGAAACAATATTACTTAAATACCATTTACTCCACAAAATGGCATTATCAAAGTGTTAAAGTCACAGTATTAAAAAATAGGCAATTTGTTGTAATATTTACATCAAATGCAGCATACAACACATCGAAATGCCACATGACCCCCATCCAGAATCAAACCTCCAGGATTTGAACTTTAATCAATGGGTTGTAGATCCTGAACCAGCCATCCAACTATAGGATGAAAGTTGGATCCATGTTGGTAGCAGCTAAGCAAACAGCAAAATGTCAGGTAGAATGCAGGCTAAAATGCCACAAAACAGTATTACTAAAGCCATAAATAACCCAAGCAATGACAGTGCAGTACAGTGTCACTGACTCCAGAAAACTAATCAGACCTTTTGTGTTTTGTATTCTAGTATAGCTATGACATCTGCCATCTCAAAACTTGGCAGTGGGGCACATTCTTCTGAGTCAAAGGTACCAACAATGTAGTATTTGTTGAAATAATACAAACAGTGCTTGGTTTCTTCTCAAACTCTGTATTTAGGCTTCCTGACACCATGTCTTGCTTTCATAATGTGTTGTATAAACATATCCTTTATTTTACAGCATCTTATAACATTATTATCAATTCCTTCTACCATGATATATGTAGAACCAATAAAATTGCTACCAAGAGTCCAGGTCATATAACTCATTGCTTTGCTTAAGCAACACCTCTGATTTACATCTGCTTACTCAGGTAGAGGACTGATCTCAGTGGAACATTTACAAGCCCAGAAGGATGGATGAGTATAACACAATATTAAGAAGAGATAAGTTAAGATTTATGCAAACTTTACACATGTGAAGCTGAAAGGCAGGTTATTATCAAGGTAGATATGAGAGGAAGTAATCTGTATGTTATCACTTTGGATTCTGTTTGGGTCTGTTGTTTTAAACTAATATAATTAAGCTAGTAGGGGAGTAGGTAAAGGAGAAAAGGAGAAAAAAATGATGACAGGGTAAGGGATGTTGAGTGAGTAACGATTTCTGCAGACTTTATGGGATGAATAAGGTGAGGTGAAGGAGTAAATAAAGGGCTCCCTATTGAAGTGTTTGCACTCAAAATGCTGAGTGCTGAAAAGCTGAAAAAAAAGATCGAAAACCTGGAGAACAGTGAATCTCAAAAAAATCTCTCTTCTCCTAAAAACTTATTTTTGCAAGGAGTGCAAGCCCCCCCAAACCCCCAAACTTATACCAGCTCTGAGATTGTCATACCTCAAGAAAAAGGGAATATTCTGAGAAATGGCATCTCACATTTAGTATATGTAAGTTTGTTCTTTCAACCATTCAGCTTCCATGTTTCAGGATTCGCTTTAGTGGGTCCCGACATTTCAGGTGGCTACAGTATAGACTTAATGAAGGCAGTGAGATTTTAATTATGTGATGAGACTGGAGACGGTGACATGAAACATATGTAAGAAGGTGTTTCTTAAGTTCTATACTCTGTGTATGAGGGGAATTCTCATAGTTTAGGGGATTAGATGGAGAAAGCATGGCTGGCACAGTGTAGTTTAGTTAGAGGTATGGTGTAGTTTAGTTGTAGGTACGGGCAGATTGAGAGTGCGTTGCGACACATGTTTTAGGTTGCATGATGAGGTTCTAGAAAAGATTGTATCGTAAAAGCTGAGAATAAGTCAGGAGTATGGGTTTAGCAAAGCATGGAGGCCAGCAGGAGGCGATATCTTTGTTTGATAGGCATCCATCTGTCTTTTGAGAGATTTGTACAATGATCTTGATGAGATGAGTTTGTGATGAAACAACATATTTTACTGAAGATGATTTGTAAGGTGACTTTATTTTTCTTTGATGTTGTGGCAATGATGGGCAATCTGTATTCTAGCTGGGCAAGTAGAATTCCTTTGAAATTTGCTTCCGTTAATGTGGCTGTCATATAGGTAGGGGGTCTTCTGGCCTAGAAAAATAGGAAGTTGATTATCTTGCATGTTTTTTCAAAGTGCTTGTAGGAATTAAAAGTTTAGTCAAGCCAGGCTTCCAAGTATTTGAAAGAGCTGCCTGTTTCTATGGCAGAGTTATTTATATCTGTGATATGAAGGGTCTTTGGGAATTTGATGAGCTTTTGATGTATGCCCAATTACACTGAATTTGTTTTAGAGAGGTTTAAAAAGAGCTTGTGCCATAAACACTATTGACTTAGTGAATACAGTTCATTTTGGAACTGATTTATATTTTAGGGTGCCAATGGTTGGCTCTAAAGATGACCACATCATTTGCACGTAATATGATTAGAATAGAGTAGGTCATAAAGGAGTTTATCAATGAATATACAGAAAAGAAAATGTGTGGAGGACACCATGGGTAATGCTGCTTTAGAGATGGAAATCCCTAATTTCACTTTAAAGGATCTGTTGAAAAGGAATTCTTCAAACCAATGTAATCATTTTTCATTAATGCTATTTTCAATTAGTTTGTCTAGTAGCAGTGACTGTTCAGTTAGGTTAAATTATTTTGTTAAATCTATGAAGACTTCCCTGGTAAGATTTCCTTTGTCCATTTTCAGAATTTTATCAATCAGTGTCCAGACAGCTGTTATGGTACTGCAACCACCCTGCTACTTATGTTGCTTTTTGGAGAGAAGGTGATATTAAACAGATGTAATCTGATAACTGTGTTTGGATTATATTTGTATGAGTTTTGTAAGTGTGGGGAGTATAGAAACAGGTCAAAAGTGGACAGCTTTTTCTGGTTTATTTTATTTAGGAAAGTATTTTATTAGGGCTTATTTCCAGATGTTGGGCACAATCTTAGACAGAGGTTGTAAGTGTGTGCAAGAGGTCAACATCCTGAATGGAAAACCTAAAGAAGTAAAGGATTGTGAGCTTATGGGTGCCAGAAGAGACGCCGACTGTATAGACGAACAAGCAGGGAGTAGTTTCAATCCAGCGGAGACTCCATTTGCTTTAAAGGACTTAATACGAGGTGAATTCTGGTTTGGCTATGGCTAAGGAGAAGCGCGACACTCGACCACATTCCACTGATAAACAAAAAGGTACTGTTACTCCAATTAAAGACTTAAATGCTTGGCTATGGCGCCAATATGCATTTAAAGACAATTCAAAAAATAGTTTTGTGCGCACCAACGATTTTACATACAAAGACAATTTAAATAATCTGTATAAGCTTATGAATAAGCATAGAGTGTTCAATGTTGAAAACACATATTTAAATGAATGTATCTCTAAGGAAATAGTACCAAAAGGGTTACGCATTTATAAATATCCTAATAATGTAATACCAGGTTCAAAATTTCATTTAGAACTGTTAGATATTTTTAATAAATGTGGTATAGAAATGTTGAAACTTATGGTAAAAGAGAATATAAGAATTCAGGAAGACATTTACCAGGAAATAGAAGCACTGGATAGAGTCATTACCAATGATTTGATTTTTTCCATTGAGGAAGAAAAAGTTAAATATTTTAATATTAGAACTGAAATAGATAAGAACATGGATGAGTTAGTCCAAAGGAAAGTTAAAAAAATGGAACATGATCTGGATGAATATAAGAACAACACAATTTATCCTAACCCCCCACCCTGGAGGAGGCAGAGGGAAACTTATTATAGAAACCATGACAAGGACATAGGTGAATTTATAGAAAATAATGATCCACAAGAAGTAATACCTTTTTGTGAGGAAGAGTTCCCACCTCTGAGGATATCCGAAAGAATTTTTAATAAATATGGGGAAAGAGAAGGAAATTTTCCTTGGAGGGGGGGGGGAGGGGGAAATATTAATTAATTTTAATTTAACCCCCTCAACCCCCACCCTCCCCAAATGTGATGAGATCACCCATATTGATAAACAAATGGACAGATAACAACTTTCACATATATAACTTTAGCCCATTAAACCTGGAAAAGGGACACTTTAATCTTTTTTCTAAGGGCCTTAAATTTATTCCCTCCACCAAAGGAGATTTGGCTAAATCCTTGTTGGAGATAAAAATATTTTTAAGGAAAATTAACTTAAAACTTCTTTTTCCTAACAATGTACATGCTACTAGTTTAAATTTGAAGTGCAGGTTCACTTATAATCCTCCTCTACACCCGCAATTAAGAAACTTTGAAAAAGTGATTGAGAAAGAAATTAGAAAAGAGGAATTAAATGGTTTGAGGTACCACAACAATTTAGAAATGGATGAAAAAAATATTTTATATGCTCTGAAGAAAGATATGAACCTAAGATTCATGAAACCAGATAAAGGGGGAGGCATTGTAATAATGGAAAATATGGAGTATGACAGTAGGATGTATAAAATTTTGTGGGATGACAATAAATACCAACCTGTTTCTAAAAATGAGATAAACATAGCATATAATAAAATAGATATTAATCTAAATGAGATGGTACTTGAAGGGTTAATTGATCTTGAAACTTTTAATTTTTTGAGAGTAGAAAAACCTAAAGTACCCTCGATATTTGGCATCCCTAAAATACATAACAATGAGTTGGATCCCCCATTAAGACCAATAGTTTCGGCCAATGGTTCAAAAACTCATTCATTGGCCAAATTTGTGGACACTAAGACCAAAAAGTTATGGGTAGAATGTGAACAAATATTGAAAGATTCCTGGGACCTGCTTAAAGTTATTTCAGATATAAAAGACATAGAAGATTTAATTTTCGTAACCATAGATGTTATAGATCTATTCCCATCCATTCCTCATGGAGAAGGTACAGAAATGTTCGAGGAAATAATATTTGAGGATAAAAATATGTCTAATAATGACAAAATAGTGAGTGTATGGCTGATGGAAATGGTGTTGCATAATAATTTCTTGTTCTTTAATGGTGAATTTTTTAAACAAGTTCAGGGAGTAGCTATGGGGGCAGCATGTGCCCCCACATATGCTAACTTGGTATTAGCCAAATGGGAGGAAAAATGCATTTTACAAAGTGAATTCAAGTCTTCCTGGGTTATTTATCGTAGGTTTCTGGATGACATTGTATTATTTTGGACTGGAGGGGAGGAAAAGTTAAATGCTTTTTTGTTATACCTTAACAATACCTCCAATTTTTTGAAATTTACCCATAAGGTATCTACTAATGCTGTACAATATTTAGATATTGAAATTTATAAGAAAGATAGTCATTTGGAAACTAGAGTGTATAGAAAACCCACCTATTGTAATTCCTTTTTACATTTTGACAGTGCTCACCCTATACATGTTAAAAAGAACATCATTAAAGGTCAGTTTGTGAGAGGATGTAGAATGACCAGTAGTGATCAAGACTTTGCTATTGAATGTGAGTTGCTAGAGAATATGTTCAAAGAAAGGGGATACCCAAATAGTTTTATTAAGGAAATTAGAGAAGAGGTGGTAAAAGCCAGGGGAACTACATTTCCTCCTATAGTGATAGGTAAAGAAAAAGAGAAAGAAGTAGTTCCCAGTATGAAAAACATTAAACAGGAACATTTTCACCTAGTTCTTACATTGGAATACAACACCATTAACAGTAAAATAAGGAGTATTTTTAACAAAGAGTGGGATAGATTTATGAATTTAATGGAACTAGATTTTGGTAGTAATGGTCCAGTGAAGATTGTATATAAAAATTCATTAAGTATAAGAAACTTATTAGAGAGAAAAAATTCTATAAATCCACAGGATAGAAGGAGGAAAGGCACCTATAAATGTGGAAGATGTGCCCAGTGCACTTATGTATCGAATAGTAATGTCATAAATATAAGTAGTAGAAGTAAAACCATTGTTAATGATAGACATTTTTACAATTGTGAGTCCTCAGGTTTAGTTTATTTGGCAGTATGTACAAAATGCCAGTCTTTCTACATAGGGAAAACCGAAAGGAGACTTAAAAGGAGAATCTATGAGCACCTTAATGATATGAAGAATTGTAAAGAAACTAATGCTATGTATAAGCATAGTAAGGAATTCACACAAGCTAGTTTTAGTTTCTCCGTACTAGAACATACAGAAAAAGATATAAGAGGTGGACCCTGGGAAGAAATGTTAGAGTATAGAGAATTGTGATGGCAAATGACTCATGTGTGGTGGATTCTCTTGGTTGGTGCTACGTTTTTTATGTGACTTGAGTGGTTCGATTTAATAAAATCCTGGTTATTTTTCAAGTTTGGTTCCTGATTCAACGTCCTTTTCTTGGTATGTGCAAGAGGTGTGGTTAGGATTTATTTGCATAGATTAATGAACGATGGCTAGATGCTGGAATCAAGTGGATAGTTGGTGGGAATTTTGATCTAAATGTGTTTCTATGCTTTTCTGTTTGATGTGATTAAACTGGAAGGTGGGGAGAAATAGGAGGTGGGGTTGTGGCGTGGGAGGGAGGTAAGAGGAAGTCATGACTTTTAGGTGATTGATGAATTCACTGAGAAAATTGTTACTATTCTTTACAAAGGTAGCACTAATTCAATTTTAGAATCCTTATACCCTACTGAGTTTATACTAATTTCACCTACAGTGAGTTTTCTCTTTCACTAATAAGGCTCATATCTCTATGGTTTTGGATTTCTGTTTTGTTGTCAGTATTTACCCTTGGTTTCTTAGATTGAGTTTTCTAGCAAATTTTTCCATCTGTATACTGTTCTTCAGTATCTTGCTATGTTGTTTTCTTTTCTGCTTCAGGCACTCTGTAAGGATTTGAATATACATTAGATTTATCCTCCCAGGCATATCTGAAAGTACCTTCTTCATTTTAGCTAAAACTTCTAGCAACTTTTCTTTCAATGTCATTTTATTTCTATGTCATAGACTGAGACTCGTCTATCTGAACACAAGGGATGAGTTCCTTTCCTCACTTCATTTTTCCTACCATTTTTCTACAAATCACTACTGAAGATTCAGCCTCCTTCTATTCTTTCACCATAGTGTATGATTGATTGGATCTGGTTTTCTTTTCCAAGTCTCAATGACTTGTTTAATTTTTCCAATGTTTCAAATTGCCCTTTCCACTTAGCTAAATTGTATTTTCTGCTGACTGCACAAGTAACAAGACTTTGCCTTCTAGTTTGAATTCTCTCCTTTTAGCTTTCATGTGATATATTCTGTTCTGCATTTCCTGATCGTTTAACATGTCATCTTTCATTATGGGTATTACAACATTAAATCATTCTTGTAAGTTAGTCTACTGCTCTTTAGTAAATTTGAATGGAGTTTTCTTTTCTTACAGGGTCTATTTAGCAATATCAGATGCATTTTAATTATATTGTTGTCAAAGCTGTATATATATATATATATATATATATATGGTTCCCTATTAGAATCCCGAAACACTATAAGCCTGAAAGTCAAAATCCTGAAAGCTAATGACTGAAAATGCAAAATCTCGAAAATGCAAAATCCTGAAAGTCAAAATCCTGAAAACACAAATAATGCAAATATGTCACTATAAAGACACTAATATCTACCAACTGACCCTGACCCTAACCCTAACCCTAAGGTCCGTCACTATCGCACACTCACCTGACCCACGCCCTAACCCTAACTCACTTATACCGCCCCTAACCCTAACATAAAACCAACCGCACACTCACCCGGACCCAACACATGACCTAACACCACAGGGCTAACAATAGCAAAGCCACAATGACGTCAGTATGTCCATTTTGTGTTTTCAGGATTTTGACTTTCAGGATTTTGCATTTTCGAGATTTTGCATTTTCAGTCATTAGTTTTCAGGATTTTGACTTTCAGGCTTATAGTGTTTCAGGATTCTAATAGGGAACTATATATATATATATATATATATATATATATATATATATATTGCAAATCACGATAATGCTTGTAATAGCTTCTATTTTACAAACAGCAAGCATGGTGACTGATCACATTTCTTAATCTGCTTCAACAACTTTACTTAATCTGAATTTCAGTCTTTTGTTGAAGCAGATAGTATACTGATATTTTTAAGGGTTTAACCTGACTACATTGACACAATTGCTGCATAACCATTAACCTAAAGGGTATACTTTGGTCTTGTTTAGGAATAGCTACTCAAAAGAATAATAGCACACATTCTTGATCAGTAGACTTCATATTAGCCTTATATAATCATAAAGCTTCTTGACAATTTGTAGTATAGTTTACTATATTCAAGGTACATTGATATTTACTTCTATGTCTTACCAAATGGACCAAAAATTTCCATACCAATAGATTCAAATGGTACAACTATGATAGCCATTGAACTCAAAGAACTTTTGGACCCAGGATCTGAAATGATTTTCTGACTTTTGAAATTTACTAATTTATATTTTTGTAATTCCTGGCCAAGGAACATTGGTTAATATTCACAACTTTAATCCATTCAGAAGTGATCTGCAAGTACACGGCTTTGGCACTAGTAATTAGTGTACAATTTCTTCTTTAATCTAGCCTAATTTATATATGAGATCATTGCTTAGTTTAAAGAAAAGAAATGTCAGCTCAAATATCTGCCACTATCATTTTTGCCATCTCCCTTACGTTACAAAGGTATCTTCTTCCTGTTGAGCTGTTTTTAAAGTCAATATTCCTCACCTGATGGTCTGCTAAATGTGGATCATTCACATGACCTGCTTATTTCAAACTAGACATTTCAATTTCCACTCCAAAATACACTGATACAGATTTTTCCATATCAAAATTTTCCTGCAAATGGTAGCTCTAAAACTTTTTTCCTCATTTACACAAATCAATCACCCTAGATTCTACTTTTACATCATTTTCATTGTTTTAAACTGATTTAACTGGATTTGAACTCTGACTAGAAGATTTCATTTCCCTTCTCCACACTAGTAACATTTTTTTATTGACTGACTTCTCCTTTTGAATACATACTGACTACTTAGAAGTCTGTACTTTTATTGTTCTTTTTTCAGTTTGTAACAAAATTTAAAATTTTGCTTAGGCTGTGCATTTTCCAAACCTCTTAGCTTCATTTCTTTGGATTACACCTCCTTTAATAAGATGCTCCTTCACTCTATTTTCTATATTAGTTCTAGTGCCGTTTTGTAACAGATTTCTAATGTTTTACTGTACAGCTACCTTCCTTCTACTAACTTAAAACACAATACTAAGAAATACATAGTAGTAACTTTTGTAAGAAGATCATCCCAAGAATCTATGTCATTGACAAAAACCCTTCGGAACTGACCCAGTAGGCAGAAATTTGGGTACTTATGTAGATAGTAACCTTGCCTTTGACCAACATGTGTTCAAAGTAGTAAGGAAATTATTCTATGTTGTTCAACTTATAAGTATGCGCATGACATTGAGGTCCAGGAAGGTCATTGTGTCACTGTATTCAGTCCTAATCAGACTCTTCATTATGTATAATGCCTCATTTGGCATGTGTCTGACAAGACACATGCAACAACTGAAATTTCTTCAAAGGTTCCTTACAAAAAGAATACAGGGCATAAAGACAATGTCCTGTGCAGATCTCCTCAAAGCCCTGTCTCTATACTCTTTTTCCTACAGACTGCTGAGAGACAACCTATGACTGGTGTACAAAGCATCCTTGGATCCATCTCTGATGGTTCTTTTGCACATTAGCAAAATGAACAGCTTCAGCACTTTCAGATGTCAGGACCCAAATTTTGCTTGTGATATAAATCAGAGATGTTGCAGAATCAGATATGCATCTCAGAGAATTCTGATCTCTGGAATAGGACCCCCATCCATGTGAAACAGAATCCCTCCCTAACTCTAGTCAAGTGTAACCTGGACCAGTGGATCGGAAATTGGAAGTTCTCCTTTGGTCTGGTGTCAGCAGAGGCAGTCATTGAATCATGTCTCAACTAACATACACACCTTATAGAAATGTCTAAGATACAAAAATTTGTGGGGCACTATTAGTTTGCCCAGTTAGGCTTGTAAAGGCCTTTGCATCCATTAGCCTAGTATACACCTATGAACCTATTAGGAACATAGGAACAAAGCTAGCCAAGCAATTACAGGAAACGTATGACGTTAATCATATACACCTTTGAGAAGAGATAATTAAAAGCTCTTTTTCAAGCACTTAATGGTGCTCACCTCCCAAACTGAGCATGGTTGCATATAATAATTCTGTTGTAAATTTGTGTCTTACCATCCAGTTATCAGGATAAAGTTGTACTTTGACTTGCAGTGGTAACTTATTCCACAGGCTGGGGATACATTACATTAAGAAACTATCCCTTCAGCAAGTCTTGTTTATTTGTTGGTATAGATTTACATTCCTAGTATAGGTATTTGTAGAGCCACTGGTTTTGCAAAGACATAGGAAATCAAATTGGACTGAGTCTTTCATGGCTGAGAGGTCATCTCAGAGTAGCCAATGGGCTACTAAGTGCAAGGAGAGCTGTGCTAATCTAGCAGGATTGTTGAATGATTTAAGGCCTTTAATTTTCATGGTTAAAATTGTTGAGGTATTTCCAGCTGAGCAATATGTTTGGATTTGTGCATGCCAAAAGGGTATTATATTGGAAGATGGATCTGATAAGGGAAGAACACAGTGGTAAGATGACTTCTTTGGATCTTGAAGATGTTCCTTTGAAAATTAACTGGGAAAGATAGAAGGACTTCCTGACTATGATAGAAACATGATTGAATGAAAGTGAGTTGGCCGCGTGAGTACCCAGATCTTTTATGACCATATCCTTCTGGACAGGAGTACCACTTATATGAGGTGGGAGAGGCTTTTTTGCTGAGCAGTATTACAATACACTCTTTTGCATTTAGCTTGAGATCGAGTTTCAGTGCATCAGATATATGCATATTTTAGCCCTTGTTGGAATAGTCAGGTATACGTATGGTGCCCATCTTGCATTTATCAGCAAGCCTGTTCAATCACACTTCAGGTATATTATCTTGAATGTCTGCAAAATAAATGTCAAACAGGAGAGGATACAGGTCTGACCCCTCTGGTAGTCCATTAGTTACAATTTTATGTTCAGAAAGGGTAACATCAACTTTCATAAGTTGGAGCTGATTGAATAGCCAATTTTCAATCTAGCAGACAATGTAGGGATTTACAATAAGCTTGTCTAAATTTACAACACCAGCACAGGAGGTAATGTCAAAAGCCTTGATAAGCAGCATGCATGTATGTCCACAGCCACTGTATTTTTTTTTTAAGTTTGCTAGGTTCAGGAAACAGGATCACCCTTCACAAAAGTAAACAGAGTGGGGTTAAAACCTGTTAAGTTGTCTGTATCTGCGTAAATTACTTCTGCTATGACACATTCCATGGCTTTGGATAGAACTTTGGTGAGGCTGATCAGCCTAAAATTACCTGAGCCTATAGAGGGGAGTCACATGGCTGTTCTCCAGGTATCAGGTGCAAACACTGTGGATAGGCTGAGGGTGAACAGTATAAGTAGGGGCACAGAAGATGCCTGCTTGGCACTAAAGAGAATGCTGCCTGGTATGTTATCTTGTCCCATAGAAGTATTATATTAATGGCCATAAAACAGGGAGAGAAGGCTGTCAAGTAATTGTCTGAATGAGATTTTATATGTTTGTTTGCTTGTAACTGATATTTCTCAGACTCTTTTCAGCCACAACTCAAGCAACTGGGGGAAGGATAAATGCATTACACACACAGACACACAGATGCGCACACACGCACGCACGCACACACACACACACACACACACACACACACACACACACACACACACACACACACACACATATGTAAATAGGTACACACACATGCGCATATTTTTGTATGTAAACAGTTGAGCCAGCATGTTTTTTGGGAGATGATTGGAGAGAACACATGCAGAGAGTGACTAGAGGTTAGGAGGTCAGGAGCAGGAGTGAACCCCAGGTGGATAAGGAAGACAGCCATGATGCTACCTTATCCCATTATCCCCTGGAGCTCAGAATCACTAGGTGGGTGTGCAAGAACTCTGTTGCTAAAGCAAAATGAAGAGGAGAAGAGAACAGAAACTGGACTTGTATCTCATTCTGAAAGAAAGCATTTGACAATATGAAAGTCAAACTTTATGTATGCCTCAGAATAAACATAAATTTAAGATAACAGATGTGCAATTTCCTCTTGGAAGTTAAATTTCTCCAGAGAACTTGAAAAAGAAAGAACAGAGATAACCACTAAAAAGGCATTTATGCACTGAGACTCTAGAGTCTTAGGTTTCACCATGATGTAAAAAGGAATACAAAATTAATATCAGAGACTGGTCATCCATAAAAACTCTGTTATTAAAAAAAAAATTGCAATCTTATCTGAGAGGATGTAATCAAACTGTAAAGAAACAAACTAAAAAATGCCCAGGAAAATATAAGGTAGCTCTGACTTAACAAACAAGCTGTAGGAACAATCAAATCATTAGTGTATGAGAAGCCTTAACTTCAACAAAAAGTTTAATGCTTGCTTGACTAATGTAACCCGTATTATGCTCCTGAATTTAACTTAATTTTCCAGGTATATTCATTTCCTTTACTATAGCATTTAAATTTGACCCACCCCCCCCAGTAGGCATCGGATCTATATTAGATCACCGAATGCTTAGGTTAGCGCACGGTGATTAATCAACCTCATGTGAGCGAAAGCTTACAAAACCAAACTGTCAAAACAGCGATTTTTTCTAAAAGAAAAAAAATCGCTGTTCCAACAAAAAAAAAGAAAACACGATATTAAGTGGGAGGCTGTGCCCCCCACACCCCCATACTTAAATATACCAACTCTGAGACCGCACTACAGTGCCGAAAATGGCAAACTACCGAAGTAGCCAAGAAAATTCTTTCCCAGGGAAAGAATTCACTTACATGCCACTTCGATATTTTGCTGTTTCGGCGTTTACAGCACGACCAAGTCACATTTGCTAACCTGTGTCTTTGGTCAGCTGATAGGAACCCTAGGCATCAATATATCCAAAACAAGAGATACGCACTGGCTAAAATGAATGCAGTCTTTGATATGGCTCTACAAAGTAATCTTAAAACCTACTCTTTTACCAGTATCTGTGCTGATATATTCTGTCATGTCATTTTCTGCAGGTTTTACCGACACAAGAACTGCTATATACATGACATGATGATGTATTTCTAGTATTGTAGTCAACATCGTTTGAAGCCACAATTTTGTTATTACATTCATGGAGCAGAAACACAGTAATGCTGGCACTGAAAGGTGCACCTCTTACAACAGATGCTTTTTACATTAAAATGCATTTTCAATGAATCTGTCAGATTTTGCTTTCACCTACAACAAATATCCAGTTTTGCACCTGTCGTGGGCAGGCCATTTCCACAGTTTCCTACAACATTATCTAGTTATTTTGTGTAATTATTCTATCGGCACAGCTGGGGAAAAGGGGTTGTGGATGAATGGATGGATTCTATCAGCACAATTTTGTCAAGGGCAAATAGCTTGTAAAATAATTTCCTGTCTCCATCTTCTGTCTCAAGTGTTTTGTCATGTCTACAGCTGTTAGATGTCCTACATGTGCATACATCACTCTCTTATTATTGAATTACAGGTGTTTGCTGAGGTTAAGGGTCATTATGAAGAGTAATCTTTCATTTTTTTTCATGGAAGTAAGTCTTCCATGCCCGACATTTGCAACTTTGCCCTATGTTTCCCATAAATTGATTTAAGCACCCAAAGGTCTAAATATCTAAGAATAAGAAATAAATAGTGACAAATGACTATTCACTGGTAATGCCTTGTTAAATCATCATTCAGCAAAAAATGACTTGATGAGACAAACTTATTTTACTTATTACTAGGAAAGTCCAACAGGGCTAAGCCTCCTTTTTCACCACAGGCCCAGAGAGAAAAGCTCCACATTGTATAAGTTTGTACTGGCAAATGGCATGACTGAACAATAAAAATATGCAACATAACACTGAGGTATATGTAATGTAACAGGCAGTCACTATGTTAGGTACACTATCCCAGGGATTCAGAAATGTCACATCCATGATTATTGCCAAACCCAGCTGTGATTACTATGTATGCACAATGGTCCCCAATACTTTTTAAGAATGTATGCAGCCATGCAGTTTGTGTGACAAGCAGCTCCTCATTGGAGCTGCAGTAGGGACTGTGAGAAGATTGTGCTGGACCAAGTGATGGTCACAGTGAAGTACAAGCACCAATATTACTTACCTGGTGAGCACAAGCCATGATGGTAGTCAGTATAAACCTTTGCACAGAATTAGTCATAATGCTTGTATGATCTTTTCTTTTTTTTAACCTATGGGTACATATATCCAACAACATATTTGTGGAAAGGAATAAAGGCAAATATGACTAAGGTAGGAGGGTAGAAGAGGTAGTTGGGCCACACAAGCAAACGTATAACTTAGACAAGGCTGTGAAGGGAGATGATGCCTCATTCAGGGATGTAGAAGACAATAGGGAAGTATGAGGCATACACACAGACACACACACACACACACACACACACACACACACACACACACACACACACACACACACACACACACACACACACACATGTGTCAATCTGAAGTAGTTGAAGTTAACAAATGTAAAAAACAGACATGAGAGATGGGGTACAGAAAAGTAATACGATGTATTAACCAAAAGCAGTTATGATGTCAGCACAGTTTGATCATTGCATATGTACTATAATGCAAATTTCATGAAATAAATCATCCATACTGTTCTGAAAGTATTGGAGCCCGCAACCGTTGTCATTTGTAATCTACAAAAAACTTAATTTACAAGCTGAGCCAAGGAGGTGATTATCTTAAAGGTGTCATGAAGCATATAGGAAGTGATAGTTAACAGATCTGCAGAATGGAAGTATAAAAGACACAAAGAGCATTTAACCCTGAGTGGACCCTCAGCCTTCTTTACTTGCACTCTGCAAACCATTCATTTACAATTTCAGCTAAGGAAAGAGTCGTCCAGGAGGTGTCAGGGAAGTATATAGCAGGTGATTGTTTTACCTTTTAAGAATGGAAGCATAAAAATAATTTAAAAAAAGCATTCAGCCATGGTGGAATTTGAACTCTCAGCCATGTTGACTTATACATCTCAAAGCACTTTATTTACAGGCTCCATCATGGAAGCAGTCACACTAATGGTATGAGCTTTACCATATTTAGTTTTTGCACACTGCCAGACAATGACACTGAGCTCATTTGCATGACCAATGGCAGCTAAGGCCAATATATGTTGTAGCTGACGGGTTGTACTTAATCATTGCTCTGCAATGAGCAGGATCAGTCCTTGTCAGGTGCACACAGTGCTCTTCATAATCTGTCACACACACAGTATAATCACAAAAAAGAAGTGACAATTGTGAGGTGTGTATATTTATGTTTTGACCAGATTATAGGCTGGAACTAGAAGCATCGGAAATGGATGAAAATGGGAAGCATGCAGAGAATAGAAGAGAAGGTGAGCAAATAAGGAATTTGTAGGATGGAGGTGAAGAATGAGGGAAGTACTTTTTTGTGGGTCAGTGCCTGTTTTGCATTTAAGATGAGAAGGTAAGCTGTGGAAGGAATTGAGGGAGTAAGAAGAAGGTAATAGGGTTAAGTTAGCTGTCAGAGGAAGACAGACAGACATGACTGACATGGTGTATGCTAAAATAGTGAAGGGGGAATATAATGATGAAGGCGATATCAAACAATTAAAGAAAAGACAATGGTGAGTGAAGGACTGAACAACTGACAGAGGTTGGCATGGATACAAAAGAGAGACAAACACTAGGTTGGGAGATATGATGAGGTGTTTGCGGCTGCAGTCTCTGCCAGCTGGCACCCAGTGGGGATGAATTCCCACCCTGGGTATGGTAATTACTGCACCCTGTGCAAGATGGTGGAGACAGTGCTGGATAGAAATATGACTTAATGAGCCACCAGAGGAGGTTCTCCTTTTTGCTGAGTTGGGCATCCAACACCCTGTCTATAAACTTGCCCTCGGTGTTTACCAGCTACTGACAGGTGACAAAGGTGTCACTTCCACACAGTGCTACCATTGGGTACAACCGCACCAGCATCTGATGCAGGTCTGCCTAATGCAGGTGGTGCAGGTATGGCTGGAGGTGTGGATGCAGCTTTGGCATGCAGAGACCCAGCTGTGCTGGGCACTTCTGGTGGTGGTGATGGTGGCTCTGCTGCCACCTGTGGGGTGAAAATAGGTGCTGCAAGTGGGATGGGTACAGGTCATTGTACTGCTGCATATAATAGTGAAAGAAATTGAGAAAAACAAAATAATTGTGTGTGTCTCTTTCGGCTTTTCCCGGTTAGGGGTCGCCACAGCGGAACTCCGGTCCACTAATGATTGGTAGTGGATTTTTACGTACCGGGTTACCAGCCCTGACGCACAACCTTCAACGAAGGCACGCTCCATTCACGTATGCCTCCACACAGAAGACGCTCTAGCTGAGAATCGAACGGGACAACGTCTTGCTATGAGGCGACAATGCACCACCACCGCAGTAGAAAAACAAAATAATAAACAACATAAATGTATGATATAGAGATGTTGAGCATGATACAGTTAACCATAATATACCTGTTGGACCAAAAAAACACTTTTCATTTTGGCAATTCTGTTAACATATAAAACTGAGAAGGAGCCTGAACCAACAATCATCATCAGGAGAATTAATGTATTGAACTATTTAGATAGACCAACAGGTGTCTCTTCTCCAATTTACAGTAATTATGCCTGAAACGAGTGTACTTATACAAAGAAAAGATGTTGCTCAAATATACATTTTACTCATAGGTGACATGCAAATGAAACAACTTCTGTTTTACATTGAAACATGTCCACTCAACATCTAATGTTGAGCTTACATATTTGCCCCATCTACTGCTGCGGTTCTAAATAATGAGACAGAAAAACAAACCTTAAATATGTTTCATAACAACACAACTGTTGGGGGAGGGTGGTATTTAAATCACAGACATTCTGATAGTGTGGGAGGTGAGCGTTAACATCCTGACCCATTTGTCCACATATGGAAGAGGATGCATTCACAAACGCACCAATAATAGGTTCATAGGTTCATAGGTAGGTACTACGCTATCGGCCCTAGGGCCTATACAAGCCCAGCCGAAAAGGTACCCTGGCTTTTGCCACCCAAGAAAATTATTTTCCTGTGCCACTGTCGAGCAGAGCCACAGAAGTGATCCCTGGGGTGAATTTCCTATTTCCCATCCAATAATCAAGATTTTTCTTGAAGAGTGCTAATGAGGAGCTTTGTTTGATATAGATAGGTAGTTTATTCCAGAGTATGGGAAGTCTCTGGGACAGGAATCTATCCCTCCAGCATGTTCTGTTTATTGTGGTGAGAAGGTTTAGGTCCCTAGAGCATGTAGCTTGGAGGGATTGGGATTTCTTTAGGTGTAGCATGTCCAACAGCTCTGGGGTTGACATAGCTTTGTATGTTAGGCAGAGATCACCTCTGAGTAGGCGATATGTAATGGAGTAAAGCTGGAGTTTTTTGAGACGGTCTGCGTAGGGCATCTGTTTGGGGCTGGTAATCCTCTTTGTGAGGTATTTCTGTGGCCTTTCCAGTTGTTGTAGATGTCTTGTGAGGTACATAACAAAAGGGGAGTTGTACTCAATAATGGGTCTAATGAGTGATGAGTAGAGGGGAACAATGACGTCTTTTTTTCTGGATGAGAAACCTTTTGTGATGAGGTGTGCCACATAGAAGGATTTCCTGACTACTGTGGCAATGTGATTATCAAAGGAGAGACTACTGTCCACCTGTGTCCCAAGGTCTCTTATCACACTTTCGGTGTTAAGTATACTACTGCCTATGTTGTAGTTCATGGGTACAGAGTTTTTACCAAAGGGGATGACAATGTACTTTTTGGCATTGAGCTTGAGGCCATGGCTTTGACACCAGGCATCTGTCTCAGTGAGGCACTTTTGTAGGATGTCCACATCGTTAGGAGTTTTGATTATGGTTCCTAGTTTGCAGTCATCTGCGAACTTCATTAGCCAAAGATCTTCTGTGTTAGCCTGTACTTCAGAGAAGTAGATACCAAACAGGAGAGGACCCAGGACTGAACCCTGTGGTACTCCACTTGTCACTGGTCTGAAGTCAGATTTGGAGTCTGCTACTTTCACATTGTGGGTTCTGTCAGTGAGCCAGTTGGCAACCCATCTTGTGACATAGGGATTTATACCTAGTTTAATGAGTTTATCTATAATTCCAGAGTGGGGGATAGTGTCAAAAGCCTTGGCAAGATCTAGATAGGCTGTGTGAACCACCTTACCCTCGTCTATGGCTTTGGTGACTGCTTCAAAGAAGTCTATCAGGTTTAGGAGACATGATCTGCTTTTTACAAACCTGAACTGGGTGGGGTCCAGAGTTTGGAGATTACCAGTGTCTTTGTTTATAAGTTCCATGATGATACATTCCATGGCCTTGCAGACCAGGCTCGTCAGGCTAATGGGGCGATAGTTCCCGGGGTGCATGGTGGCTCCCCCCTTGTGGAGTGGGATAACCGTCGCTGTCCACTATTCAGCAGGCACAAAGCCTGAGGTGATGCTATGATTGAACATGGTACTTAGGTGGGGTGCCAGTTTGTTCTGTAGTTCATGTAAAACGCAGCCTGAGATGTTGTCTGGTCCAATGGATGCTGTGTTCTTGGCTATGGAGAGTGTGGTTTTTACTTGTGCAGCCGTGATTACAGGAACTTTGCATTCTTCCGGTATAGAGATGGGCTCTTTAGGGGGTGAGAGGGGGGTAAAGTTAGCACTGAACCTGTCTGCCAAGATGTTGGCAATATCAGTTGGGTCTGTATATGTAGTGCCATTGTGCTGTAACTCAGAGCAGATCTGAGTGTTGCCATTGAGATCCTTGACATAGCTATAAAATCCTTTGTGGTTGTCTGTAGAATCAGTGGCAATTTTGTTTCCGTAACTAGCTTTGGAGGATTTTATCAGGGATTGCAGCTTCATACTGAGGCTGACCAGGGAGCTCCTCCATTCATGGAATTTTACTCTCTTTTGCAACAGTTTCTTCCTTCTGTTGTACAGTTTGTTTATGGCAGGGGACCACCAGATTGGCTTCCTTTTTTCGGAGGATAGCGTCTTGGTTCTGTTTGGGATAGCACGATCCATGCACTCGTGTAAGTGCTTATAAAGTGCAATTGAGCAGGATTCAGTAGTTGTAACTGTATTGTCCATCTGCATGGGTGTCATGAAGTTCACCATGTAGGTATTAAGAAGCATGAAGTTGGCTTTGGAGAAATTGTTTACAGTGGTTTCCTTAATGGGGGGGTGGGGGCAGGATGTGGATATCTAGGGTAATTAGCTTATGGTCGGATCGGACCAATGAGGCGTTGACTTCAGGTGTGGAACACCGGTCACTCATGTTGGTAATGACTAGATCTAGGATATTGTTGCCACTGGTGGGGGTGTGGATAAGTTGATCCAGGGCATTGGAGTTTATGAATTCCAGAAATTGTTGAATGAAGGAATTGGTACATGAGTAGTTTTCCCAGTTAAGGATGGGGTAGTTGAAATCTCCCATTATTAGGGTGTTTGGTTGAACCCTAATATTTTCCAGTACATCAAGAAAAGAGGAGTGGGAATCCTGGGGCATGGTGGGGGATCTGTAGCAAGCTACAATTTGGATTGCAGTTTTGCCCAGAGTTAGTTGCATTTGGATAACCTCAGCTGCATTATGCTGAGCAACTAGCCTGGAGGTGTGGATATCCTTAATGAATATGGACACACCTCCACCTTTGGTGTTCCGGTCCAGGTTACGTGGCCGAAAAGTGTGGTATGAGTTATAGCCTGGTAGTGCAGGGATGCTCCCTGGAGCCTTGAACCAGGTCTCAGTCACTGCACAGATATTGATAAGAACCTTAGCCAGTATCCAGAATCCCAGGGGTGACAGGTGCAGGCTATCTCTGGTAAAGCATCGTGGTCTGTCGACCATGTCATCCCAGGCAGACAGATACTGGATCCGTTTAGTATGACACCAGAAGCTTAGCCAATTGTTGAAGTCAATCATTTTGTCCTTGTACTGCGATATCATTCTGGGTGATGGCAGAATGTTACTCATGGCTAGGGTCATACCTGCCTGGGCTACAAGATCAGAGAGCTCTTCCATATCTCTTTTCATGTAGTCCAGGGAGGTATGTCTCAGGTCATTCACATCAACATGGACAATGACAGAGTCATATTTGTACTTGTTGTGGAATGACCTGAGTGCATGGGTTATGTGGCGGATCCTGGCACCTGACAGGCAGCTGACAGTAACCTTCTCCTTGTTTAGCCTGGTGAGTGGGACATCAGTGTGCCTGACTATAGAGTCACCTATGACTAGTGTGTTGGGTATGTTGTTTTACCTTATTGGCTGTGGTTGAGTGGCACACTGAATCTGTGGGCTATGTGTCATTTGGGTTGTGTTGGGGGTGGAAGTTGCTTGCATTTCTGCTTTGGAGGTCTCTGTTGCTTGAGCAGATTATTATTGAGAGCCTCCATGAATGTTTTTGTGTATCTATGTGTGGGTTTTGGTGGTGTAGGTTTAGTGAGTCTATGTGATGAGTGTGGTGTGGTGCAAGTGTTTACCTTCTCCTCTTGACTGTCAAGTTCAGTCTTGGTTGGAGAGAGCTTTTCCTCCAGTTTGGCTAGATAAGTGCATCTTTCACAGGTTGTAGTGTTGGTTGGTAGAAGGAGAGGGTTGTCTGTGTACATGAGGCAATTTCTACGTTGCCCCAAGATGCCCAGATTCATCAGATAGACAGGAGAGAACACTGGGAGCTGACCCTTGGACATACCTGAATAAAAAAACTATTTTCCTCTAGATAAGTGAGGAAAGTGAGTACAAGAGCTGTTTTACTCTAAGCAAGTGAGGAAAGTAAGTACCAAAACTGTTTTCCTCTAGGTAATGAGGAAGGCTGAATGCTGTAGTAATTAGAAGGTTATTTAGTGCTTACAACAAGTTCTGAACAAGTGCTGATCACGAATAAGCAAATTCAAGTGCTAAAACTAAGAATCTGTATCTGGACTTAACTAGTTACAGGAAAGGGAGGAAACAAGTGCAAATGTGGGCTTCTAAATCAGAAAGTTGAGAGAGATGGAAAAACTGCCCAAACGGACAATAACTACAATTTCTGGGCCAGAACCACTCCTTGTGTGTTAGATAGGTTACCTAGTGTTTACCACTCCCACTGATAAGCTCGAAGGCTTCCCTCCAACACAGAAAGTTTGGGGGGGCTCAAAAGCTTACATACAGTCCTGGATACAGCAAATCTGAAACTGGACTACACTAGTTACAGGAAAGGTAGGAAACCTTGGTTAATACTGAACAATTATGCTGCTATCTTTGAGCTATGGCAGTAGTAACAGAAGTCACACTATTGTATGAAAGTTATATATTTTTGGAATGAATCCCTATTGCTGTTAGTATTAAAACAAGACATTATGAAGCAGATAGATATTCAACCAAACATCTTCTTAGGCATTCCAGTCTTCTCCTGTGCAGCTGACTGTTCCTTTCAATATCTTTAGGGGCTATAGACATAAAAAACGAGCACTGTGTAATCAGCCAAAGAGGTCACAATTGTGGCACCTCATGTTACCATAATGGAGATGGCACTGTTATACTGAGGACCTGTATATCCTTCTTATGTTAAGCCTCCAGATTTAATCATTATGAAGAAGGTAAAGAAATTGCTTTGACTCCTTCACTGCACTCTAAATTGAGCACTATCCTCTCCTTCTTCATCTGTGATATCTCACCTTAAAGAATCTCAGGACAAAATGGCAAAGAATTAGTAATCAAATCAGATCTCACATGTTTCACCTGCAAAGCCATGGCGGGTATCAAAGGGTTCATTATTTATGTGATGCAAGGCAAACTCAGAAAATATAGGTATTGTATTATTTATTAAGAAATCAAGCACTGGAGTGATTCTATGTACAGACAGTTAAATATGGAGTTGTACCCCCCCCCCACCCCCGACCATGATATCATGGCCTGGGCTGTAAGTGCAAAGTGCTGCCTGCAGGTATCCAAGCATGTGCAAATCATTCTGGAAAAGGCTGCACAATGTTTAGCAGGCTTTATAGTTGTGCAGATTGAGTGATTCCGGAAAAAAATAATGCGCTGATCCCTAAATAACATAATTATTACACCCAGCCAGGTGAATCTACACAATATAAGCACAAAGAGAGACACATAGCCTCATCATTCTATGGAAGAAACCTCTGAAGCTTACTTTGATACCTGCATTGGGTAACTTTGAAAAAAACATCTTCAGCAAAGATATTTGTACTTGTATATTACTGCACTCATTTTACTACAGATGCTTTTAACTGCTATTCAACACATTAAATACTTTTAAATGTGTTGTCTACGGCATACTGAGTGGGGGAATGCTAGAGTCTAGCAATTACTGGGTGCAGGATTGTAAAGATGGATGAGAGACACGAGTGCATAGAGCATTGTTGAATTCAATGTTAGTGTCGTATGCATTATGTAACAGTGATAAGAGCAGTCGTGTTTCCTTGTCAGTTGTAATTCAGTGACTGGTTTGTAGGGGACCTGTGCTCACTAAACCCATGTACTTAAAGAGTATGGATACAGATAAATAACCGAAGCAGAAAAATTACCAAAAAAACCCAGTAAAAGACAAACGGGTTTACAATGGCCACAGGAAATAAAACCTCAAACTGACATTGGCCAAGCTTTGAATTTGACTGACAACTATGACTCGCCTGATTCAGTTATAGATATGAATGATCTTATATCTGGGCCCAATGGGGCCAATATAGATTTGTCTAATCTCGCTACTAATATGAATGATTTAAGTTATTGCTTTCATGAGACTGATCTTTTGGAGTATAGTAAAAGTGTACCTCCTATTATTTCAAACACTACTGATGATTTCAATGTATATAATTTTAGTAACATAGAAATTGGGACTGAAATGGTCGACCTTTTATCTAAAGGACTCACTTTCATCCCATCAAAACCATGGGACCTGACTAATACAATTTTAGATATTAAAATGTTTGTTAGGAAATTGAATTTTCAGGTGTCGATGGGTAATGTGTTTGACTCTATTGATAGTCTCCATGTACCTAGTACTTACAATCCTCCATTGCACCCTGCCCTTGACCTTTTCGAGAAATGTTGTGAATTGGATGTAAGACATGTGGACATCTACAAGAATGACAGGAACCCTCCTACTAACATGAGTAATGATGAAAGAGAAATGATCCATTACCTTACCACTCAAGGGCTTAGGTTTTGCAAACCCGATAAGGGTGGTGGACTAGTTGTTTTCAGTATGAGCGACAACCAGGATAGGATGAATGAGTTGCTCAATACTGAAGCATATGTACATAGTACCCGTAGTGAGGTGAACAGAGCCTATAGTATCATTAGGAACTGTATTGAGGACCTGTTCATTGATGGTCAGATAGATCAAAAGACATATAACTACCTGGTAATGTCATTCCCTAGATACCCTTGTATTTTTGGCATCCCTAAAATCCACAAGAGTATTGAGAATCCACCATTGAGACCTTTGGTGGACAGTAGGGTATCCCCCATATACTCTTGGGGTAGGGTTTTGGACGCCATCTTACAAAAATATTTGGCCAAGGAGTCCCAAATTTGTAAAGACTCTTGGACCTTTTTGAAGAACATAGATACCTTGACTTTCAACAAGAGCTACAACTTCCTCACAATTGATGTGAAGGGCCTGTATACCAGTATACCCCACGAGGTAGCATTAGAATGGGTAGGACTCATGCTTATGAAACACAAAGCCCCTACTAGGGAAATTGACCTAGTATCTGTCCTCATGGATTTGGTACTAACAAACAACTACTTCTTGCACCTCAATGAATTCTTTTTGCAAAAAATAGGGGTCGCTATGGGTTCGCCTTGTGGAGGAAGTGTAGCAAATTTGGTAATGGCCTATTGGGAATCAGAGTTTGTATTTAAAGGCAACAAGTTCTCTGATACCTTCTTGTTTTATACAAGGTTTCTGGATGACATTTTTATTTTATTTAAAGGTAGTGAGAGTGATGACCACCAAGTCATTGAATACTTTAATAACACTACTGAGTTCCTTCAATTCACTTACACTTTCCATTGTGACACTATTGCATATCTTGACATCCATTTAAGTAAAAATTACAACTTAAATGCGTTTACTGCGAACATTTTCAGAAAATCTACATATTCCAACACCTTTCTCCACTAAACCAGCTGCCATCCTTACCGTCAGAAGAAATCTGTCGTGAAAGGGCAGCTGGTAAGAGCTTCCAGAATGGTCAGTTTAGATGAGGATTTTATAAAGGAATGTGCTCACATACGGAAAATGTTCATTCATAGAGGTTACCCGGAAACCTTTCTTGACCCGATAGTTCAGGAGGTAATGGATAAAAGACACAGTAATGTGTACATGCCACTTCTGAGGACTAACATTGTAACATCTATTGAGGATAGTGGTGCTAACTTGGTCGAGAAGGGACCAGTGTGGACATGAGGAGAGTATGGCACTAAATAGTGAACAATTTAATAACAGCAAATCTACTGTCAAATTTATAACCACTTTCAGTACAACAAGTACCCTTTGTTTATCGATATTGAAGAAAAACTGGGATTTGTTCAAAATACAACCTGAGTTATATGAAAAACTAGGGGACCAACCTATGATAGTTTACAGGAAAGGGAACAACATTAAAACCCTGTTAGAAAGGCATGATACGTCTACAGTGAGATGTCCTGGTATGCATAAATGCCTGAACTGTAACTACTGTAAATACGTCCACAAAGGTAACTCGTTTAGTCTGAATGGACAAAAATTTAAGTTGAGGAATAAATTTGATTGGAATACCACATTCACCACTTACCTAGCCAGGTGTACATCCTGTCCAGCATTCTACATTGGTAAAACCGAAAGAAGATTGCGGGAAAGGATGTATGAACACCTGTACGCTATTAGAAAAGGGAAACTGGAGAATGCACTTGCAAAACACATGGTGGCCTACTCTAACCATGGTTTTAGATTTATGGCCATCGACCATGTAAAAGTTGACCCGAGAGGAGGCCCTAGAAACTTGAGGAACTAGAATTGAAATGGCAGGTGAAATTGAATGCGTATAGCTTCCCTGGATTAAATGAGTCTTGTTCAATAGGAAGTTTATTAAAATTGAACAGTCTAAAGAGATGACTGCTTAGATTTTTATTCTTTTGTGTACGATATTTTGAATCTTCTGACATTTTTAGTTCCTTAATACCATTGTCAATATGTTAGACATGAAATTTGTAACCTAATGTAGGTCTAGTCTATTAAAATAGATTATGTATATATATTTTTTGAGAACCTTACATTATGTCATACTATATACACAATTTTGTCATCTTCCTATTGGAAGCTGAGCCTATTACTAACATGTATGACAGAAAACTTGGAATTCAAATATGGGGTCCAGAGTATCGAAAATATTAGAATAAAAACAAAAACACGAAAACACAGTAATATACTTTTTGTAAACACTATATATTTTTTGTAAACATTACACTATTATACATACATATAAATAACCACCTCATACATAAATAATAATTTTTCTTGATAATTCATAAATAACTTTTGTTAATTTTAGAATATTTCTTGTCTTTAGACATGTTTCTACTTTATATACATGACTCCTGTGACCTCTGTATCAGGAGTTAATAGTATTTTATATACATACAGATTTCCTGCTGTGTTCATGTCATCATAAATACTTCTTTTCTATTTTGTAATATTCAATAATAATTTACCCAAATGTTTTTAACAAAATCATATGGATTTTAAATTAATAAGTGGATATGGTTTATATCTTCTCTGCTTCTAATATGAATTTAGGTTTTACTTATTTGTCACCAGTTATGGCTCTTGTTGCTTTAAAATTGAGTCAAAGGAGTCAATTGTTGAATGTAGGTTGATTGTTCAGCCTTTTTAAATGGTTACGTTGTCAGTGATTGTGTTTCTGAAGAAGTCAGCTTACATGTGCTGACGAAAAGCGCTTAAAAATAAATATATTCTTTTTGGCTGTCTTTCGCTGTCCACAGCTTGTTTTGTTTTTCTAGTTTGGTTTTGCTCAAGTTTCACAGATAAATAACTGCCAGGCACAAAATCAGCATGATATGTGGGTAAGGGGGTACTGCTGATTTTAGAATTTGTAAGGGCAATGCAGGAACAATGCTATTAATTAAACTGTTTTCCATACTAAGAGATCAATGCCTAAAGAACATGTCAAGCAAAAAGACAGAAATGCATCCATTGGGACATCTTCAACATGGAAGGACAAGTCCTCTGATGCTGAGACTGAGGTGCTGTCATCTCCATGTGTGATGGATCTTTGATCTTCATGCAGTGATCATGGGTGGGCAGATTTTGTAACCAATGTTTATGTATTTCGTGAGCAAGACTGCAGTTACAACATGGGATGCCATGCTGCAGGGTCACTGATATGATAAGAGGTGCCCAACAAAGAGAAGAACATCTAGCACAGGAATGTAAGGCAACAGGTGTAGAGGGGCCATAGAGTGTACTACCTCTCATGGAGATGGAGGAGTTCCTGGCCTCTTTGAAAAATATTGGCACCTCCACAGAGTCCCATGGTATGGTGCTGGATATTGGGGTAGAACTGCACAGACCCCAGAAATGATCTACTCCAGATGTCCCAAGTATGTAGGCATATTTCTGTGTATCAATATCAGCAATTCCTCTGTATGCATTAGTCAACATAAAATTTATTAAATCTGTCTGAAAGGTATGCAGGTAGTTTCAACAGACACAGCCATCTGTACAGAGTATGCACATAAAATGTTACTTTGTTATGCTTCTGTTTGTGAAACTCTCAGTTGCATATATACTTTTGATGCTGGGTCATACTCACACTGAATGATTTGTGCTTTAGTGCATTCATGGGTGATTCTTTATCTGGCACTAGCACTATAGAACTGTCCCTATCTGATGTTGGAGGATCTGCAGCCTCTGATGATATATGTTGGATATAAGGAATCTGACCACCGCATCCCCTACCCTACCCATGGACACAACCTGTATGCCCATGGATAGCCAGGATTCTGAGACATCACAGAGAAAACAGGCTGGTATGGACACTATCAACCAGGGAAGTGTGCAGGCCCCCAGTAGATAGATTTGTAAATCTTCTCCTACCACTCATGGGCAGAGAGGTCCACAGAGGGGGATTGGTAGTGGTGCTTGCTGGAGACATGGTTACCACCCTCCTTTGAGGTTGTTGGGTCAGTGGCTATAACCCAATGCATGTGTCATGCAATAGTGCTGGAATGTACCATCACAGCCATGGCAGAATAGTGTGGAAGATCCATAGTGCATGTTTCACATGTGTGGTTCCAATCCTTGGATTGACTGAATCACAACTTGGAAACTGCCATGTCTTCCGTGGCTTGCCTGCTCCCTCCACAGATGTTAATTAATGTGGCAAAGGTGACTGAGATCCCACTCTGGCAGTGTTAGCACTTCCACAGCAACATCTGTTATGGAGGTGTCTATTCCCAAGAGAGGACGTCCCCATGGTCCCAGCAGTCATCATGCTGCCGCAGCTCCTAGGAGATATCGCTCAAGGTCATA
The DNA here is from genome assembly GCF_019279795.1 of Protopterus annectens. Classification (NCBI taxonomy): domain Eukaryota; kingdom Metazoa; phylum Chordata; order Ceratodontiformes; family Protopteridae; genus Protopterus; species Protopterus annectens. The sequence goes on from NC_056727.1 coordinate 982,804,932, forward strand.
CAACTTACCAACATCTAGCTGGGGTCATAGTGCATCCAATGAAACCCCTGGTAGAACCAGTTCTTATTGGCAGGAGCATGTGCAGGATACTGAATCCTCTTCCATATGTATGTATGGACCTGTGCAGTAGTCTAAGCCACAGAACTACAACCACTGCTGAGGCTGTGGCCCTGCAGACTCATACTCATACAACCACAGCCCGAGCACATTGCATAGCTCTACTGGCACCAGCCTTACACACCAGTACTGACATTTCATATAAAATGCTCCTTTCTTTTACATTTCTTAGCACTCATGCTCATACACTTCCCTGTGAAAAACATGAACACTCATGCAAATGATGATTACTATACTCTTCGCTCTGTATATTGTTACTTGAGTTGCCTATGTCAGATGCACAGCATGGGCAGAATATACATAGGTAAGCACAATCTGGTGATGGTTTTACATGAATCATTTTTACTGTAATGTATCTGTTTATAGTTTTGAGACATACTTTTCACTTTAGCTATCCTAACCTAGTAGACTAACTAAAATTGCCAATGAGTTAGAAAAGGTGGGACCAGTATTAATCATGGTGAGAGAGTGCTAATATTGGTAAACATAACCTAAAGGAAATCCAAGTATGTGTTTCTTTCTAATTATTAAAGTTGAAAGTACTGATATAACAGCTTTTCTTAATTGCACTCTCAAGCTCAATATTTTCTGTACAGATAATTTTCTGTGGTTGAGCTTGAGGTACTCAGGAAAATTTTTGGTATCCATAGAGATTCATAACTCCAAATGTACATCATTGTAAGGGACATAAACTTTAACTGGCTTGGCCCCATTATACAACACAGTAGATATCTGCAGAAAAGCTTTTGTCTCATTTACTTGATGGCCTCCCTGCCTCACGCTATATTTAGCCTGTGCATCTCAGCCATAGAATCAATTATGCCCACTAAGCTCACAGACAGGACACGTGGTTAAAGTTGGAGAATCCAGATCCAGTAAGAGGCCAGTTACTAGTGATGTGCCACAGGGCTCAGTGCTGGCACCACTCATGTTTGGAATAGACTTCTCTGAAGTCAAGGGTTATGTGGAAGGCCTCTGGATGACAAAATTTAGCTATGACTGCAAGCTGGGAGTAATCACTGAATCACCCAGTGATGTACATATCCTTCAGGAGGGTCTAAATCAGACAAATGATTGGTACCAGAGCCATGGCCTAAAACTAAATGTGAAAAAATGCACTATCATACCCTTTGGGAAGCCAAAGACTTCTGCAAATTTTAACATTAATAGCACAATCCTAAGAGTAGATTCAGAGGTAAGAGATGTAGGGACATAGATAGTAGCCCAAACTTTGACCATCATGTGTCCACAGTGGTGAGAAAGCCATTCTATGTGGCACAGCTTATAAGTAAAGGTATGGCATCTGAATCCAAGAAGTTATAGTCCCACTGTACTCAGCCCTCATTAGACCAATAATCAAGTCAATGTACCATTTGGCATATACTTGACTGACCACTTACAACAGCTGGAGTGGCTCCAGAGGTTCCTCACAAAGAAAATACAGGATGTTAACAGCACATCCTGTGCAGATAGACTATAAGCCCTATTATACAATGACCCCCCCATTAATATTCCAAAACGTGCACGATGATTGGTCACCCGGACTTTTTCCATTAGTATAAGTCTTTTTTTACACACTGTCTCGCTATGTTAAAGAAGTTTAACATAGCGAGACAGCTTTAAAAATAACAAAGACAGCATTACACTCCACAGGTTTGCTGACTGTTAAATTATTCTAGTTACAGGACCTTCTGCTTCAAAGAAGTATAAGAAGGGAGAGGAGATTCTTATTTTAATGTGATTTATTTATTTGTTTATTATTTTACATTTGTTTACCGGGAAAGTCCAACTGGATCCATGACCTTTTTCAGCAGAGCTCTAGGGAGAAAAGCTCTACATTTATAATAGGACAATTGTACAAAATAGCAAAACGTTAAATTTTACAACAGAGAAGTAACACACATATACAGTATAATACATACAGAGTTCTTAATACATCAGTTTTTACGTATATAGACTAAGGTTTATACTCATTTCTAATAACAGAGGATACTGATATTCTATCTACCAAAAATGTTTATGTATGTGCATAACTATGTGGAGATAGCACAAGTGAGTAATACCATATTACCAGTGAGAGATAATAATGAAAAGAAAATAGACCAGTTACTAATTAAGACCTTTGCTGGAAGTTCTGGGGGCAGAGATTGAGTCAGACTAATTATTGTGGTGGAAAGGATGGTGTGGAGGAGGTAAGAAGAACAGGGTAGAGAGGATTGAGGAGTTAGATAGCAAGAGGGGATGGTTGGAAGAAGGCACTCATAAGTGATGACATTGGCTCCATCAGTGCTGTAAATATATAAGTAAAGACGCACAATTTCATGAGGCTTGTAGACATTAGATAACAAAAACCTGATATGCCATTCTCGGGTTTAAGTCTATGTAAGAAATTGACAATGTAATTAAAGGGTGGTTTCTTTGTGTTCTGACACTGGGTAAAGACTAGAAAATAATCATTTGTTTTTGTGAGTATTAAAGATGCTTAGACTACATCCAACTACTAAACTTTCCTAATTCCTGAATTCATTCCTTGATGATTGTCTGGCCATTAATGCCCAAGAAATGACAAAGCTTATCTTGAAGAAATAGCAAACTAGTTTGACATTAGCACAGGATAAAATGGAGTATAGGATCATGCCCTGGGCTGTCTGGGTTGATTGATATCTATATGGATGAGCTCCTGAATTATAACCCCTATTTACCTGAGTTCCTAAATTCCCCCAGTCAACTTCCTTTTTGTGTTAATTCGTGCCTCTTAACACATATAACTATGTAGTTTGCTTTTCTTAGAGTTCCTAATTACTTCAGCAAAGATAGATTATGCCTAAGTTTTTATTCTAAATCAGGAGATGCCACATGTCACTTGGAATAGCATAGAGTGATAAATGAGTGAGAAACAGTCCTTCAATGACTGTACCTTCTTGATTCTGTAGCAAAATGCCTCACACAGCAGTCATAATCATGACCAAAACATTTCATCTCTACACTTGTTGCTTGCATGGCTCAGCCTGTCCTTGCTTGCCACCTTTGTTTTATCCTAGAACACTGTCTTTGTAATTTCCTTATCCAAAGACAGTCATCTAAGCAAGGCTGAGAGCACATGTGAAGTCAGTATTTTCATAAAAAGGACTGGAAGCTGGTCCACACAAGTACTGCTCCTGCATAGGTTCTAGCGCTACTTTCTCTATATCTTGTCTGACAGTCATTATCATTGTTCTTATACACTTAGGGTTTCATAATCCAAGGTTATTCGCTGGCCTGTCTAGAGCATTCGGCTCCATACATCACTTATAACTGTTAAGTAAGCAAAAGGCATAATACGTCTCTGGATACTTTTTTTCCTGGTTCTAGAGTGCTAACAAACACATGCTCTCCGGTGGCTTAATTTTGTACTTGCTATGGAATACCAGCATTGCCAATATAAGAGTCTCTGTTTTCCAAAATCCTCTTTAATAATAGACACATGCTTGAGAGTGAGGTCCTTAAAGTCATCCTCAACATGGATGACACTCAAAGCTATGTCTGTCAAAGGCATCATCTGTAGAGTTACAAAGACCTTCATACCATCTGTGGCTTGACTTCCAATAACAGTCTAACATTACATGCAGTAAAGAAGGCCAAATCAACTTCTTAGCACTCAGGTAAAAATTAGATGAAGTGAAAAGAAGCCTGGCTGTGACATTATGCAGCTGCACATACACAGTGCATATCGTCTCATTCAAACACCTAGATGCATGGGTTCACTCAACCAATAAATATTCGTCTCCATTAGAATACATTTCAGCCATACTGAAGGGTGAATTTAACCACTGCTGAAAGGAAAATACATTACATCGCAGTATTCTAGGCCTGCAACTGGAAGGAGTGAGTCCTACATCCACAGAGTGAGTGTTGCGAACAAAATCTCATTTCAACAGCTGATTCCAGTCTGTTTAAGAGAAATTCAGTCTATATAGTGTTTGCCATTTTGTTTATCAAACTACAGTCTACACCCACTATTGGAGTTATTCTGATAGACTGGGTTATCGTCTTCTGAAAGAAAAATGGACATGCTAGTGGGAAGCTTTACCCTTAAACTGCCCTGGAAGAGTAATCCACCCTCTGATAGTACTAGACTGAAACATCATAAACCATTCAACAACTTAAATCATGAGATGCCATGTGACTCTTTGAATAGCATAAAATGACAGATGAGTGAAAAACAGTCTTTTGGTAACTGTGCCTTCCTGATTCAGTAACAAAACTCCTTATCCTGCAATCATTAACATGACCTACAATGATGACATGGCTCAAGACTTATCTCATTTATCACAATCATTAACATGACCTACAATGATGACATGGCTCAAGACTTATCTCATTTATCACAATCATTAACATGACCTACAATGATGACATGGTCAAGACTTATCTCATTTATCACAATCATTAACATGACCTACAATGATGCCATGGTCAAGACTTATCTCATTTATCACAATCATTAACATGACCTACAATGATGACATGGTCAAGACTTATCTCAATTCTCACAATCATTAACATGACCTACAATGATGCCATGGTCAAGACTTATCTCATTTCTCACAATCATTAACATGACCTACAATGATGACATGGTCAAGACATATCTCATTTCTCACAATCATTAACATGACCTACAATGATGACATGGCCAAGACTTATCTCATTTCTCACAATCATTAACATGACCTACAATGATGACATGGTCAAGACTTATCTCATTTCTCACAATCATTAACATGACCTACAATGATGACATGGGCAAGACTTATCTCATTTCTCACAATCATTAACATGACCTACAATGATGACATGGTCAAGACTTATCTCATTTATCACAATCATTAACATGAATTACAATGATGACATGGTCAAGACTTATCTCATTTCTCACAATCATTAACATGACCTACAATGATGACATGGTCAAGACTTATCTCATTTCTCACAATCATTAACATGACTTACAATGATGACATGGTCAAGACTTATCTCATTTATCGCAATCATTAACATGACCTACAATGATGACATGGTCAAGACTTATCTCATTTCTCACAATCATTAACATGACCTATAATGATGACATGGTCAAGACTTATCTCATTTCTCACACCTACAATGATGACATGGTCAAGACTTATCTAATTTCTCACAATCATTAACATGACCTACAATGATGACATGGCTCAAGACTTATCTCATTTATCACAATCATTAACATGACTTACAATGATGCCATGGTCAAGACTTATCTCATTTATCACAATCATTAACATGACCTACAATGATGACATGGTCAAGACTTATCTCATTTCTCACAATGCATACACATATGTGGGCCTCACAGATTGTGGGCAGGAGCTGTTTTTTTTTCCTTAATCCATAATTCTGATCCTATTTTCAGTTGCTTCTATTGTTATTTGTTGATTGTCCTGTACTTTGATTACTGCCTTTACTGCTTTATATACTGAATAATCGTGTTTACCTTCTTACATTTACTAACCTGTTAGCTAAGGTGCCGGCCTGCTGGTAAGCTGGAATAACATAACCGGATATCTTAGAAATGAACCAAATCTGAAAAAAATAAATAAAGGAAAAGCTGATAGAGACCTATAAATGTTAATGTTGCAAAAGTAATGGCTGACCTCATTTGACATGAGCATTTGTCTGCTAGTACCAGTATTACAACAACTGTTTATTTTCTCTGAATCTGAAAGGCATCACTATTTTTCTTATCTAATCACTCTATGCTAAGTATATAAATAACATAATTATATGTATATCTTTACTGTTAATGAATAACATTGTAACATTTACTCTATCTCCCTGTCTAAAAATGGTATAATTTATCTGCCTTCTTGTTCAGAATAAGGCTGAAAAGGATTTACGGACCAGTTCACGTACCTTATAAAAATAGTTAAAGTAAACAAATGTCTGAAATGGATCTCTTGTGAACATTGCATGTGCCCTGTTGAAGGAAATGCATAAACTAATGAACTTAAATGAAGTAATTAACCTGCATTAATTAATAAATGATGTAGCCATTCAGGTTTTAAGGTAATAACAGTACTAAACCCAGTGCAGTGTGAGTAAAGCCAGCTTTTGTTCTTGTAGTATTAACTGATTAGGTCACAGAACTGGGCGATTGAGCATACAGTATGTAGCCGATTACTAGGTTGTCACACAGACTCAATTCCGGTACAGATTCGCTTTGGCAGAATTTATTGCAGATGAGCTAAGGCATGCTATCATGTGACCCTGGTCCTCCTTGTGATTCCTAAGGCATGTTATCATGTGACCCTGGCCCTCCCTGTGATGCCTAAGACATGCTATCATGTGACCCTGGCCCTCCCTGTGATTCCTAAGGCATGCTATCATGTGACCCTGGCCCTCACTGTGATTCCTAAGGCATGCTATCATGTGATCCTGGCCCTCCCTGAGATTCCTGAGCGTGAGCAGTAACTCATTCTCATATGGAGAAATGCAGCCTGTACTTAGAACTTCATACACCGAGAGCTTAAATACACCTTACTGTAATTTGGTCTCCTGAACTAAGCTTGTATGGATAGCAGGCTTCTTTATTATCCAGGCTGCTGTTTGTGCTCTTTAATGATGTGGATGAGGTGCATTTTGTCTTTGCAGTTTCAAAGACTTAAGGTGAAATACACAAGGGGCTGTACACATACGAATGAATCAGAAGATGCAGTTTGCCATTCAGTAGTGAAAATGGACTTGTATGAGGAATGACCAAGGGTAACTTGGAGCAATTTAGGTGTTGATTTTAAAAAGTTAATTCATCACCAGCAAGATGGCAACAGACCACCTATTATGCAAATTGCCTTTTGAAGTTTTTTTTTATTTCCTGTCAGCATTTTATATTATCAAAGGAAAGCTTTTGTGCTTTAACACTGGTAATATTAAAACAAAACTCTGGTGATTTTTTCCTGATCCTTTTATTTCTGTGGAAAGTTGGATATTTTTTTAGATTCTACATATTATTAAAGAAAACTTCTTTGATTTTAGATTCACGTCACCGGGATGGCTTTTAACTCTGAAGTCACACAACATTATGTTTAGGCACTCAGGAGTGCACTATAGGATGCTTGCTTGCTGTAGTTACTAACCTGCAGTATATACACGAGCAGAGATTACAGACTCACAAGCTTATGGTGAGATACAGTAACTCTGGATATTGGCCACTTCACAAGTCTGTACTAATATTGACCAGGCATGGGTTTCTTTCTGTACATCCCCAGAGAGAGAGAGAGAGAGAGAGAGAGAGAGAAAGAGCGAGTTCTAACTGAGGGAGTGCATAGAGAGACAGAAACACATACACACTCAAATGTATATACACACACACACACACACACACACACACACACACACACACACACACACACACCTAAATACACACACACACACACACACGCACACACACACACACACACACACACACACACACACACACACACACACACACACACACACACACACACACACACACACACACACACACACACACTCACACACTAGTGCACACATCCAAATTTTTAGCTCTAAGAAGTTGAGAGATATGTAGTTACATTATTTGAACTTGTATAAATTCTTTCTGCCTCAGTAGATATCTTTGAAAAACATGGAAACTTGAAAAGAATTTTACTCAGCCAAATTTCAAAAGAAATTTGAAGATAGTCCAGTGGGCCGAATGAAGATGACAGAGAATTAGGGGAGGATGCGATTCCATAATGAATGAAAAGGCATGCACAAATGATAGTTTATGCAGTGTAGGATAATTGCAGACACCATTTATACCCACTAGATTCCAAAACATAGTAGGTATGCTTAATAACGATAAAATGTGACAGAGAAGCTCACCAGCAATTTTATGAAAGCACTCGGTGGGGGGCCATATGTACTTAATGTTTTGAGATAAAAAGTAATACAGATATCCAGAGATTCCTATGGATTTCACAATATATTATTAAAAATGCACTCTGGATTTAATGCATTATAACAGGCAGGGATACTACAAGCCATACTGGAGGATGATGTGCAAATGCATTCCAGAAGGCAACTGGCAAGGCACTGTGCTCATTCACAGTTAAGCCACCTCTCAGGTCAGGAAATAATACACAGATATAGGTTAGACAGAGCTAGTGCAGACTGTGAGGAGGATGTGTGCAACCCATATGTCTTCAGGAAGTCTGTGGGGTAAGCCAGTTCTAGAAGAAACAAAAGTGTGTCTGAGTCTGGGTATACTGGCCAATGGCATTTGACTGCACCCTTATAGAGCATCATCTGATGCTCAGCATTACATTATTAGAAATGGGGGGGGGGGCATCAGTCAGTTGTCAGGCAGTGTACTCAGCAGAAGACTTAATTATCAATATGATGGCAACATACCCCGGTAGTGTGCATGATGTGGTATCTGGAGGGAAAACCAACTGAAGGCCGCTTTCCAAAATGATGTCATTTCAGCAGGGCTCCTACTCGGTAAGTACTGGATCACAGCAATTCTGTAAGATGAAGAAAGACTTTCAATAGTTAGCAAGGAGATTACAAGTTTGGTTTCCTACAAATAAGTGACTGTGGTAATCTACTGGAACCTTGGATCAGGATGCCATAAAGAGCCCCATCAATGCCTGTGGAGGATGCATAAAACAGAACACACACACCGTGACACATAATACCATTAAACATGTTTGGCATGCTGAAAGCACAATTCAGATGTCTGGACACATCTGTGGGGTACACTGTAATAAACACTGGAAAAGGTTTCACTGATGGTCACTGTCTGTGCCATGCTGTACAGCATACTAAGAAAACACAGTGTACTGCCAGCCCTTGGTATACCCCAAGAACTACAGTTGTCAGACATGACATGAAGCTATCAGAACTGTCACAGGATGAGCAAGAGGACACAGGGTGAGAATAACCAGATGTGTGTGATGGAGGCTGAAGCTGTATATTGTAGCTCAGGCGACATGACAGCATCTGGCTCACAACTTTGAGTCATGACAAGCCACATGTACAGATGTGCACAGATAAAGCAGTGATATTCTCACAGTGTTACTCCATTACAGCAATACAGGACAAAACTTCAGGAAAAGGGCCAGTAGTTGTCCATATGGAACATCATACATTCCATAACCACAATATAATCTGCCACGCATTAGACACATGTGTGCTAAAGAAATGAACACATCTGGACAGCTAGAGACTGACAGTAAGCACTAGATCACTTTATGCAAGTACATCACCAAAGGGAACTGTGCTGCCATGTGTGTGGCACACCTAAGATGTGCTCAGCAGAAGGTGCTGATGGCAAGGTAGGTTGTAAACATATTTATAATTAGTGTGAGTGTGGGTAGCAACATTACTGTTAGTCTGTCAATGCCTTCAAGAATGTGTGTGGAGGTGGTGTGTGTACCATAAACAACTGATTCTAAATATTGGGTGGGGGGGTTGTACAATAACACTGAAATGCTGTTCACTTATCATAGCAATGTGTAACACCATAATACACTAGCCTGTAAAGCAGACATCATTAGCGATACTAACACTATGGTAAGGTGTGACATCAAAGGCATATACCTGACAAGGTACATACACATACCTTGTGACATGTCTGTCCAGTCCTTTCACACGTATAACAGTGTTATAATGCACAGATGGGTGAAATGGCATGAATCATCCAGATGTTTGAATATGTACTATACAACAAAGTGTCAGTAACAGGTATAACAGACCTGGAACATGCAGCACTGTATTAGATGAGCCACCATATGTATAGATATGATGTGTGTGCATAAGCAGGTATGAATGGAAATGCACACATTAGAAGTACACTTCATCAAGAGGACATCAAATATGAGAAGCTGGATGTTGTAACATTTATGGTTTGAGACACTGTGTTGAGGAGGAGGCAGTTGCTGTACCATAAGAAATTGTGGCAGGTATCACCAGGATGAAAAATGAAGCATCCCTGTGCATGCAGTAATGGAAGACAGCAATAGAATGTTAAATGTAGACATCAATGCTATAGCTATGAGGTACTATACTGATGGTGTGGAGATATGGCTGAGGTCAAGAAGCAAGAGCAGGTCAAAAGGCAGCAAGGTGAATATTATGTTAAGCCGTAAAGTTGTTAATATAGTCAAAAAAGAACTATAACATGGACAAATATATACAACACGACACAAACCAAAGACAGTCTATTACATAAGCTGCATGAGTAGAAAAAGCATGTAGCATCAGACAATCACAAACCACAAACAGGTAGATTAGGCAATGGTCATCATTGCCACAGGGTTAGGATGACACAGTAGGACATATAAAGGATTAACTGCCAGTGTTACACTAAAGCAGTCTAGATTACCTGTGCTGGCAGCTCACACTGTGGTCTTGGCTGTCCCCGCCACATCCAGAAACACTATGCCAAGGTGGATGTGGTAACATTTATGGTTTGGGACACAATATGGATATGAGCAGTACTGCGACAATATGTCTGGACAAGACTGCCACAATCTGAACAGGGTGACAAACAGCAGATGTGTGTGCACATTACAGCACAGACATTGATGTTTGAGGGCCATATATGGGTCTTGTGAGAGGCAGCATATGAGTCAAATATTTTGACAATTCACCAACAGCACAAAGCAATCATGGAGATAGCAACTTACCTGGTCAGCATGGTCATGGGTGGTGCAATGATTCTAGAAAACAGTGAAAGGCCATATTAGTTAACCAGCAAACACATGTGAATGCCAATGTAATACCACACATATGTACTGAAATGCCTGACATGTCATCCTCTGACTCCACCTCTAGTGGTGAAATTTAGAATGCCACTGTCATGTACAGATGTGTACACAAGTCAGTAGGAAGTATGCACACGTCATCAAGGTGCACATAGACTGATACATACAGTACAGATACACATACCTGAAGGCTGACATTGGTGCCTGGAAGGCAAGGGCAGTGTACAAGTGAACAGACTATAATTGCATATATGGTCACATTGACACTAAGGATATCTCTGTATAACATGTACACAGACTACCTTCTGGGTCTGTCATCCTGTGAGGAGGCCAACCTCCATCAGTGGTGTGCTGAACCTGTAGTTTAAAGGGCAACAAAAGCAGTGAATGAAAATCTTGTTGTTGTAGCTGGTGTGTCATTGTAAATTACATAATAACAGATAAGTCATGTGTGAATGAATGTCCATGAAACACATGTGCAATATGCTGTGCTGTGTACATACCACTGCTTCCTGGGATACCAGTCAAAAATCCCACCATCAGAAGTGTGATGGTTCTGGCAGGAGGTATGGTGGCTGGCCAGGAATAGTGTCATTTCATCCGAGGGAGGTACAGGTGGCCCCCACCAGTGAGATTCCTTTCCCTCTCATATCAGTGGAGTCTGTTTGCTGCACAGAGGATTATGTCAGAGCAGCAGCAATGACAGGCATCCTGTAAATGATAACGCCCACCCATAGCATTCACCATATTGGTGATGTCCCCCAATACCCACCCGTAACATTCACCATGTTGGTGATGTCCCTCAATACCTGATTTCCTCCAGAATGCATCTTCCATCCACCCAAGTAAATTCCTGCCATGTTATTGCAGGTATTCAAGTATAATTTAATTTTCCCTGTGGAAAAAATCATCACTTCTGCTTCTGCCAGACATCCGGAAAAATGAAAGGAGCACATATCAGGTGGTATACATGTTGTACATCTATCATCAGATCAGCAATAAAGGTATGGGACAGTCTAATGCCTCAAATATACATTCTACTGCCATGCAAAAGACAAGATGTCAGTATAATATGTGTGCTGCCATCATATAGAGATAACCGGGTCTATATTAATTCACTGAAATTTATTTTCAGTGAACCCATGTTTATCAACCCCCATTCAGTGAAAATCACTTCCGCGATTTGCTGAATAATCCAAGGGCAAAGAAATACTTGCTCTGCAGCACAATGGACCCACATCTAGCTTAATCGATCCCACACCCCTCTAACTATATATACCAACTTCAAGATCACATTGCAGTGTAGAAAAGGGAAAAGTTGTATAGTTGGCCAACTACGTCTTTGCTGTTAGAATATTAGTGAATCACAGAAGTGATTTTTGCTGAATAGGGGTCGACAAATATGTGTTCTCTGAAAATAAATTTTGGTGAATTAATATAGACCTGAGATAAACATAGTAAATATATATGGCATCTAACAAGCACTACTTATGCCATTAATTGTGAAGCATACAAGTGATACACACAGTCCCAAGCTTAGGATATGCCATACATCCAGAAGTGGGCTTAGAACCCAATTCTGGGTGAATGTTGACAATTATGTTCTATGCATATTTCCACCACACCACCGATGTCTTGTGTGCTATTCACACCTACAGTCATATACAGAGCCAACTATCCCTACCATGCCACCTAAAAATATTGGGAATGTTTAACAGATGTTGATATAGTAATTCACATAGAGATGCAGAAATGTGTAATGTACCCAAATATGACCAACATATATACCTATCTGTGTCAAACAGCACCTCAGAACATTAAAAACATGAACATGTACATCATAGACGTGCTGGCTCAATGTGAACACACAAAGAGGGTTCCAGGTTGAACCGATGGCATGGGAACTTCCAAGGTAAGACTCAGCATCAGTAGTTATCTACAAACCAGACTTAAAACATGTCCGATTTGTGCAAAGTCACATAAACTGCTGTGATCCACAAACAGTACTGTGAACTAACAGAACCACACTCCCAGCAGATATGGTCAGAATCTGTCTGTACCAGCAGCTCACTGTGGCTGTTGGAAATGTAGCCAAACACCTGCATGTGGGAGAAACTTCACTGTGAATGATGGGGATGAATCCTTAAAAATGCATATGTGGAAGGCCAACCCTTACTCCATATGTGTTGTATATGTTCATGTGCAGACAATTTCAACCTCTGTGTAATATGACTTACAAGGTGCACACAGGGCATTCTGACTATCACAGACCACTAAGCATAGTTATTCATGATAGCAACACAAGCAGCTGACCTCATGAAAGCTCACCTTATGGGTAGGATGTGTAAGGAAAGTAAACCTAACAGTAAGGGTATCTCAGAGCAAATTGCTATTAAGTTCTAGCTGTGCCATACATATTTAATGAGCTTTATTAGCATATAATGTTTTGGAATCATACCTGCAAATGTCTACATAAGTTGTGCATTAACCAATAGCTCAGTGTAAGTGTACTATGCTCAGCGCAAATGCCCAAAATTTGACATGGATGTGTATATGTGTAACATGTGCCCAATGCCAGCCAATAGACTGCTACCACCCTATTTGGCCAATTTTAAAAGGTGATAATGATACATCTTCAGATCATTCCCTTGCTACCTGCAAATTGAGTGGTGCCTCACTGAACAGTTTTGTCAAGGCATTTTTGATCAGTGTAACTGTCAATTTCAAGGAGATGTCAATCAAGAGAAGACAGTGGCACATCCGCACACCCAACTGGAAGGATGAGGAGAACCTGCAGGTGCTGTTGGTGTTTGCGCAATGTGATGAGAGAATGCAGGCACACCAGAGGAATGTCATCCAGATCAATGTGCAGAACCAGATTGCCAAGGAGCTTTGTGGATGGACTGGGATCTTCAGGACTAGTGTGCAGGCCCACTACTACTATGATAACCTCCATCATAAGGAATGGGAACAACTGCTGAAGAGGATCACAGGGATTTGCCAGCATCACTGGATCCCTACAGTAAGTGCCATATTCCACAGTTTAATACCTATAACATGCATGTATTAAATACTGATCATATATTTTGGGGCACTAATTTGTGATCACTAAGTCTGCATTGTATATTCAGGAAGGTGTAACAGTATCTACTGGGGTAGTAGAAAGGGGAGTACATATATTAATAATTCTTAGACTGTTATTATAGTACCTGACTTCTCTGTCAACATCAATAAGTTTGCTGTAATGCAGAACATGATTGAGTATGACATAATTTATAGACACATGAATGCAGTGTCTGAGGTTATCTGTAGATAACCAAGGTCTGTGATGCATATGTGTAGGAATGTAAAACTTTCATACACTGGTATATTGTAAAGAGTCCCTAATCTACCCTGGAAAAACTTGCATTGTTGATTAGGTCAACTAATCAATGCATCAGAATTGGCTAAAGCTGAGTGACTGTGGATTCTAAAGCATTTTCATCAACTTGTATGTGCATTGATTTCTTTGCAATAATTCAGCAACTATGATACAAAAATATGGTTGGTTGCTGCTTTACTAAAATGTCTACACTTTTTTATTTTCAGTGTGCATTAACATCAACAGTATGTAGGCTGTGGATGACTATGCATTTTTGACTACCCTCGACACTCTGACAGTATTCAGTGTGCATTTTCACTTTGCATTAACATCAATAGCATATTCGCGGTGGTGCAGTGGTAGCGTTGTTGCCTCACAGCAAGAGGTTCTCCCATTCGAATCCCGGCTGCAGTGCGGGGAGTGCCTTCTGTGTGGAATCTGCATGTTCTCCCCGTGGTTGGGTGGGCGTTTGAAAGACATGCGTAAATGGGCATGCCTTAGTTGAAGGTTGAACGTCGAGCTGGCACCTCAGCGTTCGTGAAAATCTACTGCCAATCATTAGCGGACCGAAGTTCCGCTGTGGCGACCCCTAACTGAAAAAAGCCAAAAGACAAACAACAACAACAATTAACATCAATAGCATGTAGATGCATTTTTGCACTACCCTCAACACTCTGACAGTATTCCATGTTATTCAGTTGAGTGGCATGGATATTGTTGTACTTCAGTTACATCACTTATGGAAACACTTAACCGACTAAACTTAGTGCAAAATGTTCAGTAATGACTGCAAGCATACAATATAATTTGCAATGCAAGTGGACAGGCAATAAATATGCCTGGGTTATGTACTTAACACTTGTCTGAAAGTATGTGGGCATATGGAATCCTAAAAATGCAGTATAGCTGAAGAGATTGCACTCTAGGTTCAGCCAGTCATTGTTTTGTTGATTGTTGCTTGCTTGTGGGTTCTATTCCAAATCAGTCTCTTTTTTATGTAATGCCCATCCTTTGTTATGTCATACATTTATGCAGGTATTATGCAAAACAACATCTTTAAGGACATCTGTGTGTTGTAGCACATACTCCGTTTAGGCCATGGATCACTAAACATTTTGTAGGTGTCCACAAGGTCTTGAAACCTAGTTTTTGTACACTGTTTTAAATATTAAGGCATCATAGTTTGTCACACAGCAATTTATCACACGTCACAGGTCTTCATATGACAGTTGCCTTTTTTTGGGAAATGGTTTATATGTACATATTCACACAAGTCTCACTCTGCTTTTTTGCCCCTACATTACCTTTGCTGCCTGTGATCAGCATTGCTGCTGCTTGGGTTACATTTGCACTGCCAACAGCCTACTGGATAGTAATGTTTGTTGTTCATTGTGGTGTACTGCAATGTTGACATTTCCCACTTAGTGGTCCCTGTCACATGCCTACCATTAGTTGTACTCCAGTCGGTATGACAGTTTGCAGCACCTCAGCACTGCTTTCTGCATTGGTGGGTAATGCATTATTGAGGTGCACCATGGCTGCTATGCATCCCAATCCTGTTGTCATCTCACCTTAACCCTTGCTGTACAGGTCTATATGTATGCTGTCTGTGTACTTCACCCATCCTTTATGTATATCACTGATCTTTGTCCATCCTGTAGTGTGATAAATGTTATGTGGTTTTACCCACCCTTTTCCCCACCTCCAGTTTCCATGACTTTTCCATACTTGCTCATGCCCCTCTGACTCTCCCTCTGACCTTCCTCTTCACTGATCCCTCTTGTGTGACCCACTTCTTCACCTTCAACCTACATGTGCTTTTGCATCACCCTATTTCCTTTGGTGTGCTCCCCACACGTCTTGCACCCTTTATTAGCTACAGTTTGTTATGAAGATGTGACCGTGAATCCCACTTTGTCACAATATTTTTTTATGCTATTTTTTTTTTTTTGCAGATTATGAGATTCCACAAATATATATGTTGTGCTACATAATTTCTCCACCCTTTACAATGAGACCAGCAATGCACTGTGGGTATTTTTAGTATAACTGGGATATTGCTGAATCATCCTTATATTCTGCCTGTCTTTTCTGCATACTACGAATATGTTTGGGTTTGTATACCTGTCATACACGTGCCATGTTAACTGGATGTTATCTGCTGATGGACATTTTTTAATCGACATGTTATCTTTGGTTATGACTGTCATTATGCTGACATTCCTTCTTATCTGTTATTGCTGCATTATGTCGAGATACACTTTTATAAGTAGGACGCATTTGCATCATACCTCTCAACCTGGAAACATCAAAAATCTGGACAAGGCCCATGAAAAATAGGTACAAGTCTGTATGCTGATTAATGTCAAATTTGCATACACAGTTATGTAACCACGCCCACTCCAGTGTGATTGTGGGATATCAACTTTCAAATGCAAACTGAAGAACAGACAACCAAAATATGGCACCACCAGAGTCCCCCCCAGCAGCCATTCCAATGTACCATTAACTGTCTATTTCGTCCCATTTACCATAAACACTAATGTGTGCATAATGCTTTACTTCTACAATGATCATTTGGATTTTATTTTTACATTTTGTATCACAATGCCCAAACACCAATAGAAATCTGCTAAACAAAGCAATACTATCTCACAATGAAAATAGACTTGGCATTAAAACTTCTCTGCCCTTGAAACTCGCATTAATTGAAACAACATTGAAACCCACACCACATCCAAAGAAAATGCATGGCCAGGCAGTGGTGGATAAAGATTACCTTGGGCTGTTTTCAGATCATTGGCCCCTTGCACACCAAACAAGAAACATACATGTGTTCTTTGATACACCTTCCTGACTTTATTAAATTATATTCCTTGTACAGCACACTTGTTAGAACACATTTTAAATTTATTGTTTGAACATTTTTCCAGTCAGCAATGAAATGAAATGCATGAATCAATAATGACAAAACTGCCCAATTCAGAACATTTCCAATTCCATCATAAAAGTCTACTTCCACACCCACACAATATATATCTATATATAAAATAGAATGACAGTAGTGTAAGTCGTAGGCATCTTGCACAGCTTCCTGCACTTATTTTCAGTTTCAGTTTTTTTTTTTTCGGTGGGGGCGACAAACATTTTGGAAAGTTACTAGAATAAAATGTTATGTTACTACAATGCATTTCACTGCCAAGGCTTGAACCCGCACTACAGTCAGGAAAACAAACCACTATACCAAATCAGCAGTTTCCTGAAAGATAGGAAGACAAACTTAAATGGCTATCATTTAGTGAATTCAGTTCTCACTTGTCACCATAGTTCTCAACCTCTTTGCACAAAAAACCTGGACAAAGCCAATTATGGGGGAATACAGAATTCATTTCTCACTTCTCACCATAGCTCTCAACGTCTTAGCACAAAAAACCTGTACAGAGCCAATAATGGGGGAATACAGCCCCAAAATACGGACAAATTTATCTTACAAACTTAGAAAATTGCTAGAATAAAAGGTTTTGTGATACCATTTATTTTCTGAAGAATATGAAGTCTGAAATTCAAATGCCTGTCGTTATTTAGTGAATTCAGTCCTTTAGTGATTGCCACAAAAATCCTGAAAACCACAGACTTTGAGGGACAAAGCTGGAGACCTTGCAGATTTTTTTGCCTGGTGGTGCTGCGGTAGCGTTGTCGCCTCACAGTAAAACGTTGTCCTGTTCGATTCTCAACTAGAGCGACTAGAGCGTCTTCTGTGTGGAGACGTGCATGAATGGGCATACCTTCGTTAAAGGTTGTACATCAGGGCTGGCAACTCGGCACGTAAAAATCTACTGCCAGTCATTAGCGGACCGGAGTTCCGCTGTGGCGACCTCTAACCGGGAAAAGCCGAAAGACATAACAACAAAAATATTTCAAACTTTAATAGCTATGGTAAAGCATGTATGATGTAACAATGTGACCAGGCATTATCAACTTACACAAACTTGCTGTAGGTCTTCTATTCTTTTTTTCCCTACACGAGCATTTTCATAAAAAAAAAAAAAATGCTTCTAACAATGGCAAGTGTAGGTACTATGAAAGTATTCCCTGGAATGTTTAAAATAGCTTTCCTGAAGAGCTCAACATGCTGAGAATTGATGATTGGACTACAAAGTTACAGTATCATGTAAGTGAGAGAGGAAAAACAGGCTACTACTTAGTTGTGACGTGATGGTGACAGGTTTCTGCAGCGTACCAGTTTTGAAAACTTCTGCAGAATTACATGCCTCCAGTAGGATATTCCTACACAGTATCATCTGCTAGAAGATGAAGCCTTAAAATGATAAGTTCTAATATGATTTGCCGACATAAAAGGAAGGTAAATGCATCAACCTTACAAAGAAAATGACATAGGTAAGATTCTGTCCTAGAGCTGCCTTGGAAAATGAATCATTTTCTACTGCTTCTCATAATTAATGTTCAAACATATATGGAAAAAAACAATGTATATATTATATATACAGTGGCACTCTTCGCTAATTAGATCAGTGGAATAAAATACATACATCTCATATGGCTCTAATCGAGCTACTACATTATATTGAATATAATGCCCATTTAGGAAATTCCAAGTGAAAAATGCTTGACAAGAAAAACACAAGCACCACACACACACACACACACACACACACACACACACACACACACACACACACACACACACCCTTCCTCCAAACAGAAGTCCTGCTCGTCAGCAAGAAAATCTTTCACTCTGCAGCGAACAAAACCTGCTCGTCAGCAAACAAAACAAAATCCTTCACTCTGCAGCCCAGACTGCACACACATACCCTTCGCTCTATTAGGTACCTTTAGAATCAGAACAGAAGTCCTGCTT
This sequence comes from Protopterus annectens, assembly GCF_019279795.1. Lineage (NCBI taxonomy): Eukaryota > Metazoa > Chordata > Ceratodontiformes > Protopteridae > Protopterus > Protopterus annectens. The sequence goes on from NC_056727.1 coordinate 982,824,076, forward strand.
GTCAGCAAGAAAATCCTTCACTCTGCAGCAAACAAAACAGAAAATCCTTCACTCTGCAGCCCAGACTGCCCTTCGCTCTATTAGAATCCAAACAGAAGTCCTGCTTTCTACCAGCAAACAACTCCTGCTTCTCACCCAGAAAATCCTTTATTCTGCAGGCAGTAAATCCTGCTCATCAGACAGCAAACAAAACAGAAAATCCTTCAGTCTGTAGCCCAGACCACTAAAATCCATTAAATACCAGCAAACAAATCCTGCGTTGACTCTGCAGTTATGGCGTTTATCAGCAAAAGCCTGCCAGACATGGCACAACTCCTTCAAGGCAGTCCTCTCAGTATTCAAAAAGACGCGCGTCATATGCACATCCAAGCTTAATTCCGACAGGCTGGCGGAGCTGATGTCATCACGTACGTGATGACATCAGTTCTGAAAAGTGCGGAATCTAAAATTATATTGAAAAATCAGAAATGAAGGGGTGCTACTTGGGAATCATGGCACCCCATTACTGGGACCCCAAAACTTGGTAAAAATCAAGTAATTTGGGACGGTTGGGAGGTCTGATTTGCATATTATTGGCTTTTCCACAGATCTTGTGCCGAACTTGGCACACTCTGCAGAGTTCCCTGAATCTTTTGGAATCTGACCCTGTAATTTGATGTCAACATAATTAACAAGAGATCTGGATGGGTTTTGTGAGGATTTTTTCAGAAGTACCAGGATAACATCCAGCAAACAAGTGTATAGTAGTATTCTTATCACAGGCTTTATTTATTTATTGACATTTGATTACTCAGAAAGTCTGACTGGGTAGAAGTCCATTTTCAGTGGAGGCCAAGGGTGAAATGCTCCAAATTATTACAAAACATTTTAAGAACTATAATTTTACAATCTTCAAAAATAAAACGAAAATATCTACAGTTTAAATAATTATAACAAATAAGACATAACATAAAAACATTGGTTAAGAATCAATACAAGGTATATGACAATCATTTAATATTTAGAGAAATTTTACACAGCTTGTAGAGAAATTAAAGGTAAGTTAGTCTAATACAAATAGGAACTGCAAAATGATGTGAGGGAAAAACAGACTTATTGTATATTTAGAGAGAAAATCAGGGAAAATAATTAGATAGTAGCAAGAAAGTAAGTGAAGAAGGGAGAGTAAGGAGGTATAAGAAATGAAAAGGTACTTGTTCGCATTTAGGGATATAGTTTATCCTGGTTTTGAGCAAGATCAGAGACAGATTTTAACTAGGAAGTCTTTCAGAGTGGTTTTAAAAGATGCGAGGGAGGGTATAGGCCTGATGGATAGAGGTAAGGAGTTCCAGGCATTAACTACCATGCACGAGTACAGACAATACCCATCAGATTAGTGCAATTTAATAGGTTAATCCTATACTTCTGATGGGTTATTCTAAAGCAGCCCTTTATACATCTACAAATATAATTAAAACATAGCAGTTTATTACAAATGGAATACTATCTTCTATACACAAGTAAACCACTAAAAGGGATTATCAAAAAGCCAGTAATTATGATTTAGTTGTTTGAAAGCTAACAAAGAATTTACTTCAAAGACATCCACAGCTAATTGCTTATTTTATATAATTGCAGTAATTGCTGCAATTATTTTTCAGACTTGTTTGCATCCAATATAATTGCTGTTTCTTTATTTCCACTGTTTTACACTAACCAGACACCCTAGTTTGTATCAGAACATGACAGCTAGTGCTGGGTATGTGCTCCAGTTACCAAAAGTTAAACAAACAAGTGAAAAGCAATTTTAGTGCATTTTTTAGTAGGACTTACAGACTGCTTCATGCTGACTTTTGTTTATGTGCAATGTGAAGATATGTCTGATGTTGGAGAAAGGGCAGGGGCTATGTTGTTCACCCTACTAGGTATGAAGGGCAGGGGCTATGTTGTTTACCCTACTAGGTATGAAAAGAAATTGTAATTTCTTAAATGACTTGTGTAGTTTTGCTATAGCTCATATGAGGTTGCCACATCAGACATTAATGAGAGAAGGGTCATGAGGTCACGCTTTCATTCTTTCATTGTATGCATGATTTATTTTCTATGTAGTCCCATGCAGTTATTACAGTTAGTATTACGAGTCTCTGATAGTACTACAAATGCTTGAGTTACATCTGTAATGTACAGAATATATCAAATGATTAACTTGTATTCAATGTTCTTTATAAAGCTACATTAAATGGAAAGCAGGATGTAGGACATAAGTAATACACCAGATGCGATGATTAACAGCTCTGTATGATCTGAAAAATACCATCTTTGTGTATAGAACATAGCATCAGATTTAGTAGTTTGTCCCTTGTAAGTTGCTTTCTATATTCAGTGAATTTCTTCATTGGAAAAAAAAAATAACCAGGGGGTGGAAAAACTTTTTCACCAATAAAAAGTGAAAATGCATTTTCTTCACTCATGCTAGAAATGAACAGGGGCAGAGAGGAAACAGTTTTTTTCCTTCTCCAGTTACCCTATTAATTAATTTCATAATATACTTGAATTTAGCCTGGCAGTTATTGCCTGCTACGTGGAGTGACAAATCTTCAATGGGGTACTAGATCATTGAAGGTTACCCCTTGCTACACACACACACACACACACACACACACACACACATTATATTTGGACGAGTGTAAAGTTACCTATAGCAACTCATTGAAATATGGGACAAAATTAATAATAAACCATGTGGACCAAGGATGCAGACTCTGTACAGAAAGTATTACTCTGAGAGCTGAATCAGAAAACCTGGCACTGTCAGGCAAAAGCGCCACCTGCTGTACAACTGTGCTGCTCCCCCACAAGTGATTTTGGCTCTATAAATGTGTAGCACAGTAGCAGTAATCATAAAGTGCTGAAAATGTAGGCTATATTTAAGTATCCCATAATACGTGACTTACAAACAGCTGCAACTATAGGCAGCGACTGTCCATGGGTACACATTTACTTATAGTTTATTTTGTATACTTATTTGCTTGTGTATTTGTATCTTTGTTAACTCAGTTTTCATCCATGGCCTGAGCTAAAAGTAACTTCAGATTTTACATGCTCTTTAAGGCCAGTACAAGCCAGACTCAACTAACTTCCTGGGTTCTCAACTCTTCAGATTACTCTACCAATATGCCCTTTCTCCACTTACAATGAAACTTATTATGAACACCCCGACCTACAACTTGAGAAGTCACGGTATAGCATGCCATATATCAACCCCATCTAATAAACTTCATAGCTCTGAATTTAGTTTTTGTTCCAAAACTGTGGCAGTCCCTTCCTTACTAACTCCCCAACCATACTATCTGCATTACATTTGGGACTCAACACAAACAGTATATATTGAAATAATACAAATGCAAATTCCAGATCTCAGGACACTAACACTTAATAAATGCTGCCCTGAACTAGGTTAATTCCCTCCACATCACCCTACTTACTCCACTACTCTGTTACCACTAGGTCTCTGCTTCCTGCAAGTATATATGAATTCATGTTGATAGAATGACTCCACTTTGCCCAATAGTAAAAACTCCAAAAATTCTTTACTGAAAGCACTTTTGGTGAAATCTGGAGTAAATCTTTTTCTGCGGGGAGACAAGTCCACTTGCACCACCCCACCCCAAATGTAAATATACATTCTCTGAGGATGCACAAGAATGGAGAAAAATGAATTGTCCATGATTGGAAAAAGTGCTTTTGGCAACAAATTTTTGCAGAATTAGCAGTCACCTAAACTAATGTTGACACTATGGCATGCTCAATAGCTTCTCTTTCTCCTTGCTCACTTTTATTTTACAACATTTACCTTTCTCAGGCTCTTGTGTTACCCCTTGCAATTTTCAGGGCTAATGTTGCTTCTCACTCTTTGCTTGCTGCTCCTCTGATTACACCTCAACACAATGTAAAATTTGTACATAGTTTCTCTCTTTATTGTAACCCATGTGTACTACCTTTGTGATCCACTATTGGTTGTATTTGTCACAGTTTTGCTGCTATTATTTTGTATGTAACCAGGGCTAAGCCTGCAATTGGCCATGCTGTGATCAGTGCTTTACTCCGGTAACCAAAACCTAAATGCATGCATACATACATACAGACAGACATAAATAAATAAATGCATACATACATGCATGCATAAATAAATAAATGCAAATATACATACATAAATAAATACATACCTACTGTACATACATAAATAAATAAATGCATACATACATGCATGCATAAATAAATGCATACATATATACATACATGAATAAATAAATGCATACATGCATACATGCATACATGCATACATGCATGCATGCATAAATAAATAAATGCATACATACATGCATGTGTAAATAAATAAATGCAAACATACTTATATAAATAAATAAATACATACATACATACAGACATAAATAAATGTATACATACATACATACATAAATAAGAAAATACAAACATGCATACATAAATGCATATATGCATAAATAAATAAATGCATACATACATGCATGCATAAATAAATAAATACAAACATACATGCATAAATGAATACATACATACATAAATAAATAAATGCATACATACATACATACATACAAACATACAGACATAAATAAGTAAATGCATATATACATGCATATATAACTAAATAAATAAATAGGCAAATACCAGTTGCTGATATATTTGGTATTTTCACATAATCAGTGCTTTATATAACTGGAGTATAGGTGCTGTACAAATTATACAAAGGTAAATGCAAAAAATGCATATATGTAAAACTACAGCAGGAAGCTCTTATACATATAAAATGCTATTCATATAGTACTACTAATGACAAATATTACACACAAAATATTTACAATAATGACAATTACCAGGATTCAGAAAGAATAGTACTATAACTACTCTGTAATAAATAGTAGATCTGGTACTGTGCAACATGGCCTGGCAGGGCTTATGATGCATTACACTTGACAAAATACAGACTTTCTTGGTGTAGTGCTTCATAAATATGCAGTGCACTCACGAAAACAGCAGTCACTGATCAAATATATAGACTGTGCTATAGTAAGCCACATGACTCAGTCATCACAATGTATGTTGTCATGTATATCAAAGCGTCACAACTGTACAAGCTATGTACAGCTAGGAGCTCAAGCAAGGGCTACATAGGAACATGGTAAGCATGTTTATTTTATGAATGATAAAACAGTCAGAAAGGGGGAACCTAGCAGAGAAATACAGAGTGGCAATAGAAATGCAAAGTGGTACTGGGTGGGGTAAGGAGGTGTTTTTGGGGGCACATGCCTTTTCTTAGCTTTAGAGAGGGATAAAGAAGAGGGAATCAGGGGAATAATGTGGGTAGGAAGGATGGCATAGGAATGGCAGCAGGGATAGACACACAAATATGTGACACAAACAAAGACTGAAAGTGGAGATGCGAATACAAAAATAGGCACAAAGCAGATACACAGACAGAGGAGGGCAAGTGAGATGGAGTGGTTTGAACAGAAGACAAAGGAAGGTGATAGGCACACAAGAAGGGTGAAACGCATAATAAGAACAAAGGTGGAGTGAGGGCCACCTACCAAGTTGGCCCAAACTGGAAACAGCCAAGAAAACAGTCACCAACATGGCTGACATCACGGATGGGCCCAGCCAATAATGGCCTGATGGTAGGCCCTGTAGCTATGTGACTCTACCAGCCACATGAGAATGCAGTCCAGGGTACCAAGCTAGGTATCATGCTGCAGATCGTTCTCAGTCCTGGTCAGCATCTGTACATCCCCCTGGTGACCCAAGGCGACCTCCAGGTTCTGTTCCTTGATGAATTGCTTATGCTTTCTGCTACAGAAAGAGCACCAGAGTCAACCAGTGAGCCTTCAGGATCCCCTCCTACAGGATAGTCTTCATCACCCTGCAGAGGGACTGGATGAGAGACTCAAGGCGACCCAGCAGTTGGTGGTGGGGCCATTACAGGGCATGGTGGACACTGCTGCATCACTTCCTGAACAGGTGAAACTGCAAAATAAATGAGCATAACTAGAGAGAAACAAAGAAAAATAGTAAAAAGAAGAAGCTGACAGGGAGAAAGAGAATGACAAAAACAGCAATAGTGAGTGTGGTGTCAGGGAGTGTCAAGCTGAAGACAATTGATTTAAAATGTGATGCGTTTCTAGTTATTGCGAATATCGTCACCTTTGTGTACTGTATTTAATCTGAAATGTATACATCCTCTTCCTAGGAATGTGTCACTTTTTTGTTTAAATGTAAAAACAAGTGAAATAAATATAAACATATGGAATTTATATTTGAAACACTAGAAATGTATTTGAAATACAGCTTACTGAAGTTCTCAGGAATGGACAGAATTGCCTGCATATAATTAAGCCACAAAAAAGTTAAGAGATGGATTGATTAGGGCCATAAAATGGAATTAACAGTGTACATCAAAGAAATGGCCTTTAAGAGTACTGTAAAATAAGCATACCAGATGTTGTTGTCACAGCTGCAGCATGGATAGCAGAGAGTTATACATGATAGTACTATGTTTGTGCCCAAGTACTGACTGTACTGGTGTATGTTTATGCGTACAGGTATACTGATGACAACCACACAATGTCCATGGGTAGAGAAGTTCACCCTGACACAAACAGAGGTACTATTACAGGCCCCATTCTGACAAGGCAGGCTCCTTTTGAACACTGCCATGGCTAACAAGACCTTCAGGTTACACATGTTGCAGAATCCAATGATGGAAGTGAATGCCAGAAACAGGCTTAACAGCAAAGCAATGCACATCCACCACAGTATCGCTGACATTATCTTGCATGCCTGTGCAAAAGCTCAGGCCATTGCAAGGAGGAAACTGAGCATAGGTGGAGGGTCAGCACTGCAAACTATTTTCACAGACATGCCCTGCTTAGAGACAGTGAATGGTCATTAATACCCAGAAAAGGCCAGGCTGTGTGAGATGGATGGATGGTGACACCATGTATCTCTATTGGGGATACATCAGGTTGGTATATCCATGTTCCAATACCACTGTCATGACCTTGCAAGTGATAAACATCACCATCTCTCCATCTTAGATATACAAGAGATGCCATTATTATGCCTTGAACCCCCAGGTATGTATTTTTTCATTTTATCTGTAATAAATTATATGTACAGCAAAGGGCATGGGATTGTCATATATGTTCATTTATACACACAGGGTTTATGTTCTTTGTCTGTGCCTTTCCAAGTCAAGTTCAGCAGGATAGGACATACCTGATATCATTGCAGCACTGGCTCCTGACAATGATGACAGCCTGTTCATAGCACAGTCAAATAGCATAGTCCCATGGGTAATGATAATTACAGTAGATGGCACAGTACCAACCACTGCTACTGATATGCCTGTGACGGCTGTGGATACAACTCATGCTTCCTGACAATAAACAAAGGGACAGGCCATCCATGTCAGCCCAATAAAAGGGGCAGAATCCCAACCTACACATGTGACAACATTGGAGAGTACTGGCACTATTAAGCATGTATACACTATGAAGGAAAGATGTGTTGCCAGATTTTAGCACCATGACTGCCACTTAGTCCCAGACATTGGTGTCACACAAGGCATTAATTGGTAGAAGTGCAGATCAGTGAGACAGGGGCAGATCAGTGTGACAGGGACAGACAGATGCTACTCATGCCATGTTGCAGATGATTGATGTGATATGTGGCATGCATGACATCATACATGAGGGTCTGCAATGTTCCAATAGTGATATGGCATATAGTGACTGGGAGCATATATTATTGTTGAGGATTTTAGAGGGGCCCCTTGGCAGCTATTGCAGCCATCATGGAGTCTGGTGGTTTAGGCAGCAGGGCACAGTTCCACATCTGTCACATACTCCTTCTGAGGATATGCCAGTTATTATAATACACACATCTGATGAAACACCTAGTAATGGCTATCTCCATGAATGTGGCTGTTGCTTATCTGGATCCACTGTTGGTACACTCCACAGAGCTGGCTCATTGAGGTCATGTAATGAGAGACCCTCTTCAACACCTACTCATGATTAACCGGTAGTGGTACAATGGGGGTGACTTCATGGATGTGGCCCCCATGATGGTCTTGCATATTATATGGCAAAGCACTCTCTGTCATGTAGTTCCACACTATATTTGTCCCTAGGCATTGACGATAACACCATTCCATGATGGGAATCCCATGGGCCATGCATGGTATATGTTCTACTCATTTGTGAACCCAGGAAACCTGCCAGATGCTCAAAGTCAAAGTGCTACACCATCTGCTGCACCTGTGCTATTAATGTGTGGCCACCCAGACCATCTGGCCAAATCTCTCCCTCGGGATGCACCACCCCTTCATAAAACTGTATAAACAGTTCCACCCAAACTCCCAGTTATATGCACAAATCAGAGGTCTAGCTAGCTATTTTGAAACCTGGTGCCATCCCCTGATCTTTCATCCTTAAACATTAAGCTGAGGAGCAAAACAACAGTTTCCATCAGACTTGAGAGAAAAAAATCCTCTCCTCAAACTTCTGGAAAAAAAAAGAAAAGAAAAGCTCTATTTCCCTTTCAAACTGTAGCAAACGGCTTGGTACATTTATAGCAAGTAGCTGTTACAGTTGATTCCACATACAGACATCAATATGCAACACTGTTATTAATTTCTGAATGCTTGTAATGATGTGAGGATGGAGCAGCAAATGCCAATCATGCCCCCTTGCACTTTGCACTCAGGACAGCTGCCCACCTCTCTCCATCATATCTACACCTCTAACACAAATAACACTTCCACCTGCCCAACTCCTTCCTCCTTCCATCTATGTAGATGTTTAGGATCCTTATCACTGTATCTCATTCCATATGTGCAAATGATGGCTGTTTGTATAAAACCATGTTGTGTGCCACAGCACAGACAACAAATATTTATCTGCAGGTCTCTGAAGCATACTGCAATGCATCAGTAAGTGCTTCTAGGCAATGGAATTTGGCCTTCAACACAGTGAGCATATGCCCAGTGATGTCACTGGTATGCAACAGTGCAGTGTTGTATGACATCTCAGCCATAATCTAAGGGTTGCATATAACTGCCACACGCCATGCCTCCAGAGTGTATCTGGCATCTCTAACACACAACAGTGGACACAACTTTATGAGTTGGCAGCGATCTACACACTTGTTGGCTTGTTTGTGTAGACTGGTTGTGTAATAAGGGCACTTACTAATTAGATGTCCCTGTGGGAAATCACCACATACAAATCAGTGGATTATATATATGTGAGAATCATGAGAACTGCCTGGATGGTGCACAGAAAAAAAAATTAAATAATATCCTGTCCACTGATTTAGTGGAAGCTCTTCCAGTTGATATACCAGATGCTATATAAATCAGGTGAGGCCTAGATGACAAGGTGAGTACAATTAATGTCTCCTAGAACCTCAAGGAAATGGGTTATTTCACTCACTGCCCACATAATGGTGTTTCTTTCCCCTGAAGTCCATGGAAGTGAGACATGTTCCTTCACATGCAGCAGCAGGATAACAAAGAGGGTGTAGGATATGTGAGATGGGCACCTGTGAAGGTCTTGCTGTGTGTCTTGATGGCTGCAGAAAAGTTCCCATACCAAGGACAGCTAATGTTACACAGACCTGAGTGTCCACAGGGATAGATGTTCCACACATTCCACATGATTTCATGTAAAGACCATACAGCGTGCCTCTGTCTGCACAGCAGTGTACAGCTGTGCCTCTGTCTGCACAGCAGTGTACAGCATGCCTCTGTCTGCACAGCAGTGTACAGCTGTGTCTCAGTCTGCACAGCAGTGTACAGCTGTGCCTCTGTCTGCACAGCAGTGTACAGCTGTCTCTGTCATGAAGTTGATGGTAGGTAAATCCAAGACAGAACCATTTGCCAAGTGGAGGGGGGTGATGCACAGCATCATCGACAGTGGCTGCAAATACAGCCAGTAGCATATCTTTGTTCAACTAATACAGACAATGTTCCTAACATAATACATGTTCCAAAACATGCTGGAGGGATAGGTTCCTAACCCAGAGTCTCCCCAGACTCTGGAATAGACTACCCATATATGTCAGGCACAGCACCTCTTTGGCCCTCTTCAAAAGGAACCTTGATGATTGGATGGGAGATAGGAAATTCAGCCCGGGGATCACGTCAGTCACCCTGCTAGACAGGGGTCCTGGGAAGTAAATACTGTGGGAAGAAATAGCCAGGGAATTGTTATGGCTAGGCTTGTATAGGCCCTAGGGCCGATAGCCTAGTACCAACCTATGAACATCTTAGCACAGTCTGTCTTTTAGGTTCATAGGTTCATAGGTTCGTACTAGGCTATCTGTCCTAGGGCATTTATAAGCCTAGCCAGAGTGTGTGTGGCTTTCACCACCCCTTAGGATGAGAATACTATGCCCATTTAGGGTTTAGTTTACTGTGCCTCTGTCTAGTAGTGACACAGAGATGACCCCCGGGGTAAACCTATGATCTCCCATCCACTCGTCAAGATTTCTCTTGAAGAGAGTTAGTGAGGGGGTCTGCCTAACATGGACTGGGATTCTGTTCCAGAGTGTAGGGAGCCTCTGGGTTATGAATCTGTCCCTCCAGCACGTCCTATTTATTTCTGTGTTGAGGTTCAAATCTCTTGCTCTCGTGGCTCTGATGGATTTGGATTTTCTGAGGTGGAGCATGTCCATTAATTCCGGATTGGACATGGCCTTGTACGTCAGGCATAGATCACCTCTGAGTAGGCGGTATGCGACTGAATAGAGCTGGAGTTTCTTCAGCCGGGCAGCATATGACATATGTTTGAGACCCTTTATCCTCTTGGTGAGGAACTTTTGGGGTCTTTCCAACTGCTGCAGGTGTCGGGTAAGATACATTCCAAATGGGGCATTGTACTCAATCATGGGCCTGATAAGAGAAGAATACAGGGGCACAATGACCTCTCTTGATCTAGATGTGAATCCCTTCATGATAAGGTGGGCAATATAGAAGGTCTTCCTAACCACTTTGGCAATGTGACTGTCAAATGAGAGGTTACTGTCAACTTGGGTCCCTAGGTCCCTGATTACCTCTTCCATACTTAATGGATTACCACCTATGTGGTAATTTGTGGGTACCTTGTTTTTCCCAAAGGGTATGACTATACATTTTTTGGTGTTCAGTTTAAGGCCATGGCTCTGGCACCAATTATCCATTTCTATGAGGCCTCTCTGAAGGATGCTTGTGTCCGCTGGAGTATCAATTATGGCACCCAGTTTGCAGTCATCTGCGAACTTTGTCAGCCACAATCCTCCTATGTTTGCTTGCACCTCGGAAAAATAAATGCCGAACAAGAGGGGTCCCAGGACTGAGCCCTGTGGGACACCGCTTGTGACTGGCTTAGAGTCTGACATGGCTCCAGCAATTCTGACCTTGTGGGTTCTGTCCTTGAGCCAGTTTGCAACCCATCTTGTGACATATGGGTTTACATCTAAGCTGTTGAGTTTGTCTATGATGCCCGAGTGGGGTATTGTGTCAAAGGCTTTTGCAAGGTCAAGGTAGGCTGCGTGAACTGCCTTACCCTCATCAATGGCCTTAGTGACTGTTTCAAAAAAGTCAACCAAGTTCAAAAGGCAGGATCTGCCCTTGACAAAGCCAGATTGGGTAGGATCCAATGTCTGTAGGTCCCCAATGTCTTTGTTTATGAGTTCCATAATGATCCTTTCCATAGCTTTGCAGACCAGGCTCGTCAAGCTTATGGGGTGGTAATTTCCAGGGTCCGTAGAAGCACTGCCTTTGTGGAGTGGGACCACTGTTGCTGTACACCACTCTTTGGGTATGTATCCTGTAGTAAGGCTAAGATTAAACAGCAGCCTTATGTGTGGGTTTAGTTCCTCTTGGAGTTCATGTAGCACACAGCCTGGGACACCGTCTGGTCCCATTGATGCTATGTTTTTAGCTTTGGAGAGGGCGGCTCTCACCTGGGCATCTGAGATGTTAGGGAGGCTACACTCTGCTTGGATAGATATTTCTCCTTTTGGGGGGGAGGGGGCAGAGACATTTGCACTGAACCTGTCTGCCAGAATGTTGGCAAAGTCTGTGGGTTCAGTGTATTTTGTGTCATTTTGGACTAACTCTGAGCATATCTGGGAGTTTCCACCCAGGTTTCTAACATAGCTAAAGAAGGCCTTGTGATTGTCTTTTGTGTCTTTTGTGATTTTTCTCTCAAAGTTGGCCTTGGATGATTTTATGAGTGATCGTAGTTTTTTGCTAGCACTGATCAGAGATGCCTTCCCTTTTAGGGATTTTGCTCTGTCATGTAGTAGCTTCCTCCTCCTGTTGTAAAGTTTGTTAATGGCTGGGGTCCACCAGACAGGGCGCCTGCCTTTGGGGGAATGGGTCTTGGTTTTATTAGGGATTGCATGATCCATGCATTCTTGAAAGTGCCCGTAGAAGGCATTTATAAAGGATTCAGCGGTGTGGGTTGTGGTTTCCACCGGCCCACGGGCCTTGAAGGATACCACTTCAGTCTTAAGAATTGTGAAGTTGGCTTTTGAGAAGTTCTTCACTGTGGTCTTTTGTGCAGGGGGTGGGGGCGGGATGTGGATTTCCAGTAAGATTAATTTATGGTCTGATCTCACCAATGAGGGGTATACTTCCAGTGTGGAGCATTTTGTCCCCATGTTTGTGATGATCAGGTCTATTATATTATCTCCTCTTGTGGGAATGGTGACTAGTTGTTCCATCGCATTTGAGTTTATGAATTCTAGGAACCTTTGGGCTAGGGTGTTGGGGCTTGAGTAATGTTCCCAGTCTATGTTTGGGTAGTTGAAGTCTCCCAATATGATGGTATTTGTAGAGACATTCATACTCTCCAGTGTCTTCAGGAAGGCTGAGTGGGGTTCCTGAGTTTGAGAGGGTGGTCTGTAGCATGCTACAAACTGTAGGGCAGTTTTGCCTATGGTTAGTTGCACCTGGATGGTCTCCGATGCTTCGTGCATTGCCACTAACTTGGAGGTGTAGGTATCTTCGATGAATATGGATACTCCCCCTCCTTTTGTGGTTCAGTCCAAGTTTTGGGGTCGGAAAGCATGATATGAGGTAAAACCTGGTAGTGCTGGGGTGCTCTCAGGAGCCTTGAACTAGGTTTCAGTCACTGCACAGACATCGATGTTCTCCATACTGAGAAGGGCTTCGAGAGCATGCATCTTGAGGTTTAGACTTCTGGCATTGAGCAGCATTGCCCTTAGTTTTTTTCACTTGTGTTTACTAGGGAGCTGGGTTTGTCTTTTGAGCCTTGCCTAAAAAAGGCACTATGGGGGTGGCAAGAGCCTTGGCCAATATCTGGAAGCCCAGGGGTGACAGGTGCAAGCCATCCCTTGTGAAGCAGCATGGCTTGTCAAGCATGTCATCCCAAGCAGACAGACATTGGATCCCCTTAGAATGACACCAGTAATTAAGCCAATTGTTAAAGCTGATCATTTTGTCTTTGTACTGTGGCATCATTCTTGGTGAGGGTAAGATGCTGCTCAGGGTCAGGGTCATACCGGCCTGGGCTACATAATCAGAGAGCTCCTCTATGTCTCTTTTCATGTAGTCCAGGGAGGTACGTCTCAGGTCATTCACACCGGCATGGACAATGACTGAGTCATATTTGTACTTGCTTTGGAGTGACCTGAGTGCTTGTGTTATGTGGCGGATTCTAGCGCCCGACAGGCAGCTTACTGTAACCCTCTCCTTGTTCAGTCTGGTGAGCGGGATGTCAGTGTGTCTGACTATGGAGTCACCTATTACAAGTGTATCTGGCATGTTGTTTGGCCTTAAGGGCTGTGACTGTTTAGCACACTGACTTTGTGAACTATGTGTTGCATGTGCTATGTCTTGAGGTAGTGGTCGTTTGGGTGTCTGCTTTGGAGGCCTCTGTTGTTTTGGTAGATTTTTAATCAGAGCCTCCGAGTATGTTTTTGTGTGTTTATGTGTTTGGTTTGCAGTTGTGATAGGTCTATGTGAGACTGGGTTTGTGGTGTGCGTGGTTACCTTCTCCTCCTGACTGGTTTTGCCAGTACTGAGTTGAGAGAGCTCAGCCTCCAATTTGGCTATATAGTTGCATCTCTCACATATATTTGTATTTGTTGGGAGGAGGAGAGGGTTGTCTGTGTACATGAGGCAATTGTAACATTGCCTCAAGATTCCCAGATTCACCAGCTGAACAGGAGAGGACGCCAGCAACTGACCCTTCGACATGCTAGAATAGTATAAAGGATTGCTGTGTAACTGAGTCAGAAAGAACCTATAGGGAAATGGGTACTCAAGGGGATTTAGGTGAATGAAGTACTTTCTTTTTGTTTAAGAGTGCTTTACCTGTATAAAAATGCTTTAGGAGCAAGTGCTGGGCTTTTCAGATAGAGAATAGACTGTTTAGATTGCAAGTAGAGCAGTTCTAAGGGAAAAATTGAAGAGCACACTTTGCGGAGCCAGAAATAGTTTAAACTTGATTAACCGGCGCTGCCCGATGCTGCTCTATGAGCAACTTCACGCAAATTCGCGCAAAAGCGTGCAAAAGCAGGCTTTATAGCAGGGGGTTAAAAAGAGCTAGGAATTTTCAGCAGGAAATGATGGTCTACAGATTTGCTGCTCTCCATGGCTCATTGTGCAATCTGTAAACATTCCTAAATCACTCCATCATGTAATTTACTGTTATGTACAGTCACAGTTAGTCTAATTTGCATATGTCATGCATTTGTGTAGCATCATGCAGTTATTTGCATATGATTCTGACTGCACTGTTTCCTACAATGAGTGAGCCGTATGTGATTCTGAATTGCCCACATTATTATTTGTATAAATTGTGGGTCTGATGTTTTGAAGCATCAGTGGTTTTAGTACCATATATACTATTATTTTGAAATGGAAATTGCAGACTCTTATTTTTACTTTTTTACTTGCTTGATGATCTGTTGTGTGACTGGTGTATTAATTAGTATGAATGAAGTATAAAAATGAATGGATTTGTAAGGACAGTGTTCTGATGAAGTCTAAGTTATTAGATGAAAGCGCTAAACCTTGTCATTTGTTTTTTTTTTTTAAAATAAAGTGTTTTTAAAATATAAGTATTTTTAAACTAGTATATCAATTATTCACCTAACCAGTGGATTCTGTTGTACTCGTGCTGTTGAGCTGGTTTATTTAGTTGGATTCGAGTTCCTGTTATTATTTGGTAGTCGTTGGTTATCATGAATTCACTGGAGGAGCTTCCTTCCATATTTTCCCCAGTCAGAAAGGATGATTTTCTCAAGCTCCAATCTGAAATGTCAATCATTAAAGGTGAATTAACGAGGCTAATTGAGCTGTGTAGTCAACCGGGGAACACAGCTGACTTTAGGAATCTTTCAACTGACGTTGCCTTATCAGGTGATCATTTCGGTTCTCCTACTGTTCCAGGGAACCAGGAAGTGCATAGTATACGTGGTGTAGTGCCAGAGAATAAAGGAGCCTCTAATGGTATGGTTGCAGCGGGCAGTAGAGCGAAAAGCTTCAGTACGCCTGAAGATTTGGAATTAGGCAACAGTACGAAGGACGTTTATTTGATATCTGGCGCCAAACCGAAAAGGACAGTTCTGAAACGCACGTATTCTGTAGTTGCGAATACGGCAGCACCAGGTACTGTTAAACAATCTTTTGTTCCCTTAGGGGATACCTACGTGTCTCGACCTAATAAGAAAGCTTATGAAGTTTTAGACACATTTGTGTCGGACAATCCGTTTGTTTTTTCAGATTCTATTGTACAAGGACACAACCATAACAGTAAAGAACTCAATGGGACTTTGAGAGACATTATATATGATTTTGGACACAAACTTAATAATATTAAGAGTTTTCAAGTAGAAAATTCTTATTTAAACAGATGTATGGAACTGAAAATAGTCCCGATGGGGCTACGCTTTTTTAAACGACCATTGGGTGTAGTACTCAATGATGAATTAATTAAGGAATGTAATGTTTTATTTGACTCGTTTGGGTTTAGTTTCATGAAATTCATTATGAAATGTAATGACTATACGCTAGCTAGCCTTACTAAAGAAGTGGATAGGTTGAATGATATTATTACACAAGATTTGGTCTTTGACCAATGGCGTACTTTATTTGATAAACAATTTACTTATGCTGATACAACTTCTCAAAAAATATTCAAAAGGAAATGTGATAAATTAAAACAAGATTTACAGCAATACAAGGATGGTATAATGTATAATTGGAAGAATAAGGTTAATAAATTAAATATTGCCACTCAAGCCAATGAGGCGGGTGGAAATAGTAAAAAACTAGATATAATGCACGAAATTCATATAAACCTTTTTTAGGACAGGGATACAATTGGGAGGAAGTGCAGGACAGGAATACCAATGCCCGGTGGAATCAACAGCCCTCACAACATGTGAACCACAGGGATCGTTGGTAGTAGAACCTGTACAACTCATTATTAAGTACAATGAGGTCCAATATGGACAGAATAATTTTTTTATTTATAATTATACATCTTTGAATATAACTGACACACATTTTGCCCTGTTTAGGAAGGGAATGAAATTTATCCCTAGAAGTAAATTCAATTTAGTTGATAATGTTATTCAATTTAAGTTGTATTTGAGGAAGTTAAATTTATCTGTGTATTTTAATGGTAGTAAGAACAATGAAAGGTCAACCTCGTTTTACAGAAAAAGTGTATTTACCCCACAGCTACACCCGACCTTAGGTATATTTGAAAAGGTAGTATTGGATGAAATGTATAGATATGGACACAAGGGTTCACATACTATAAAATACAACATGAGTAAGGACGAGTTTCAACTCATGTGTGAATTATGTAGTGACCCTAATATCAGGATCATGCAACCAGATAAGGGCGGTGGAATTGTTTTATACGAATCTACTGACTATATGAATGAAATACAAGTCATATTACATGATACAGACCAATACGAAGTCTCATCTATTAATGAAGTAAATATTGCATACGGTAGAATTGATGCCCTTTTGGAAGAGTTATTGATAGAAAATAGGATTGATCAGGAATTATATCAGTACCTAAAGGTGAAATACCCGGTTATAGCAACCATAATAGGTATTCCGAAGATTCACAAGAATATGTTGCATCCTCCATTCAGACCTATTATATCGGGCAGTAGGTCCAAAACTTTCCCTTTTGGGAAAGTTATTGATAATTGGCTAAAACCTATATACACCATCACCGGCCATATAGTAAAGGACTCATGGGATTTTTTGGCCAGATTAACTCATTCCAGTTGGCAACCAAATTTAACTTTGGTCACCATAGATGTGAAGGACCTCTTCACCTGTGTTCCCAGGGAAGAGGGTATGGAAAGGTTTATCAATAGCATCGGTAGATGTACTGAATATACTTGGGACAAAATCAAGTTAATAGAGGAATTTATGAGCATCATATTGGATAATAATTTTATATATTACGAAGGGGAATATTTTAGACAAAATAAGGGGGTTGCCACGGGCAGGGCTTGTGCCCCAATCTATGCTAATATGGTCCTTTTAGACTGGGAGCATGAAGTAATCTTCAGCAGCCGATACATGCAGTACATTAAAAGATATGTAAGGTTTTTGGATGATGTATTTATAGTATGGGAGGGGGATAATACTGTTATCCCTGAGTTTATTCAATACATAAATGCTTCTACCTTTTATTTGAGTTTCACACATAAATACAGTACGGAAGGTATCGCTTATCTAGATACTTATATTACCTTAACACCTAATGGTTTTAAATCCAACATATATAGGAAGGAGACATTTAGTAATACATACTTGGAATATAATAGTTGTCATCCTGTAAGGTTAAAAAATAATATAGTTAAGGGTCAGTGTATTCGTGCTGCTAGAATGACTTCTGATTATAATGAGATGGTGAAAGAGTTGAATACAATAGGAAATATGTTTAAGCAGAGGGGATACCCTGAGTATGTTATCAAGGATGCTATAGAGTATGTTAGTAAAATGTGGGGAATTAAATTTAAACCTTTATTAGGAGTAGGTACAGATAATACAGGTATAACTAATAGTCAAGGAAATGATAGGGATTTCCATATGGCATGTATATTACCTTTTAGCAACTATACTGAGGATATAAAACATATTTTCAAGAAAAATTGGAATATTTTAAAGGGTGATGATGCAATATTCGCTCTAGTTGGTAACGAACCTATGTTTGTTAATAGCGTGGAGTTTAATCTTAAGAGTAAATTTGAACATAATGTAGAGAGTTTTAAAGGACAACAGACAGGTACACAGAAGTGTGGTCACTGTAATCAATGTAAGGCTATTATGGAGGACCAGGAGGTGCAGTTACACAATACTAGTAAAAATGTCTTGCATTTTTGTCGAGGTAATTGTGATACTATGAATGTCATATATCTGGCCCTGTGTACTACCTGTCCTAGTTTTTATGTAGGTCAAACAGGGAGAAAATTGAAAAATAGGATATATGAGCATTTGTATGCGATAAAGAAAAGGGATGAGAATAATGCCCTATTTAGACATGTGCGGGACAGTTCTAATTGCAGTACTTTTAAGTTTGCAATATTGGAGTTGGTGAAGGTATCACAAAGAGGTGGGAGTATTAAGTATACTCTGGGAGAGAAAGAAGTCAGATGGCAAATATTTTTGAATGCCACTTCACCACCAGGTATTAATGAATACATTACGATCAAACCTATATTACTGAATAAGGTTTGATTTTTGTTAGAGAGGTTCACAAAATGTATAAAAGTTCATATAAGTAAACACATATTCGTATGTGTATATACATTTGTATAAATTGTGGGTCTGATGTTTTGAAGCATCAGTGGTTTTAGTACCATATATACTATTATTTTGAAATGGAAATTGAAGACTCTTATTTTTACTTTTTTACTTGCTTGATGATCTGTTGTGTGATTGGTGTATTAATTAGTATGAATGAAGTATAAAAATGAATGGATTTGTAAGGACAGTGTTCTGATGAAGTCTAAGTTATTAGATGAAAGCGCTAAACCTTGTCATTTGTTTTTTTTTTTTTTAAAATAAAGTGTTTTTAAAATATAAGTATTTTTAAACTAGTATATCAATTATTCACCTAACCAGTGGATTCTGTTGTACTCGTGCTGTTGAGCTGGTTTATTTGCATATGATGCTGACTGCACTATTTCCTACAGTGAGTGAGCCGTATGTGATTCTGAATTGCCCACATTGTTTCACTGCTCATCATTCTATCTTGCTTAACACAGAGTGGTATTTTTTCTGATAAACTGATATGATAAAAATGTTTATCTGAGACAGCCTATTTGATATTTGTCACCACCCCAATTCACAACCAGTCAGGGATAAATCACAACAGAATCAGGGACAAATCCAAAAATAATGAGTGACAATCATGGAGACTTTTGAAATATTAGTACTAATAATTTCAAACATTGACAGAATAAAACACTGTGAATTAATATACATGTTCTGAAGTAAAAGAAGCCTATAATTCTAATTATTGTCTTTATTTATTAAATGTAATTTTCCACCTGTTCCTCCAAATCACCAGTTTTAGGAAGGATTAAGAGGTACAGAGCTAAAACTTGAGTCAAAATCAGGGACGGTTAAGAGCTATGCTCACTGCATTACTCATGACATGACAAAGCAGTCTTAGCCCAAGCATCTCTTGTCCTTTAACCCTCGCCGGTACTTACGTATTATCGCAAGCACGTTCCAAATCAATAATACCTAAGTAGCTTATTCCTGTACAGCGTTGGGACGAAACATTAACGACTTAAATATTTTGCATCCTCAACTGTGCAGTACTGACAGATTCAAGCAATAATATATCATCCACAATTAAGTTCTTACATTGTAAACAGTCTGGTTAAGATTAAGCAAAAAATTATGCCATTCTGCGGTTGCTGACACAGTGAAAAAAGTCAGAGCATCCATTATCTATTGTATATTGTAGTTGTGAAAAGAACAGTACCGTCATTAAGTATTGTACATGATCACAAAGGGATATATTTTTTATTTTCTTTTTCTAGAAAATTTCCAGATCCTTTTACTGTTTGGGTAAGTGAATGCTAAAAAATGACCGTAGCTGTGGTGTGTCTTTTTAAGCTACGATTCTGTCATTTAGTTATTTTTACTCTGTGAAGCAGCCAGCAAACACCTGACAAGGTTTGTTAGAAAAATGAAAGAACAACTTAAAGTGGGTTATTCTGTACTGTACTGTCCCACTCCTCTGTTGGGAAAATATTCAGTAAAAAACATTGGTACTTAAAAATATTATCAACTTGCTTGGAATGTGGTTGCGATAATATGTAAGTACCCCCTTGCCTTCAGAGAGAACCGTGCAATAAGTTAGTGTCATATGACAATTTTATTTACAACTTGTTAGGATTTTACACACTTTGTTCAATTTGAATTAATTGCTGAAATGTTACCAATTTAAGAGCACAAATAACTGTCAACATTCAACATTCTGTTATTTAATTCCCATCAACATTCTTTAATCTGCATTTAAGTTCCAAAAATACTATCTTTTATCTAACCCAGAGGCTAGGACTTCCTTAGCTAAAAGCTTCTAAAACGTGCCTTTCCCTATCACTGCTGGTGTGGAACATTATGCTGAATTATCCTAGCCAACCATTCCAGTTATTATTAATTTTGGAATTGCCAATTACTGGCAGACAATTAAGGCTGACAGCTGTGTCCATCAGCCTGTTTATTCAGTGACAGTTTCTTACTTAACCCACAACAGTTGAAGAGTAGCACATGCTTTCTAAACCACTAGTCGGGCTGAACGCCCAGCACCTTACTAAATTCATCAGGAGGTCTCACAAAAATCCATTACCCCTCTACCCATTCTATTCTTAATTCCTTATCTAGGTCTCCCTATTGAAATGTTGGCACTTGAAATGCCAAGTGCCAACAAGTTGAAAAAAAATGGAAAAGAGAAGATCTTGAAGATTCCTCTTCTCCTTTAAACTTCTTTTTTTGCAGGGGACAAAGCCCTCCATGCCCTTGAACAAAAATATACCAGCTCCAAAATCACCGTACCTTGGAGAAAAGAGAATATTCCAAGAAATGGCCATCTAGAACTTGCTACATGTAATTGTTATAACATATAACAATATATATAACAATATAATTGGTATATGTTATTGTTGGTATATGTATTGCTGTTGTATATGTTTTTGAGCATTCAGTCTCTGTATTTTGGGACTTATGCAGTGGGTCCCAACATTTCAAATGGTTACTCTTATCTTGAACTATCTGGTTTCCTCTCTATGACAGGCACTTTCCTCAACATCCAAACTTAGAGATTGTGTTTTGTCCTTTGCCTTATGAGCTTGATGAAACAGATTGTTTTACCAGATTCAATACAAAATGCTGTTTAACTGGTCTTGTTCTATGCTTTATATCTATATCATTCACTTCTCCTTACTTTGCATCTGCTGTGCCCTCCTAAACCTGATTGACACCACATTTCCACCTCTGTGCCTAGGGCCACCCCTACATACCTTATACCTGCATGAGCAAGCCAGCACTACTATGGGGAGGAGGGTCAGGGCAAAGACGTCTGTGCCAAAATTTCCCTTGCACTTTAGCTCAACTTTCCTAAAAGGACCATACCAAAATTTTGTACTATATAACCATTTTATTAAAACATAGTGCCAGCTTGTACACTTTATTTAATTATACATAATTACTCAAATATTACCAATTTCAGAATGCTCTTAATTTCCAACTTTTAATATTTCTTTTTCTCATTCCATTCAGTATTTGTTAACTTTCATTTAATTTCCTCAATTATCATTTTTTTCCTACCCAGAGGCTTGCAACTTTTTTTGGCTGAAGGTTTCTAAAACTGGCCATGTCATAACACTGCTGACCTGCAACAGTATACCAGTTTGTTCAAAGACAATTATTCTTTTCATAATATGGAAAAGCCAATTATTGCTAGGCACCTAAGTCTGAAAAATGTGCTCATCCTATTATTTATTCAGTGAGAGCTTCTTTCTGTCTTTTCCCACTCCAGCTTTGAGGGAGGGGAAAACCACCTGTCTTACTTACAAATACTCCCAGTGGAAGTGTCCCAGTTACTTTACAACACACTATCCAGTTTGGATGTTCCATCCTATGTAATACATCATGAGTTCTCAGATAGATTCATTGGTGCACTATCAATTCAGTTCTTAACTTCTTAACTTGAGCTGTCTAACCTCCACCCTAGAAGGGGTGCTTGCCACAACAACCTAGGAGGAGTGCTTGTCACAACAACCTAGGAGAGGTGTTTGCCACAACACCCGCATTCAAGAACATCCCTACCACATTGTACTTTCTATTAACTCAGAAAGATTTCTCTATGTGAGCATGTACTCTACACTTTGTGATAACCTTTATGAATCCCTTATGATACTTAAGGCTACAGAAAAATCAGTAGGAAAACTAAAATTAAGAGGAAGATAGTGGGAGTTATGCATGTTCTTTCCATTCACTCAGAATGCTGTACACTTAGTGTAAGCATTCATGAATCCAGCCACCTGTTCCTACAGCCCCTCATTGTTGTTTTAATCTACTTTACTCTACTCAAGTATCACAAGCCATTAATATTTAACACCCTTTTCTTCTTTTTTGTGTTTATCCTTGAATGATATCCTGCAAAACCTTATGAATGCATAAATGAAATAGATGCGATAGATGTAAAACTAAGTCCTTCAGATGTACACCATCCACTCTCTACCATACTTCCAAACTACAATGCCTAATTGTGACTAGCATCCAACCTGTGAAACCATATTCTCTGACTTACTGATATAGTTCTTGGTTGCCTCCATAGCTCAGTGACTAATACCTTTCTTTCAAATGAGTCTAGGAATTATATTTAACCATGCAAGGTTAACATTAACAAAAACATGTCTTAGATAAAGGGCCAGGTTCAATAAAGCCTACTTTAAGTGTACACAATATGTATTCAAGAACACTTATCACATTTTATGTGCTTTCTAGGCACTCAAAAGATTACACTAAGTGTACTTGTGGTCTACTTTTTGTGGTAACATTTATGAATCCCTGTCAATATTTAAAGCTTCAGGAATATTAGTAGGAATACTAAAATTAGGAGGAAGAAAGTGTGAGTTATGTCTGTGTTGTCTGTTCACTCAGAACAGTGCACACTTTGTGTAGGCATTATTGAATCCTGAGGAAAATGTATACATAAACATTTCCAGCAAGTAGTCTGTGACACTGCCAGCCCAGCTATCTGGAATTTTGTAAATAATCATATGTCATTAGTGAATAGTAATATGATTCATATGCTTGTCTTGCAAATGTAAGAGAACTATATGAAATGTGTATATTAAACTACTGGTGCAGAAGTGTGTCTTGAACTGTATTTTATATACTGAGCTTCAAGAATGTAACCACAGTGTACCCTACTAGAAAAGAACAGAATGTTTTACAATTGTGTTTATCTCTCAGTCTCATTGAAGGAGACAGGATGTCTAGAGCTAGAAGTTTCTTTCTATTGTTTTGAAACAAACATAATTACTAGGTTTAAAATGTCAAGTGTTTTTATTGCTCTGTGACTTCCTAGCAACTGCACTTCTGAGTGATATGTACTTCTCACACAGAGATGCTAAAAATTCTTAGTTTCTGTTAGCCTGGGAACTGAAGGCGGTTGACAAAGAGCGATGTCATCCAGCTGACCCAGCAGTAATGTTTTGATATTAATTTAGGAACTCTCTCAGAGACTGTCCATTTTGTATTTGTCTTTGGACTTAGAAACATCCCACTCATCAGCACTTCTGCCTATGTCTTGCTAATAGTAAGTAACTAGGGAAAAGTGATTTATTTTAGATATAGATAGGAATATAGTGAAGATTAGTTTACATGTTTTCTGTATTTATTTGAGACTGTCCTGCAATGTTGTTTTAACATATTTCCTGTGATTCTGAACTCTGTAGTCACTGTGTTGAGTTATTGAGTATCGTCTTGATCTTTTATTGTTTATTATTAAATATATTTAAACCTTTTAATTGTGACTGTTTTGTTTAGAGATATTTAAGCTCTTAGAGTACTTGCATATGTATTTGCTGACACTGTATAGGCCACTCCTAAATAGTCTTGGCCTTGGTCACACTTACCATTTGGATAATAGTAACATTACACAATAAGATTGGTCACCCTTTGGTAAGGCGCTTAGAGTAGCTGATAAGTAGTGGTTGGTGGCAGTGATAACTACCTTATAGTCTGGGCAGAAGGAGACATAGCTAGTAAACCTCTGCCAACCTTCCTCAGGAGTGTATGTGTGTTTTTATATAAATGAAATCTCAAA
This sequence comes from Protopterus annectens, assembly GCF_019279795.1. Taxonomy (NCBI): domain Eukaryota; kingdom Metazoa; phylum Chordata; order Ceratodontiformes; family Protopteridae; genus Protopterus; species Protopterus annectens. Next base: position 982,848,495 of record NC_056727.1, read on the forward strand.
GTGTGTGTGTGTGTGTGTGTGTGTGTGTGTGTCAGATACTTGGGCAGGGACATGAAGCACTGGTTGGACAGAGAGGGTGCTGGAGGTTTTGGCTTGAACACTCAGCTGAGATCTTAACCCTATTGCTTTGCCAGTGGGGAGTCTTATTTGGGATCTGGAGAAAGAGGCAGAAACCATCCGCAGGCTGACTGTGATCTCTGTGTGTTCTTAAGGGAAATTGTACTTTACTGTGTGTGTACTTGTTATCCTTCCAATGTGTACATCCCTCACTGATGCTAGTGGTGAGGATTGAGGCTCCTTGATTACTGGACCAGTGCAGGGGCATCACATAGTCATTTTTAACAATCGACTTCTAATCATTCCCACTAAATATATAACAACACAGTCAGAGTTCTTTGAGTCTCTGGCCACATGAGACAACACTGACAAAGGTGACACCACAGCATCCCTCTCTTTTTAAGCCACATCAGTATAATTCTTACCATTGTCACCCACGCTATTTTCCTGCCAGTGTCACTTGAGCTCATCTCTCAGAACAGTATAGAAATGAATAGTGAATGAGCTAAACTATCATCTGACCTGAAAGGAAATACAAACATGATTAAACATCTTTTTTCCCCATGAAAAATGTAAGTCTTAAAAGTTGAGACCCTGGACCTATTTCATACTTCTTAACCTACAGGCATTGAAAATAACTACAAAGGCTCCTGAAAATAAGGTAAATTCAGCCAAATATATGGACATCTTATTAGCATAAAATGTAAATACCACATAACTCTTCTCAGTTCCTGCAGGAATATGGGATACTACTCAGAAAAAACATGTTTAAAAGAAAGACAAATAGTGACAAAATGGTGGAATAAAATAAACACATCATCAGAGACAGTATAAAATATATACATTTTAATGAACTATATTGCAAAATTCTAGCACATAAGGTTATTTATTTTTGCTTCTGAAAAAGAATCTGTAAGATGTGTGTTCCCATTCTTTAAATTGGTGACTGTAGTATGCTGCTCATGTAGTGTGGTTTTATATATACTAGGCAAGTTCAAAACTCAAGCCTGGAAATAGAGACATAGCTCCAAAAATAGGTACATCATGTGCAGGGGTAAATCAGGACTGAAAACAGGGACAACTCCAAAAATAGGTACATCATGTGCAGGGGTAAATCAGGACTGAAAACAGGGACATAGCTCCAAAAATAGGTACATCATGTGCAGGGGTAAATCAGGACTGAAAACAGGGAAAACTCCAAAAATAGGTACATCATGTGCAGGGGTAAATCAGGACTGAAAACAGGGAAAACTCCAAAAATAGGTACATAATGTGCAGGGGTAAATCAGGGCTCAAAATAGGGACATAGCTCCAAAATAGGTACATCATGTTTAGGGGTAAATCAGGACTGAAAATAGGGACCTAGCTCCAAAAACTGGTACATCATGGGCAGGGGTAGATCAGGAGTGAAAATAGGGACATAGCTCCAAAAATAGGTACATCATGTGCAGGGGTAAATCAGGACTAAAAATAGGGACATAGCTCCAAAAATAGGTACATCATATGCAGTGGTAAATCAGTACTGAAAATAGGGACCTACCTCCAAAAATAGGTACATCGTGTGAAGGGGTAAATCAGGATTGAAAATAGGGATATAGCTTCAAAAATAGGTGCATCATGTACAGGGGTAAATCAGGACTGAAAATAGGGACATAGCTCCAGAAATAGGTACATCATTTGCAGGAGCAAATCAGGACTGAAAATAGGGACATAGCTCCAAAAACAGGTACATCATGTGGAGAGATAAATCAGGTCTGATATATTGACATTACTTTTTTTACATTTATTTATAAAGCATTATTATTTGTGTATTTATTTCATATATGTTTATCTCACATGCCTGAAATACAAAGCAGATCGCTACCTATGCATTTTGGTAATTACATCTTTTGATGCCTCATTGTCTGCCAGATCAGTTGCCCAACTGATCCTTTTAGAATGTGTTGAAAAAAGTAAATTGGATATAGACTTACATAACTCAGTGCTATGTTACTCACCCAGTCAAACTGGTGAACCTGCTCATGTCCTGAAGGAGATGCACTGGCTCAGTAATCATTGCTTCTCTGGTGTGGTTCTTCATTGTGACTGCTTATCACAGTGGACGCTAACCTTGCACTTAGTCAAAACTGACTTGCTGATCTCTCTTGCATTCATCTGGCTTTTACCCACCCAACCTAAATGGTTCTCCATGATTGTGGCATCTTCACCTGTCTAAGTGTCAGCAGCTCCTAAAGGCCCATTACATAACAACTTACTAACCTAAAATGCCCCAGTACATAAAAGCACTCAGAGCAGCCAGCATTGCATAAGTTGCATAATCACCTCATGTGGTACTGAGGCCTTGAGTCACTAAGAGTAACTATCAATCTGTAAAGGATGTGTCATCATTTTGCTGCCTGCTTGGAAGTCTCACCCAACCTTTCAACATCCTGATTACCAAATAAGGCTTGATATAATCTGCCAGTCCTCTTGCCAATATTTCACTAGCAGCCCTAATAAATGTTGCTTGATGTGACTTTCTTGTGAAAGTACAAATTCTCTAAATGCCTTGCATGTCCCATTGTAAGCTTTCCAGGTACTTGGTGCCCAGAACTCCTATATTAATTGGTATGCATCCAGTCTCCGATGTCTTAACCCCACTGAGATAGCAGTCTGCTTACTTTCCATTGTGAGTGCTGCCCATTGAAATCTGAGCAACTTCAAACGTGAAAAGCTATCTGACTTGGATTTCAGTCTATCAGGAAACTAGCAGTAAAAGTAATATTATATTTCAAACATTGTAACAATAATCTTCTCAAGATCATCTTTATCTGTTTAGGAAATTATCTTATCCAGAGCTTTCACACTTTTTGATTATCAATTTGAAACACAATCGTTTTGCACCATACTTTTCTTTCACACTTTACTGTTGCCACTCAAATGGCTATTAGCTCTAGGAAAGTTATGCCATTCTCTATTCAGTCCCCCAGTTTCACTCCCTAGGCCGCAGATTTGTGAGCCAGTTTTCTTTTAAAAAACTTACTTACTCAAAGTACCTCCTGCATCTGTATACAGCTGTAAATCACCTTTGCTTACTCAGTCATCCTGCTAAAAGGAGGTGCCATTCAAATATTTCAAAAATGTTTTCCAGATTCTTATATCCTCCTTGACCCAACTAAGGACAGGAATCCTATGATGCTTCTGCTTTATTCCTTTCAGCAGTACTGCAAGCAATATGTGAATACCCTGCCTGCACCTTTGAAGTTTGAGAGTCGCAGCAATGATATGACATCCCATACACTATGCTTTTCTGTAACCACCATAAATTACCTCCATAATTCAGTGTTTGCAATCTGTCTTCTGATACCAGAGTACAAACATGCATGTCCAATCACAGAAAAAAAAAATTCCTTAGAAAATCTCTTCAGCTAGTCACATGCTAGTTGTTGTGTCTTTTGGCTTTTCCCAGTTAGGGGTCGCCACAGCGGAACTCCGGTCTGATAATGATTGGCAGTAGATTTTTACGTGCCGAGTTGCCGGCCCTGATGCACAGCCTTCAACGAAGGTACGCCCATTCACGCATGTCTCCACACAGAAGACGCTCTAGCTGAGAATCGAACAGGACGTCTTACTGTGAAGCGACAACGCTACCACAGCACCACCACCGCAGTTAGTCACATGCTAGTGAAACCCCTAATTTTTGCAACTTTGCTGTGGTGATGAGCAACACCCTACTCTGTCTTTCTTTTGCAAACCACCAATATCAAGAAATTGTATAAATAACGTAACACTCTGTACCAAATTTCTCAGCTGTGGTACAAGCCCATTGGTCTGTGTTTGCTTACAGCCACCATGTCCAGTTTGAGGTGTTTTGCCATAGGCTGGCCAGTTTCAATAATTTTCTGTACTCTACTTTCGATCCAGTCAAAAGCATTGTCAAAAACTTTCACAGTTATCTTTTGCAATCTCCCTGTCTCAACTGCAGGGCCAAGCTTATGTCTGAGGGTCTGTATACCAAAAAATGGAATATGAAGTTGTCAGGAAGTAGTTGAAACAAAAAACACAAAGTAATATTGAAAATGAAGTAATCTTTGCAAGAGTTCATCCAATTCCAGTGATTAAGAAAAGTCAGATATTGCAGTGTAAGAAAAGATGATAAAGGTAGCATTTATTGCTGAAATGCCCATACATAATGAGCATAACATGCTGATTACTGAGAGTAATAAAGCTGCAAAATATGAAGATATGGAAGAAGAGCATAGAGCAACGTGGTAAAAAGACAGTTGCTAAAGTTCTGAAGGCAATTTAACTGAGAAAAAAAGATTTTCAAGCTGATTTCACTGTACTGCAAATATAGGTAACACAATATTAATCAAAATTCAAAGTTCTGAATCGATACATTATAGCCATTAAGAAAATGTTTGGCCAATACCAAAGATTGAAACAATATTGTGTTTATGAAATTTAGCTATGCGTGGACTTAAGAATATTGCTATTTCTTGCTACAGCATTAAGATATAAACTTTTGGAGAAATTAAAACAAAAGATACACATATGCAGTTCACTTTAAGATTATAAGACTAGCTCAGTAAAAGGCTAAATGTCAACCACTATGTTTTATGTAATGTTCATGTATTGTTATTTAGGGTTTGCTCATGGTTCCTATGGTTTCTTCAAGAGAGTGAAGCCTGAATGACCAGACAAAACTAATTGTAGGGGTAAACCTGCATTACAGACACACAAATATTATATATTGTTTTTGCAGAATGACATTATTTTAAAAAATAAATAACTTACCATTTTTATATAATAGCATTATATTACATACATTTCTTTCTTCTGCCTTTTCTCAAATTTCCAAGCTATCCAAGGAAACCTTAGTGATATACTATGAATACGCCCCACCTCACTGTCATAGCTGAGTCATGTGATCACATACAGACCTGAGTTGCAGCCTTAATGAAACCTTACACATACATATCCATCTATTTGGTGAAGGGCTAATGAAAGGCCACTGTTAATGTGTCTGTATTGTATTGCTTGACAGCAACCGCATGAAAACAGATCAATAGTTTCTGAGTGAGCCTATAATCCATGTTTTCCTACTGCTGTCCATGATCAAGTCCTTTCTATTGACAAAACTTGCAGTGCTTCTAACCTTGTCATACAGGAAGGGTTACCAACTACATTTTTACAATTGTTGTATACAATTGTTCTAATACGTGGGGCAGCAACACAATTTTCAACTGACTGTATGTTACCAAATCTTGTATTCCTAACTTTCTCAGCAGTATTGTTGCTAATATTAAGGTTATAGTTGCTCTTGTCTATGTTAAAATGGCACAAAAACTGTCATAGTATATTTATTCACATAATTATGCCAAGTGCGCAAAGATAATTGCAAATGTTCTGTAGAAACACCGTATCAATTTAATTTTTCTTTTGATAGCCCTGACAGAATTGGTCCCAATGGTGGATATTTCTTTACTGGAAAATGTGAATTTGACTGCCATGTTACACTAATTGCAGGACACCCCTGTAATATAAATAGTTGCTTAATTATTAAAAGATGACTTAGATTTAACTGTATAAATAAAATGTATTTATTGCCTTCTTTTAAGTGTACAATGTCATTTTTAACATATTTATTTATGATTTTTAAGTATTTGCTTTATGTATGTAGTTTTAAAAAAAATATCACAATTAATTTTTCATCAGTTTGTGGTTCACAATTCACATCAGAAGACTGCTGTTTCTGAATAAATCTCCAACCTTTCCGGAGCTTCTCTTCCAGTTTCTAGGAATCTAATATACATCCAAGCCTTTCTCTTTATCACAGTGTGTGAACAATATTGTATACAATATTCTGTTACCCAGAATTCCACTTTTCTAGAGTTACCCTGAAACTCTAAATGATCCCTGATGCTGTTTTCTTATCTCTTGATTAGCCTCTTTTTACCTCATTCAATACACATATGTTTTATCTACTAGCCAATCTCATTGCACTTAAAATTCATCCTTTATTACATCTGGTTTGTATGTCTTCTTCCTGCATTTCCTTTTCTTTTGATCCAGGCTTGTATTCCCTTATTTAATCTTGGCCATATTCTAACACATATTTTCTTCTATGTGATAATTATTTGACATTTCACCACACTGTCTCTGATTTTTTAACTTCCTTCTTCAAGACTTCTTGCATATCAGCTGCATATTTTTAAAGAATAACTTCAGAACTGCACACAACAATCTGTTTTTCTCATTAGATTCTTTTATTTAAATTATATATCCCTTTGAGCCATTAGATTCTGGCATATACAGCTCAAGAATTTCATACTTCATGCAGTCAAAGTTACCTAGATCACTCTCCCATAATCTTAGAACACAATCATAATCTGGTCCTATTCTGCACACCCTAAAAACTAGACTTCAAGGTACTACCCAAAGCTTTCCCACTTTAGCTGACTAATGGTAGCATCCATTTCCCTTCTTGCTATTTCTGCATCAGAATGCATACACCCCTAGCTGCAAATATGTATTTTATTTCTGCATACCCAACCTTTTAATTCCTTTATGCAGTTGCCTAGTGTCATCAAACAAGACTAATGAAATGGCCAACCCTGATAAATGTCATTTAATCCACATTCATAATGCAGTTACAGAAAGTACTCTCTCCTGTTTCCTATTTCCCTCAATGCTGTACTTTTTTCTGCTACTAAGTTACAGACTAAAACTAAAGCAAATGTTTCAGGTTTCAAACAGTTTCTGATGTCTACTGTCCTTAGTCTACTGAGGAAATCTCCAACAGACAGCCCCACTCCTAACTCAATATTCCTGCGCCATTCGTGTAAGAAGAAAAGCATGATATATATTAGGTGACTGTTCCCTTGTGTTGTCATGTACCAGTGCTTCCAAAGGAGAGTGGAGCAAACGCCCTAGTCTGCCAATATTTAAACAAAACCATGCAAGATACAGCGGAGCTGCATATACCAACTTTTTTATTTCATTTTCATTTTCTTCATCTGAACTTTTGATAAACTTCACACGCTGGGCAACAGCAGAAGCACCTTCCCCATGGTTGTGAGGAAACAGATGCACCTGCTTACAGTATGGAAACTAACGTCAAATGTCTTGCAACACTTACCACTATTAGATAAAATCATTGCCATAGTGACGTTCACTATTGATACAAACCACCGACAAAGTACAGTACGATGTTTTCCTTGGGAAGTCACAGAGAAGATATTCTGACACATTAAAAGCATATGTGTTTTTAGCTGCATATGGATAGAGTATGTTTTGATGATAAGAGCGTAACAGTTGCATGACAAATGCATGCTGGGTTTTCTACTGCAAAACATTCCTTGAAATTAATGCTTTTAAACAAAAAAACAGTGCACTGAATATGAACTCTTTCAATGAAAGGTTATTAGATGAGAAACAGCTGCTAAGCCTGGATTGCCAGCAAATAGAAGCCTTATAGCCAAGGACATACACTACAAGCTTTTGACTAAATTACTTTTATTAATTAATTTTGTTGCTGTGACAACAAACAATATAATGAAACAAAACATCAGCATGCTCACTGTGCTGGATTTCACTGCAGAATGTGGTACATGAACATCAAAACATTTAATCACAGACATTTCAAAATGTAATGCTATTTGGGTGCGGTTTCTATAAATGCCAGTTTCTTCAGTTCCTTAAAAGAAGTATTAAGTTTGCTGAAGTGCTGTTTCTACAGGCACTTCACATACCAGTTAACGTTCATAGTACAGGCTTTCCTTTATTTTCACAATGCTTCTATGTTATTGACCTATTATTATTCTTATTTACCAGTTATTCTACAATGCATTTGAGAAGTAATTGATATTATAAATAGCAATCATTCTGTCAGAATTTCTTTTTAAGACAACAATAGTTGAGTTTAAACAACACCTTTATAGAGACAACAAAGCTTTCAGGTTAAAAACCCTTTTTCAATGTTTTACAACAGGTACATTAAAAACGCCCACTTATATACATGAAGAAAACGATCATGTGACCTGCAGCCACCGACACATGATCATTACAATCGTAAAAACATTTTAATAACATTCAAGCAACTAAAATTAACACATTGTCTGACCATTAATCACAAACATTCAAGCAAAATTCCAAAACTTCTAATATATAAACAAATAATATACATAAGTTAAAATTAATTTAATCTAGTTTGCTGTATTCTATTTAAGATAGGTTTTAAAGATACTGAAGCATTCAGGCCAGGGGGTATATCGGCTGACAACCTAACTATCCATTCATATTCCCTTAGGTCCAATAAATTGGACAGGTCACCTCCCCTGGGTGATGCTATAACACAATCTATAACTTGAAACTTAAAACAATGTGTACTATCCCTAGATGCAATATGCTTAAATAGTGCATTATTCTCATTGGAATGTCTAATATTAGACTTATGCTCCGTTATGCGTTCTTTAAGCTTTCTCGTGGTTTTGCCCACATAGCATGATGGGCACATTTGACATGTTGCTAAATAAACAACGTTACTGGTTGTACAAGTTGCATAACCAAAGAATTTATATTCTTTTCCTGACACGGGGTGTTTAAACATATCCAGTTTAGAAGAATCACTATTTTTAAGTATGTCGTTACAACTACTGCAATTATAACAGGCATATGTGCCTTGCTTTGCTGTTATTCTCAAACTAGGTTTTGTACTATTAAAATCTTTATAACCAAGAATACTTTTCAAGGTTCGCATATTTCTATAGCTAAAATAAGGTTTGTCACCAACTATTGATTTTATATCATCTTGTGCTAACAGTGCCTTCCAGTACTTAAATAATATTTTATTAATGCTATCTGACATTGAATTAAAAGAAGTAATAAACCTCAATTTGTTAGTATTCGGCACAATCATTTCTATAGTGTCCCTTGGTTTGGGTAGCTTATTAAAGATAGGTTCATATATTTCTTCCCTGTTGGTTGTTATATAGTCTTTAATATTTACTAATAAATTCATAGAGTATCCACTAATCTTAAATTCTTCATGAGTTTCATCCAACTGCTTTATGAAGGTATCATATTTTGAATTTAATCTGCTAACTCTAGCCATTTGGGCCTTAACGATGCCCCTAAAGACATGGGGTGCATGCATGCTACTTGCATGTAGATATCTACCCGATGCTACTTCTTTCTTAAATATGGATGTACTAATCTCATTACCATATTTCTTAATAACTACATCTAAAAAGTTTATACACGTGTCTGATGTCTCTATTTTAAACTTCAAAAAGTTAGTAGTATTGTTTAAAAAGGAAACATAATCCATAAGTTCAGATAAACTTCCTTTCCAAAGAAGGAAGCAATCGTCCACAAACCTCTGGTAGAATACCACATTATCATTCACAAACCGCTCCCCATCACCTATATTTATCTTCTCCCATTGATATAGGACAAGGTTGGCATACGTATTTGCCACTGGCGTGCCCATTGCTACGCCTGTTTGTTGCAGGTATATGTTGTTATCAAATAAGAAAATATTATTTCTCAACACCAAGTCTAACAGCATACAAACATGTTCTACATATCTAGTTGTATATTTAGAGCTTTGTGTCAAGAAATTTCTAATGGAATCTATCCCAAGGTCATGTGGAATAACCGTAAATAGTGAGGTAATATCCATAACTACCATGTAGATATTATTAATATTATAATCTATAGCCTTTAAGTCTGTATAGCATATTTTTAATTTTTCTAAAAAATCTACTGTATCCTTGATTACTGTCTTACACATGATTAATAATGGTTGTAATTGTTTCTGTAGATACAATGATATCGGCTCCGTAATCCAGCCTTTGCCGGATACTATCGGCCTCATGGGTGGCTTATCTATAGATTTGTGCACCTTGGGAACTCCATATAATTGTGGAATTATAGGACAAGGGACTGTAAAGAAATGGAACAAGTCTAGTGATATGTCACATGATAGTTGAAGCTCATAAATACACATGTTCACATAGCTTATGCATTTCTTAACATCTAAAGTTGTTATTTGTTTAAATGCAATAGGATCTCCTAACAGTAACAAAACTGACTGTTTATATTTGCACTCATCCATAATGACTATGGCGCCACCTTTGCCGGCCGCCTTGATAATAATATTGGTATTGTCTACAAGTTCTTTCAATGCTAGATGTTCAGGATATGTAATATTATAAGATTTATTAATTCTTTTACTGGCATAGAGCTTTCTAATATCAAACTCACACAAGTTATAAAATGCCGTCAGAACAGGTGGATAGCTTGGTATAAATGTGCTTCGTCTCTTGCATATACTAACATTATAGTCATTAGTTTTAAAAATTAACTTGAGTGCTATAGATCTAATAAAAAGTTTCAAGTCAGTCAAAACATTGACCATGTCTTCTGCTCGTGTGGGTATGAAACCCAGTCCCTTATTTAACAAAGTAACATGCTCCTTGTTCAACATAAATGTCGATAAATTGATGATACTTGCCATTATCTTCTGGCTACTTTGTGTTGTTTTTGCGGACTGTCGTATTTCCGTTTCAAAACCACTTGCGGGTTGTTATTCCTCGTAGTTGATCTGCCCCTTGATATTGATCTAATCCCAATCCTCTTTTCCTTCTCTTTTACGCGTTCTGCATGCTGTAGTTGGAACGGTTTAGTGAAAAAATTAGTCAAAGTTTTTTGTGAAGCCAATATAGTCTGTTTTATCTGATTATCATCCATTACTGATGTTTGAGCACCTTCCACGCCATGTTCCGAGCTTATCGCCCCCTCGTCAGCCGCTGATGACGTATGTTGCTTTAAAGCAGTATCTGCTTCAGTCGGAGTATTGTATCCTTCAGTCGGTGGTAAATTTAAAGGTGCAGATACCAGTTCTGGAATTTCTTTTTAGACATGCAAAGACAATCTAAAAATGCCTTAAATTAGCGAATGGGTAACCTGTACATCTCCACCCTGACTGGAGAATGAATGTTCTTTAACAAGTTATTAATGTACAGTTAATGATGAGAGAAAATTAAATCCGTCCCTTCAAAGCAGCATATTAAGCTACCATGAAGCTTGGACACTAAAAAAATGCAAAAGACCTCAATTTAAAGACTCACCAGTATTGGTAGCATTCACTTTCCAATGACTGATGAACCAGAAAAACCTTGGTTCACAGATGGAACTACAAAAACTAGGACACCAAGTTAAACAGATGCAATTCAACTGTCACATAATTCAACAAATTGTACCACTGTCAAAAATGTAAACACATGATAAATGTGTGTAAAGCAAATCATATAATACTAATATATATGTATATATAGTTGTAGTCAGAGTGAATTCATTAAAGGGCAAATGTATTTGCAGCTGTACAATCTGAGTTGCTGTGGGAATGAATTATGAATAACCCCTTAAGTTTCCATACCCTACAATACCAGATATTTCATACATTATACCCCAAATCCCCATATATTCCATGTATCTATCTATTTATCTAGGTATTCTCTATCTATTTTCCATTCATTTTAAAGGTGTGGTTTTGGAACTTATTTTGCTGTTTTCTAAATGGAAGGGGAATAATGATAACACAAGTTTTTGTTTTCAGTATTTATACTGTTCATGGCTACGGTATGATTTGATCCTCTGATAAGTTATACAATGCATCTTTCTGTTGTGCAAGTTATATACTGAAGAAGCCATAGGCAGCACTGACATCACTGAGCTCAATAAATGTTTCATTTGCAACACATAATTAATCTATAAGCAGGTAACTCCAAAGCTCTGCAGCGTAATATACCAAGTTACTGGGCTTTCACACCTTTCACACCTGCACTGTAAATAAACCACATGTAATGCTGAAACATGTTTTAATGGGTTAGGGCAAAACTGCATTAAGAAAAGTAACCTTTTCCACAATTCTGACAGCGTAGATTCCAGAAATCAGTGGCATGCGCAGCTCTGTGGCACACTGCTTATACACTTAAAAATTACTCCGCCATCTTGATTTGCCTCACTTATATACACTAGATGCTCAATTTTATAATAGTCCGCATTATCATGTCATTACGCATCCATTAGCATATACCACATCCACCTGTGCTGTTTCTCATTTAACACTCACGGTATGTGTGTTTCTAAATTACACATACCCTGTGCATGGCAGCTCGTTCAGTAAATTCCATCAAGAGAATGTGGCAAAGTTTTCTGAATACAGCCCATATTCCCTTTTCAACTGAAGAAATCACAGAAATATGAAAATAGACAAAAGACTATGGAAAGGTTTAGAGTTAGCAAAAGCACTCTATCACAGCTCAGTAGCCATTTAGAATTCAAATCAGAGTTTACGTTGAGAACTCTAATGCTAAACCTTGTACTTTAATAGGGAGCTTATATTGTTTTGCATTTTTCAAGTGAGACACTAGACAATGTGTCAGAGTGCATGGTAAAGATCATCCCTAATATTCTAATTTCAAATACATCATGAAATGAATAATTTGAACTCTCAGAAATAGCTATGTAAAGGTTGGCATTCACTGTCTGCTTTTTCTTTTCTCATTACCTCTCACATTTTGGAGTAAAAGAGCTACTGCATTCTTAGAACTGTGATGTTTGACTACACAAAAAAAAACAAAAAACAAAACAAAAAAAAAAAAAAACAAAAAAAAAAATTAAGCAAGGCTTTAACTTAAAATATTTTATAACCTTGTCATCACCATGGCATAGAGGCAATGATCTTTAGCCTGATTAGCGGGTTGGATAGTGATGGAACTGGACAAGGGAGGTGCCAGAAGAGCAGAAAATGTCAGCTAACCTACTTTGGGAAGAGAGGCTGCAGTTTGTCCATGAAGGAGGATCATTTTGACCGAGCTTCTTCAAGTAGCACATGGCACTTGTGACCAACCAAGGATAGCATGCATGGAAGCCCACCTGTATTTCATGATGTAAGTACTATACAAAAAGTCACAGCCATGGCAAGGCTGTTGAAGATTTAAGATGAAAATCCCTAAACCACACAGTTGATGACAAACCTGCTACCAATGCACACCTCTCAACTTTGATTGAAAGAAATAGGTAGAGGTCTCTCATCCATGTAGTGAACAAATGGGTTAGTGGATTTGATGGCCTGATAGGGGATAAGGCAGTCCCCAAAAAATTAGCTTGATGCAATAAAGTTGTAAACAGTGCAGAGATGACAAGTATCTATGGAATAAGGCAAAATTGCAGCTGATTTTGGAATATTTCACTATGACTAACAAGGCGACATGTATATTAATGACAAATAAGGAAATTCAGTATTCATATTTACAAATAGTTTGTTTTAAAGTGTGTTTATATTTACAATACCTCTCTTGATTAACATAACTCAGTCATGTTAGTGATGCCCTATGGCTTCTTCTGTGTTAATGAAGCAGGGGTGTAAAAACAGAAGTATACAGGTCAGTTTAAGTAGTCTGAGTACAATAATTTCTGAGGTAATACAAAGAACCAAGTCCAAATATGAAATTCAATAAACCTGAGCTAAAAATATAAAAATGTGACATGCATAACCAATACAGAAGCATATATGAAGTCTGCTATCAGCTATGGCTCAGGGAGGTGCACAAATTTTTCTGTAATGATGAATGAAACTTCTTACTCTTACTATAAAACATACATTTTTATAGAAAAGATTTGGGAAAGAATTTCTGGAAAGAAACACTTTGCACCAGAATTATCACGTGAAAAGCACAACTGCACTATAGATAGCTCCTGCCAACACATAGCTTAGCCAATTTTTAATCAGTACAGCAGTCAAACTAAAGTCCCTCAGTAAACAATATTGTTGGGGGTGATTACATTTGCTAAAGGGAAAAGTGAGGTTTTGTTGGGGGAGGCCGAAAATCTCAATAGAGTTATTAAAAAAGACCTACTGTTAGACTTTTACAAAGATATTTATAAGCATTTGTTTATATGTGTCGATACAAAATGTGAAGAAATTATTTTGAAGAAGCAGAAGAAAATTTCTATGGATTTTAAACAATATAACGACAATAGCTTTTGTTTTTAAAGGGAGAATTTTTACAAAATGAGTGTATAACCTAGAAAAAGTCAATGTCAAAGTTAGGACTGTGGCTGAGAGTAACAGCACACAGGTAGGGGAGAAGATCGATGAACATCTAATTAGTAACTGTGAACATGTAGGATCTAATACCACTAACCCTCTGAACCCAAAAGTTGGCTTAGACCTCATTGAACCCTAAGAAGGGGGTAATGAAGGGGATTTGAGTGACAACAACAATGACCCAGATTTTTTGACATCCAAGGGGAAAGGGAAGGTTTAGCCCAGAATGAAAAGGAAAGGTATAGTTTTTGGGAATGACGGGGTGACTTACACTTTTAAAGGGTTTCATATTTTCAATCTCAGTAAATTTGAGGTTAAAACTGAGCACTTTCTACTCTTTGAGAAGGGTTTTAAGTTTGTTCCTACAGGTGTTTTTGATGTCTGTGACACCGTTGTTGAATTAACGTTGTTCATTAGCAAACTCAATTTAGCCTTGTTATTTGACCAACAAATTCCTAGACCTGACACTCCTTTCAGGAAACCAAGCACTTAGCATACCTTTCAACCTGGAAACATCAAAAATCTGGACAAAAGCTTATGAAAAATAGGTACAAATCTGTATGCTGCTTAACATGAAATTTGCATACATAATTATACAATTCCACCCACTCCAATGGAATTGTGGGATACCACTTTTCCACCTTTCAAACACAAACTGAAGAACAGACAACCAAAATATGGCCCCAGACACTGTAGTAAATGGTGAGCATATTTTTGAAATGTATAGCAATGATGTTCACTGGGAATAGAGAAGAATGTTAGGATTTTATTTTTAGCGAATTGCAGTATGTAGGTTTTGTGGTAAAAGTAGGGCATTTAATGGTAGGGAATATTCTAATCTTAGCAAAAGATTATAGTTTGCTAGGACCTCCAAAAGTCATTCTCCATGGCCTACTGATCAGACAGTGGCGTAGCAAGTTTGTGCCAGCTGGGGCTGTCTTTGAGTTTGCCAACCTTCACCTCTCAAAATATCATATTCGAATGGAGCACCCTGATACATAGCCCTCCTCCTTGCAGCTATTCCAATGTCCCATTACTTGGCTATTTCACCCCATTTGCCATAAACTCTGTAATGTGCATACTGTTTTACTTCTACAATGATTATATGGATTTCATTTAAAACTTTCATTTTACATTTTATAGCACAAACACTAATAGATATCTGCTACACAAAGTAATAGTCCCACAATGAAAATAGACTTGGCATTCAAACTTCTCTGCCCTTTATACTCACATTCATTGAAACAGCATTGGAACCCACCTTCAGAGAAAATGCATCTGGCCAGTAGTGGATAACGATTACATTTGGGCTGTTTTCAAATCATAGCCACGTGAACACGAAACACAGATATGTTCTTTGATACACCTTCCTTATTACATTAAATTATATTCCTTGTATAATACAGCAAACTTGTTAGAGCAGGTTTTAAATTTATTGTTTTGAACATTTTTCCAGTAAGCATTGAAACAAAACGCATGAACCAATAATGACAAAACTGTCCAATTCAGCATTTCCATCACAGGTTTGCTTAAATGTCTAAAATTCACCAGTATCAGTAAATATGCACAATCTCTGCAGAAGTAAAAGTCATCTAAATAATTCCACATTAAAGAGATCTGAGTAACTAATGAAGAGGTTGCTGCTAGCAAACAACTTTATATTTGATTGTTTCATCTACAAATAAAATGCCTGTTGCCCTTGAGGAATAAATTACCTGTATTACATTAAAAGAAATGATAAGCTAGTAATATTGCAATAGGAAATGGATGACAAAGTGATAACAGGTTTACAGTTACCAAGTATCTCTGCCAAAGAGGACAGTCTCAGGACTGCAGCATCCAGCATAAGAAACTGGGGAAAAGCCAAAATGTATTGGTGGGGGAGGGGACAAAGCCCCAAAACCAGGGACACATTTTAAACATTGCTTGTATAATTTTAGAAAAGTTGCTAGAATAAAATGTTTTGTGTTACCGTTCATTTCCTGAAAGATAGGAAGACTGAAACTTAAATGGCTGTGATTATTTTATGAATTCAGTTATTACTGATTTTCCAGAGGACCACAAGTTTTAAGAGGAACAGACCATACCTTTCAATCTCTTATCTTAAGAAATCTGGGTAAACCAAAAATAATTGGTAGACAAATGCTCACAAATAGGGCAGATTTTAAATATTATTATTAGAAAGCTGATATAATAACAGGTTTGCATTAACTTGCATTTTTCTGAATGATACAAAGCCTCAAATCGAAATATCTGTCACAATTTGTAACTTCAATCCTCAGTAAGAAGCCAGAAAATTTTATGAGGAATAGACCAAAAAATATGAGAAAAAAATCTGGGCATTCTGCAAAGATGTGGACAGTTGAGAGGTATGGAACAGACCTGAGTCAGAAATTCTTTAAAACTTGAGTCAGGACAGTTGAGAGGTTTAAAACTTTAACTATCAGCCCCACATTTGTAGGGCATTTTACACACACAAACACACACACACACACACACACACACACACACACACACACCAAATACTTTGTGTTCCTGTTTCAGCAAAGCAGCTTCACAGACTGTAAACTACATAGCTCCCGTGGAATCTGAAAATACTATGTGTTCCCGTTTCAGCAAAGCAGCTTCAGCATATTAAATACACACACACCAGCTCAATACACACGCCAAATACTTTTTGTTCCCATTTCAGCAAAGCAGCTTTGTGGACTGTAAACTACATAGCTCCCATCCCATGGACTCTGCAAATACTATCCCCCAGATTCTCAAAAGCTTACACAGTGTGCAAGATCGGTGCAGGTGCTCAAGCAGGCAGTATGTCTGTCGTGCGATTCAGGAACAGCCTGCAGGGGCCAGCACGAGCGCTCCTGCACTAATCTTGCATGGACTAAGCCTTGGTATGCAAATCACCCCATTTGTAGGTGAAATCCATGCAAATGAGGTGAATTTGCAATCCAGGAAGCTCGCAACAGTCCGTGCAAGACTTGTGCAATCTGCAGAAATGTACCTGGTTAGTAACTGAGTAAATTTCTGCAAAATCTAAAACGGAGCTATGACAGCTCCAAATAAAGGCTGCATATTGTGTAGTAAGCATGTCAATGGCCAAGTATAAGGCCATTGGCATTGCAAACAGCAAAAAAAATTAAAAAAATTAACTGTTAATTTCTTGTAGCCGATCTTGGCTGTTTAAGCGTAGGACAGCGGCATGCAAATGGGATCGGCGGGAAAATAATAAAATAAACCTAAAATAAGCATTCTAACTAAAATCAGTATTCTGCCATGCAAGTCAATGGCAGGCAGAAAACAACCTGGCCAGTGAGTAGTGGTTGCTAAGGGGGATGGATCAGTGTGAGACATGTAACTATGCATTAGCAGGCAATCCTCTGTAAATGAGGGGAAGGATAGTGAATCCCAGTTCTCCCCAGCATGTGAGTCAGATCCCAACAGTGAAAGGGTAGGAATAGCTTATTGCATGCCTAGGAGGTAGGTGACATCATGGGTGTGTGTGTCAGGCATACTGTAAGCAGATTGGAGCCCTGTGGCTTGGGTTTGCTCCCAGCTTAACACAGCTAAGCCAGGGGGGGGTGTGTCTAAACCTGCCTAGCACTCTTTACAAAGCCTAAGCGGGAGTGCGCACCAGGTTTTACAGGAAGAAAAAAGAAGTTAAACTAGGAAATAGCAGCACTGTGCACATTTGTGCACTCTGTTTGCACAGCGTGCACACAGGCTTAAACAGGGAGGCAATGGGAAGGGAAAACAGCAGTAGGAAGGTAATCAAGGAGAACTAGCTTAGCTGGCAGGTGAAATGTATCAGATTCAGCCAGTTACAGAGGCAGCAGCCCAGCCCAGAACACTACTATAAACTAAGCAAACACCTTCCCCTCTGGTTTTTCCCACACTCTACACCACCGCACACCTCCCAACCATACCGAATTACTCGGTATTTACCGAGTTTTGGGGTCCAAATGAAGGGGTGCCACGATTCCCGATTGGCACCCCTTCATTTCCGATTTTTTTGCTTCATTTTTTTTATTTTTTAAAAAATCGCGCTGTCGGAGCTGATGTCATCACGTGCAATATGACGCCAGCACCGTCAGGGCTACCAGCCAGTCGGAATTGAGCTCAAGGAGCTTGCGTCATTATTTCCGGCTATTTTCAGCTGGCTGCGAGCGGGAATACTGAGCAGCGAGAAGTTGAACCTTACCAGGCAGCAACATTAATGGCTGTAATGTTGCTCATCAGTCATTTTTTTTTTTTCCAAGTTGGGCCGGCTGTGAGCAAGAATACAACAGCAATGGGAATTACAGACAGCAGTACTATATCAGTTTTATTTTTCCAAGCAGCAGGCAGGCAGCGCGAGCAGGTAAGCATGGGACAACTGTGGATACGTGTATTTATGTGTTGTGTATCTGTGCACATGTCCACATTACATATACATGTTGGATGTGTGTTTATATTTGCACATGTATACAAAGAGCACATTTAACTGATACTTCGTTTTGATGATAGGAAAATATATCAAAAATGCTGTGTTAGCAAAGTTTAGATTTAACAGTTCAGCGTAGTGTAAGTAGTAGGTTGTTACAATTGTGAAACTTAATATCTTTGTGTGGATCTGTTCTGGAGGAGATAGTCAACTAATTTCCAAAGGTAAGATAAAAGGATTTCGGGAGCTACTGTGGATATGTGATGGCCAAAAGAAAAGGGAAGGTGCCTTTGGAAATTAGCTGAGCCAGATAGATTTCTGATATGATGATCACCATGTAATGAATTTATCAACAGTTCTGCCTATACCCTTTACGACAATGTCCAGTGTGGAAGAGTGTGTCACCTGTATGGTGTGATGTGGAAATATTTTGTTTACAAAAATGAACTTTACTGAATTTTTTTCATGTTTAGTTTGAGGCAGTTGTCCTTCTACCAATTGTTAACATGGTCTAATTCAAGTTGAGCAGTTACAAGTCATTTAGGGAACATATAACATACAGTTTAGAGCATCTGCAAACTTTGATATGTATGTACCATGAATGTTGGTTTGAAAATGTGGCAAATAAGAGAGCCCTATGTCCAAGCACAGGTACCTCCCCCCAGAAGTGACACCTTTGACCCTAACCACGTGGGTTCTGTCAAGTGACTGGTTTGTCGTCTGCTGCATAACATAAAACTTTTTTTTTTTAAGTTTAAAATTAAAATTCTGTCAGTGTTGTCTGCATAGAGAATAGGAATTTAATAAGGTGATGAGGCAGTCCCTACTTTTGACAAAGTTGAATTGATGAGGGTCTAATGTTGATTTTTTCTATGTCCAGATTCTCTCTTCCCTTATGCGTTCTACAGCTTTACATATGAGAGTAGTGAGTCTTGTGGATGTATGTTTTACCACGGCCCATTGTCAGGTCTCTTGTTTTAATGCCTTTATAATTACTGTTTTTCAGGCTTTAGTATTGTAACCAGATGTTGAAGGATGTTAATTAGGGGTTTGACTAAGATGGTGTTTGCTCTTGATTAGGCTGAGAGGACATGTTCTATAGTAATTATACAGGATGTTGATGGACTAAAACGTTCACCAACCTTGTCAGTTACAGTATTAGCTGTTTCCTTTAGATCATGGGGGTTCTATTACTGTGGATTAGCTTTGAGCATTGTTGGCTGTTAACTTCCTAAACAAAATATCCATATTTATTTTTCATTTCAGTTGCTTCTTTATCTTTGTATTTATCTTTTGGCTTCTTAATGATGCCTTAAGCTCTTTGGTAGTTTGCTTAGGGGTGCTGTTAAGGTGAGTAGACTGGGACTTTCTATTAGCATTAATTTCTTTGTCTTGTTGCATAACCTCTTTGTACTGTTATTCACCATGGGGGGGGGGTAAATTTCCCATTGCCTTTAAGTACAACTATTTAGGCATGAGTATAAGTCGGAGCATAAGAGCTTTATGATGATCTGAATGAGATTTTGATTTTATATTATTGGATAATGGTAACTTAGCAGTGTTCCCTATGAAGCCAGGGTGTGTTTAGTTTATGGCAGCCCAGTTTATGGCAGCCCATTGTTCATTTTGAGTCATAGTTACAGAATGTTAGAAAGTTAATATATACTTATTATATAGTTTTTATAAAGTTGAGTAGAGTGTTCTTATACATTTTTACTTTAGATTTTATCAGTTTACATGAGGTGCAATGTATTTTGGGTGCATAAAATTGCTTAATTGTTCAGTATTGAATTTCCTTGAATAAAAGACTCAAGTTAAAGTGATTAAAAAACAGAGATTTACAGACAGGCCTACACACTAAGAACAGAGCATAAGACTAGGAACTTGGAAGATTTAACTGGCAAAGGAAAATAGCTGAGACACTATAAGCATTTTTATAATGTTTAGCCTTTTAAAGAGTTTATCAATTATCCTTAAAACATTCATAACAGGAAATGAACCATAGTAGTGCATGAATGTTTCTGCTAATATTCCTATGGAATGAAGAGCTCAGAAAATGACTTTTTAAACTTGCTAAGAGTATCTTGATACCTTGTTTCAGCTGTAGTTTGTTCCAGGGAGCTGGGAGTCTTCATGAGAAGGCTCTTTCACCATTAACCTTTTTTAAAAAAGGGGATGGTTGAATAATAAAGTTCTCCTGGAAATTCCTTAGGGAATAGACCAAGTCTATTTTCATTGTGAGACAGTATTGCTTTGTTTATCGGATGTCTGTTAGTGTTTGTGCACTGATGTGCTGCAAAATGTAAAAATCCAAATAATCATTGTAGAAATAAAGCAGTATGCACATATTAATGGTTATGGTAAATGGGGTGAAATAATAGGACATTGGAATGGCTGCAGGGGGATTCTAGTGCCATATTTTGGCTGTCTGTTCTTCAGTTTGTGTTCGAAAGTTGGTATCCCACAATTCCATTGGAGTGGGTGGGGTTACGTTATTATGTATGCAAATTAGATGTTAATCAACGTACAGATTTGTACCTATTTTTCATGGGCCTTGTCCAGATTTTTGATGTTTCCAGGTTGAGAGGTATGCACCACCGGTGTATACAAATAGGGAAATTTTAACAAATAGACCTACAAAATGAGAAGAGCTGCAGCAGGCAACATAGAACAACATGTGGAAAAGGCTGAGGGTGGTGAGGATGTGAATGCTGCCAAACAAGCCACAGTGAGAAGATGGAGAAGAGTGTACAGACCCAGGGTAACCTACCAGGGGCTACATGAGCTGGAGATAGTGGAGCACTATAGGGTGGACAAAGACCTCCTACAGCAAATTGTTGAGCTGTACCAGCCACACCTGACACACCAAACTGACCAAGGGGAACCCATCCTAGTGGATACCAAGCTATGTGTAGGCCTAGGTATACTAGCCTCAGGTACCTCCCAAAGCACAACGGGGGATATCATGGGGATTTCACAGGCATCAGAATCCAGAGTATTCCACCAGTTCCTGGATGCCATGTCAGCACATGCCAGTGAGCACGTATATTTCCTCAACACCCGTGAGGTGTTGACCAGCAATATGCGTCTCTTCCACCAAATAGCAGAATACCCAGGGGTAGTGGGTGTTATAGACTGCATGCACATATGCATCAAAGCACCACCTGGTGAGCAGGGTAGGGCCTACATCAACCACGGGGGCATCACCTCCATCAACTGCCAGGTCGTATGTGATGCCCAGGGCAATATAATTAATGTGTGTGCTGGCTGACCTGGAAGCTATGACAATTCCCACATATGGCATCTGACTCAGCTGTACCAGAGATTTGCCAATGGGGACATCCCCTATGGTCACCTAGTGGGGGATGCTGGGTACACACTGGAGCCATGGCTGATGACACCCATCAGAAATGCACAGACACCTGAACAACAATGCCATAATGAGGCACACGCACAGGCCAGACATATAATAGAGCATGTATTTGGGATGCTCAGGTCATGGTTCCGGTGTCTGAACACATCCGGTGTAGCCTTGCAGTATCCACCAGCTACATGTACCCAAATTGTTATGGTATGTGCTATGCTACACAATATGATCCTGCGACAGCAGCTACACCAGGAACAGCATGGGGCAGGGCCACACAGCCCCCCACCAATGCCAAGGCCTGCACAGGCACAGAGTGACCCGGAGGAGGAACAACCTAAGCCTGCCCCAGTAGGCAGATGGAGGCATGCCCAGTATGCCATGGCTTCAGCAAAGAGGCAATGCATAGCACATGCACTGACACAGGAAGGACCCAGGGAATGACACCTCTCTCTGACTAGCACATACAGTAAAGGGATGCCAAACATGACACTACCTGTGCTCAACCATGTATAGGGTGTGCACTATGTGTATCCGACATAGGCAGCCCTCCATCACCATCTGCAAGTCTGGCACACCCTCAAGGTAAGTCAAGTCAACCTACCACCAATTGACAAATGGAGTAGAATGTGTCATCACCTGTAGCTATGGTATGGATGTGAGGATGCAAGGGAACTGGGTGGCTGAATATTATGGCAGCAGACAGTAGACACCTATAGTGGCACCATGACATCTGTAACACATACTGGAGTCACCATAGTAACCAGTACTACACAGGATGACAAAACCCACTGCAGGAAATGTGCTGAGTGACATGTGTGTCCATATGACCTACACATGCCAGTCAGGATGGTTCACATACCCAACAACCGTCTCAGCCAGCAGGACAAGTGTAGACAAACCCAAACAGAGCCTGTGCCATGGCCCCTGAAGGATGGCTATAGTTAACCTCCCCCACAGGCCTACACAGACAGACCACAGCAAGGCAGGCAGTGGGATGTTAGTTCTGAAGGGTAGGATGTCAGACAATAATATGTAGGGCAACCAAAGCCACGATCTGTAGTACACTGGTATGCTTCTTGTCAGCATGATAGTTAGCAATACAGAATGAAAGAGAGTACCTGACATACCAGTACAGTCATAACAAATGTGTACAAGTGTCACGTGTGCCCCCCACATCCTACATAGTTATGTAATAACAGTCAGGTGTGCCCCCCCAACCTTGTGTAGAAATGTAGAAATAGTCAGG
Source organism: Protopterus annectens (assembly GCF_019279795.1). Lineage (NCBI taxonomy): Eukaryota > Metazoa > Chordata > Ceratodontiformes > Protopteridae > Protopterus > Protopterus annectens. The sequence goes on from NC_056727.1 coordinate 982,871,689, forward strand.
TGTGCCCCCCCATCCTACATAGCAATGTAATAACAGTTAGGTGTGCCCTCCCACTCCTGTGTAGAAGTGTAGAAACAGTCATGTGTGCCCCCCTCGCCATGCAGAAATGTAGTAACAGTCAAAGCCAAATGATCAATGGATACCCTGCAGAGACAGCATGTTACCTGTTGGTGTACAGCACAAAGGTCAGCACTGCAGCACAAACTACCTGGACACGATCCACACAATCATTACAGACAGCCATACTGGGCATGCTCACACACTAACAGAAATGAAGGCAATGTCATTCAGCAACATACTGAAAGGTCATACTAGGCATGCTCAGACACTTGAACACATGAAGGCCATGTCTGCAAACATCAGTGGACCAGACATATCTGGCAGTTGCAGTTGTTAGTGCAGACACTCATCAGTATGCACCACTCATGCCTTGCACACACAGTGGATAGGAATACAGACATATATGTCAGGACAACACACTATAATAAGGAGCCATCCAGGCCTGTCCCACCCAGCACACAGCCAAAGGGCCCCAAACACATGAGGTGCAGATGTCACTCACTGTAGATACTAGCCACCAGTATCTGTCAGCATTACAGACTATGTGGTGCATGTGCCAGCTGTGCAACATGACTGTACAAGGAAGTAGTCATCTAGCATCTGTATGCACGTACCTGTGAAATATGATCCCGTGTGTGCCCGCATGTGGCATGTCAATCCCTAGATGAATGGATTATGGCCCATGCACACACACTGCCCTCCCCATAGCCCTACTATGACAAGCCTGCTGAGGTGATCCAATGTGAAATACACCTTTGGGAGAGTTGCAGCTCAGTAATCTCTGTGGCGCACCCCATAACAGCGTACTGCTGTAGTGTGATAAAGTAGTTAGGTTGGTGTTCTAATCCCAGACATGGCAAGTTGTGTCTGTCTGTCTGTCTGACTGACCCTGTCTGTGTAGAGATCAATTCTTTTTAGGGTACTCACACTACTTACAATTCATATACACAACTTTGGCAAGGCTGCTGATGTCACCCACCTAGAAATACACCTCTGGGAAGATTGTAGACCAGTAATCTCTGTAGCGCATCCTCTAACTGTTGTAGTGTGTTAAAGTAGTTAGGTAGGTGTTCTAATCCCAGGCATGGCAAGTGTGTGTGTATCTAACCCTGTCTATGTAGAGCACAATGCTTTTTAGGGTACTTACAATTCATATACTCCACTTTGGCAAGGCTGCTGATGTCACCCACCTAGAAATAGACCTCTGGGAAGGTTGTAGCCCAGTAATCTCCATAGCACGTGCCATAACTGCATACTGCTGTAGAGTGGTTTAGAACTGTGGTAGGGTTCCATCCCCACCCATGGCAGTTCTGGATGTTTTGTGTGTGTTTCAATGTCTGTGTACGGAGCAATGCATTATAGGCTAGTCACACTCAGTACATTTCAAATGGCCTGCTTTGACAATTCTGCTGATGTCATTCATTGTGAAATACACCTCTGGGGAAGGAGCTCACCCATAATCCCGTGGTGCGTCCTATAACAGCTCCATGCTGTAGTGTGATATAGACCTCTGTCAGGGGTTCTATACCCCCCATGTCAGTTGTGGATGTTTTGTGTGTGTATCATTGTCTGTGTAGGGAGCAATGCATTTTAGGCTAGTCACGCTCACTACAATTTGAATGGCTTACTTTGGCAATCCTGCTGATGTCATCCAGTGTGATATACGCCTTTGGGGAAGGAGTACTTCAGTAATCTCTGTGGCGTGTACTATAACTGCATAGTGCTGTAGTGTAATAAACTAGTTAGGTAGGGGTTCTACTCCCAGACATGACAGGTGTGTCTGTGTTTGTAATTCGTATCCTCTGTGGAGGTGGTTGTGAGTGTGTGGTGAATGTGGAGCGGGTTTTGCATATTTCTTATATGGTGACCTTACTATATATCACAACGTCCACCATACAGGGATAACAGATGTGAAATAGCTGAGAGGCTGGGGTGCAAAGCCATACCCATACATGTGACATCAAGGCCAGGCAATCACAGTTAGCAACCCCAGTATTACCTAGAGCACACTCCCAACCCATGTCTCATACACACACACATGCCTAGGCAACAGCCAATATGTGGGTAGTACACTGCATATTGGCTACTGATAGTAACTATGGGGTGATAGCTGTGGGCTACAGAGGGCATGGCACTCTGTCCATCTGTCCAATATGCACGGTACATGCAGACAGTGCACCTTCCCCATGTTCCCCAATGGACACCTGCGACACCTGGGGTGCCAACATATGTGACCCACAAATGACATACCATGCCTGACAACATACCCTGTATTAACAGATGCCACTGACACCAGGGAATGTCTTTACCATGCTATCAATGTAGGTGCAGGGTAAACCTGCTGCCCATTACCAGTTCCCGCCACAGGTAGGCAAGACTGGCACATCTGATGATAATCTGAGCACACAACATGGGCCAGACACCCCAGGTACAGTTCCACATGTAACTGTACATGCATGTGGAAGGTGTGCACATCACAGACACCATCCATGTCATGGACTAAGGAACACATACATGGCAAGTGATGCACAGCACTGGCCACACACAATAGTCACCCAGGTGACTGGATGGGGGATACAGTACCCACCTGTGTGGGAAAATGCAGACACTACAGCCCTTAGCCACAATGCAGACCATTGTCATGTGGCCTGATGCCAAGGTATACCCATCACCTAGCCTTGTACAGCCATCTGGCACAGTCGACCACCACACACCCGTGCAGACATGCACCCATGCATGTCAGTACTGGCACCATGTGTGTTTGTGTGTGTGTTGTATGGTGCATATGTTGACATCCACACTCCCTATAACCTCCATTGTCATACTGAAGCATGCTGTCTGATGTCAGACACCTCCCCATACCCTTTGCCCATACAACCTCCATATGACCCATGTGGTGCATGTGATACCTGCATAGTGATGTGCTGCGGCAATCCCACTGCTGATGAGTTTTAATCCTGGCCCTGCCAAGTGTGTCAATGTGTGTGTGTCCCTGTGAGAGTGTGGCTGTGTTGATGTTGGCACCTGTTCATGCGGACAGGCACGTGTGCTTCACCTACCGTATAGCTACCGTATCACTGTTGCAGATATCACTTACCATCACATATATGTTCGGAGGGCTCCATAACAGGTAACCCGTGTGATGCATCCAATAACTGCATAGAACTGTGATAGCACAAAATAGTTGTCAGGGGTTTTATACCCTGTGCTGGTATGTATGTGACACTAACATGCTTAGGTTTTACTCTCTCACCCCTCCCTGACTTGTCTTTGCCTCTGTCTGCCTCTCCCACTCCCTCTCTGGTGGATGTGTAGACCTACACCTGCTTTGCTTAGGCAGCAGCATGTGCATTTTAAGTGATGTACCAAAAGAAAAAATACCTCCAAGTAGGAAAACTGTAGGAACTTCCCAAATCAATTATTTTTAAAGTAAAAAACTAAAAGAAGTTCCAACAACCAAGGCGGTCTGAATAAAACTCATTTTTATTCAGACCGCCTTGGTTGTTGGAACTTCTTTTTGTTTATTATTTTAAGTGATGCTCATGATCATCTGATGGCCTCTGCATGAATTGCAGCCCTCCCCTAGCTGATTGCATGTGGAACAGCTGTGGTAACATTCCCTTAGCCAATTGCATGGAAACACACTACAATATCTAGGAACATCATGTTGGTTTTGGCTCTTTTCATTCACTGTGAGCAGGAACTAGATCTGTTGTTTGGCAAACAGCATCTCAGATGGATTGGGGGTTTACCTCTAACAACATACACTCTGGAAACAGGCCAACACACAGGAGGGGGATGTGGCTGTCCTGACTACAGACTGTAAGTGCTGCTATACTGCATTTGGAGTAATGTTGGTTTAACAGTGTGTGTGTGTGGATATGGCTGTCCTACATGTCTCAATACCTGCCATGTCAGTTCTATGTTTATGAGGAATCCCCATCTGCAGGGTCATCTGCAGACTGGGCAGTGTGTTGTGCCTTTGGTTTTATGTGTTACCCATGGAGCATCTATCTCTGGACTGCAGAAGGTAGTGTGAGGATTGCAGTCTGAAGATGGTGAAAGCTGTGACAGTTATTGACTCCATATCCCTCATAGGACATATGCTGCAACAAACCCTGTTACAACAGTAAATGTATGATGTTATCACAGCAACATGTCAATATTGGCCCTGTGTATGTGCTTCCAGCCACAACTCTATCAACCTTTGTACATATGTCATGCATGAAGAGGTGCATATGTGCTGTACACCATAATGAGTGTCATCATATCTGATAACAAGCCAGGGAGATATCAGACTGCTACACATGTTATGTACAGTAGGAGTTATATTTGATGACATAACCTGGACATACTGTGGTTGTTTGTACAGTACTGAGGTTTGTGTACTTATGGTGAATATTTACCTTGGCCTGTGTACAGACTGTGGTAGTTGTCAACATCCTACATCCTGTCCTATCTGATGTTACATGCTGCTCCACTGTATGTTACCATATTGGCTTACATGTTTGTAGGGCCATACACACACATGTCCCATACCACAGTCAACCATCAGACCAAACTTTGTAGTGGCCTAGTATATGTAGGTTAGTGTGTGAGTGGCACATATGAGGATGGTGTTGAACAGATAGTCCATATATTGTAATATTATGCTAGCTTGCCATATGTGGCTGTGGCTGTGTTCTCATTGGTTGTGGTTATGCACTTTCACACAGGTGTATCTTACCCTGTGCTGTGGCATGCCTGTACAGCCTGCTATATATGTAGGTACGTGTGCATTCCCCCATAGGAGATGTAGGCCAGTGTTGAGCCAGTCTGCCTGTAGCCTGCACAGTGCATTGTTACATACCTAGCAGCTTAGTGTACTTACCCAGTGAAATGTCATGTGCAGATACTTGCCAGATGCACTGCTGCCGGGCCTCCCTTAAGGGTCATGTATGTCAGACAGAGCAGTGAGATGCTGTATAGCTGTATGTCAATATTTAGTGGGTAGTATGTGGCCATGGCACCCCCTGTACCAGCGGTTATTATGTGTCAGGCCAGACAGGGGTGTGTGAATGCATAACCCATGGTGGCATATGTATACCATTTGTTATGTGTTATATCCATGTACATGGCTGTTAACATCCAAATTGTCAGGCATGGTACACATGTTTTTTACTAAGGGTTCTGTGTATACCTCTGGACTGTACAGAGTGTGTCAGAATGTCCACACATATTGGCCAATATCTCTGCTGCAGTCTGCAGGGGCAGTATGTGCTAGCAGCGGTACTTTACTATGATGTCCTTAGGATGTCTGTCAGTAGACAATGGCACACGTGGAAAGCAGATGTGACCTCTCACACACACCATGTCAGTGAAGACAATCCCAATTACAGTAGCAATAGTATATAGAACTGTAATAGTACACAAATAAAGGTTTTCCAACCCTGTAAACCTGTGTGTGGTGTTTTTTCCTATGACCTCTCTGTGGGTATATGTTGCAGGCTATGATTGTCATTTGTATGAGTGGCCCATACAGTGTCCAGTTGTCCAGGTGTGAACTGTAGGCATAGTGGCTGTTCCATATTTTGTGCACCTTTTACATATGTACCTTACTGTACATATCTCTGCATGTGTATGTGTAGTCACATGTATATCTATATATATATATATATGGAATTTTATATATATATATATATATATATATATATATATATATATAGGAATATCTGTATCTACAGATATGTGTCTGTGTATCTGTATCCTTGGGATGTTGATAGCTTCCACATTTTACAATTCCTATGGGAGCCAGACTGTACTGCATGATATGTTACCAATAGCAGTCTGACATCATACATGTGGGATGTAGTACTGTTAACATCTTGAGCCCATGTCATATCAGGTCCTTGTTATGAGATCTGCAACACTTGGTAGTGTATTGCAGGCTGGACATGTTTGGCTGGGGGAAGTATGCCTATTCGTACATGACGTATATTGTTTGGGGCCTCTCAACGCCATTAACGGTGCATGTCGGCATATCTATTTTTGTTAATCTACCATTGCTATCTACAGATGTATGGACACATATGCCTATGTAGATATATATATATATATATATATATATATATATATATATATATATATATATATATATATATATATATATATATATATATATATATATATATATATATATCAATCAGCTTATTTGTGCTTATACCTGGTTACTAGTGCCTTATTCATTATGACACTGCTACATCACATGTGCATTTCATGCAGTACTCTAGTTCATACATATGTGTTATTTAGTGGGTTTTGCAACAAAACTATTGGTTATAACATGCTTTGCCATGAAAAATAGACTGTGCTGCAGTGGGACTTGAACTGGGAATGCCTGCTCATTAGACGAATGTTCTGCCCAATTCACACTATTGCTTGCATTCACGAGGCAGTCCGATTAGAGCCGCTCCATTCAACACCGGCACGCCTCGACCCATAATTTCATACCTACCCCCCCCTGCTCCTCCTCTGCAGCAATCTTCCTTTCTCTGGGTGCAGGTCAGGTCTAACCACACCACTATACACTGCCCACTCTCCACTTCTCGGGACACATCATGTAAGTTGTCTCGACCCATGGATCATCAGGCTTTCCCAACCCTGTAGTCCAAGAACATACATGCCCTGCCATTGCGAACTTGTATAATGACAGGAACCCAAATATGCCCTAAATTTTTGGGTTGTCCTGCAAGGGATGTTCTTGTCTTTGTTTCTAGATTAGAATTACCAGGTCGACAGTGTTTCTCCCACTGGTAGTATCCTGCCTGTAGTTTGGGAAGCAGTGGTTTGTTTAGTTTTTTGGTGTGTTTGTTTGTATGTTTCACCTGTTTGGCTGTGGGGGGGTATTGGTGTAACACGTATGTTGATTGAGACCCCTCACCCCCATTGGCAGTGCCTGTGGTCATATATGTCATTCTTATGTGCTGTATCATATCTATAGATATATATCTGTGTATACACACACACACACACACATATATATATATATATATATATATATATACACATATATATATATATATATATATATATATATATATATACATATATATATATATATATATATATTGTTGTATATATATATATATATATATATATGACATATAGATGTGTGGATGTCTGCATATGAATATATCTATATGTGGATATTTATATATATGTATCTATATATATATATATATATATATATATATATATACATATATATCTATCTATATGTATATATATATATATATATATATATATATATAAAATACAGAGAGGGAGCGGTATATATTTATTTAGTTTTATATATATATATTTTTATATATATATATATATATATATATATATATATATATATATATATATATATATATATATATATATATATATATACACACACACACACACACACACACACACACACACACACACACACACACACACACACACACACACACACACATATAAATCTACATATTTAGCTACATGTCCTGTAATGTTGAATGGTATTGCTGGATGTTATGTTTGTGGAAACATCAGGGTTATGTTTATCTGCAGTGGCTTAGTGGTAAATCACATTGGCTGTGGTGTGCAGACTCCTGGGTTTGAGCCTTGCAGGGGCTGTTTAATTTGTTGCTGGCCAGAATGAGGCCCGTTGGATACAGAGTGATTGAAGCACTTTTACGCAGTTGTCAGCAGGTTTGCGTGATGGTAAGCACTGCTAACTTCTGGTGACATCCACTTACACATGGTTAGCCTCACTATTGCTTACTCTGTGTAAGCACTGCTTACCCTCATGCAAATAGACTTGCACCTGCTTACTAGTGCTTGTTTATCCTTACTACTGCTATATTTTAGACAGTATTAGTCTACTGTTTTTTGGGGAGGTGGTGAATTTGGCAAGTGTATGGGGTTATCATTCATTACACAGCTTACTACTCCAGTTCACACATATATGTTATTTATTGGGTTATTCAACTAAATATATTGATCATAACAGTGATTTGACATGGAAATGGAATGTACTGCAGTGGGACTTGAACTGGGATTGACTGCTTGTGAGACGAATGCTCTGCCCACTACAATATTGCTGTACTACTTCATTTGCACATATCCTGCTTTTTATCCTCCTTTTGCTATTTAAGCTACATTAACAGTAGCTAAGCGATGGGCAACCCCGCACACCTATGGTTAAACCTCGTCCATTTCATTAACAATACATATCTTTTTTATTTTTTTTTATTCACTATTGCTCTTATCCATGTGGGGGGATGTTGCTGGGGGTATGTGTACATCTATGGGCCATCTCGCTCATTGTTTACTACCTTTCTGCAGTCCTTCATTGCAGGGGTGTGTATATTCTGAGAGCTCTGCTCTCAGACACACTCCCTGCACTCGTACACCCTCCGTGTAAGCCTAGGAGCTCAGCCAGAGTGCCTTCATTACTATGCAAGGCATGCTTCTGTACTGCTCCTAAACAGGCGCTTCCATGCAGGGCTAAGCTAGTCATGCACAGAAGGTTAGCAAATCCTGGGGCATGTGTTCCCATTCTCGTTTCAGAAAAGCAGCTTCAGCATATTAAAAACACACACCAGCTCTCGCGGACTGCAAAATACATAGCTCCCACTTGGACTCTGTAAATACTAAACATAGTTCTTGACTCGTTTCAGCAAAACAGCTCTTGTAGTAGCTTTAGCATATAAACATAGCTCTTGTTTCAGGAAAGCAGCTCTCATTCAAATATAAAGCTTCAGAATCATTTCAGCACATTTCTGCAGAATACAAAGGAGCTCTCATTTCAGCATAAACATAAAGTACGTAGCTCTCATTTCAGAGCCCAACCTCGAGCATACAATGACCGCTAAATACATAAATTAAGCTTCTCTCTGCAGCAGTTAAACACACATAGCTTCTCTAAGCTCTTGTTTCAAATACAAAACTTCATCAGAATACAAACATAACTCTCACCATAGTTCTTGTTTCAGCAACGCAGCTCTCGTAGTAGCTACAGCATATAAACATAGCTCCCTATTGGACTCTGCAGCAGCGGGCTTCAAATACAAAGCAGTATATAAACATAGCTCTTGTGTCAGCAAAACAGCTCTCATTCAAATACAAAGCTTAAGAATTGTTTCAGCCATTCCTCTCAACCTGGAAACATCAAAAATATGGACAAACGCTCATGAAAAATACGTACAAATCTGTATGCTGATTAACATGAAATTTGCATACATAATTATGCAACCCAACCCACTCCAATGGAATTGTTGGATACCATCTTTCTACCTTTCAAACACAAACTGAAGAACAGACAACCAAAATATAGCCCCAGACACTGTAGTAAATGGTGGCCATTTTTTTTAAATGCACAGCAATGATGTTCATTGGAAAGGGAGAAGATGAATGTTAGGATTTTGTTTTTGGTGACGTGCAATATGTGGGTTTTGTGGTAAAAGTAGGACATTTAATTGTAGGCAATATTCTAATCTTAGCAACAAATTTTAGTTTGCTAGGACCTCCAAAAATCATTCTCCATGGCCTACTGATCATACAGTGGCATAGGTAGAGTTTGTGCCAGTTGGGGCTGTCTTTGAGTTTGCCAACCTTCACCTCTCAAAATATTATAGTTGAATGGAGGCCACCATACATAGCCCTCCCCTTGCAGCTATTCCAATGTCCCATTACTTGGCTATTTCACCCTATCTTCCATAAACACTGTGATGTGCATACTGTTTTACTTATACAATGATTATATGGATTTCGTTTAAAACTTTTATTTTACATTTTATAGCACAAACACTAATAGACATCTGCTAAACAAAGCAATAGAGTCTCACAATGAAAATAGAATTAGCATTAAAACTTCTCTGCCCTTGAAACTCACATTCATTGAAACAGCATTGAAACCTACCTTCAAAGAAAATGCATCTGGCCAGTGGTGGATAAAGATTACCTTTGGGCTGTTTTCAAACCATAGCCACTCACACATGAAACATACATGTGCTCTTTGATACACCTTCCTGATTGCATTCAATTATATTCCTTGTATAATACAGCACAGTTGTAAGAGCAGGTTTTAAATTTATTGTTTTGAACATTTTTCCAGTAAGCAGTGAAACAAAATGCATGAACCAATAATGACAAAACTGTCCAATTCAGCATTTCCATCATAAGTCTACTCAAATGTCTACAATCCACCAGAATATGCACAATCTCTGCAGAAGTAAAAGTCATAAATAATTCCACATTAAAGAGACATGTGTAAATAATGAAGAGGTTGCTATAGCAAACTTTATATTTCATTGTTTCATCTACAAATAAAATGCTTGTTGCCCTTGAGGAATAAATTGCCTATATTACATTAAAAGAAATGATAAGCTAATAATATTGCAATAGTGAATGGATGGCAAAGTGATAACAGGTCCACAGTTAACAAGTGCCTTTTTTAGGGAAAGTTCAAAGAACAAAACCACCACCGTAACAGGTACAAGCATGCAAAATCTGAAGGTAATGCTACTCAATGCTAGAAGTCTAAACCTCAAAATGCACTCTCTTGAGGCACTCCTAAAAATGGAGAACATCGCATTTCAATTTGTAGCTTGCTACAGATCCCCCACCATACCCCAAGATTCTCACTACACCTTTCTAAACATACTGGAAAACATTAAGATAGAACCAAACACCCTAATACTGGGTGATTTTAACTACCCTGCCATTAACTGGGAAAGCTACTCATGTACCAACACCTTTGCCTAACGGTTCTTGGAATTCATAAATTCCAATGCCCTGGATCAACTAATCCATAGTCCCACCAGGGGCTCCAATATCCTAGACCTGGTCATTACCAACATGGGAAATCGATGCTCCACACCTATGGTCACCCCCTCGTTAGTCACGTCTGACCATAAGCTAATCACCCTTAACATCCACATCCCACCCCCACCCCCCAGTAAGGAAACCTCCATAAAAAACTTCTCCAAAGCCAACTTCATGCTACTCAAGTCAGAATTGACAAACTTCATGACACCCATGCAGACAGAAGCTGAAAGTTCAACTGCTGAATCCTACACTAAGGCACTGTACGAGCACATCCACTCATGCATAAATCGTGCCATCCCAAACAGAACCAAGATGCTCTCATCCAAAAAAAAGAAGCCAATCTGGTGGTCCCCTGCCATAAACAAACTTTACAACAAAAGGAAGAAACTGTTGCAGAAAAGAGGAAAATCCCAGGATGCAAAAAACTTCCTTACCAGCCTCAGTAAGAAACTGAGATCCCTCATAAAATCCTCCAAAGCTAGTTATGAAAATAAAATTGCCAAAGATTCCAAAGACAACAAGGCATTCTATAACTATGTCAAGAATCTAAATGGCAATGCTCAGATCTGCTCTGAGCTAAAACAGAATGGCATTAAATATACTGATCCCAAGGATATTGCCAATATCCTGGCAGATCGATTCAGTGCCAACTTCACACCCCCCTCTCACCCCCTAAATGGCCCATCTCAATACCGGAAGATTGCCAAATTCTGGTAATAACGGCCACACAGGTAAAAAACACACTCTCCAAAGCTAAGAATACAGCATCCATGGGACCAGATGACATCCCGGGCTGTGTACTACATGAACTACAATATGAGCTGGCACCTCACCTAAGTGTCATGTTTAATCATAACCTCACCTCAGGTTTCGTGCCCACCGAGTGGCGCACAGCTACAGTTATCCCACTCCACAAGGGGGGATCCACCTTGGATCCCGGAAACTACCGTCCCATCAGTCTGACAAGCCTTATCTGCAAGGCCATTGAGCGTATTATCATGGAACTTATAAACAAAGACATTGGCAACCTTCAAACACTGGACTCCACCCAGTTTGGGTTCGTGAAGGGCCGATCTTATCTCCTGAACTTGATTGACTTCTTCGAATCAGTCTCCAGAGCCACGGACAAGGGTAAGGTGGTCCACACAGCCTATCTAGACCTTGCCAAGGCCTTTGACATCATCCCCCACTCTGGAATCATAGATAAACTTACTAAGCTGGGCATTAATCCCTACGTCACCCAATGGGTTGCTAACTGGCTTACTGATAGAACCCACACTGTAAAAGTAACCGACTCCAAATTCAGCTCCAGACAAGTGACAAGTGGAGTACCTCAGGGTTCAGTCCTGGGACCGCTCTTGTTTGGCATCTACTTCTCTGAAGTACAGGCCAACACTAAGGGACTCTGGATAACAAAGTTTGCAGATGATTGCAAACTGGGAGCCATTACTGAATCCCCAAATGATGTGGATACTCTACAAAAGGGCCTTACAGAAATAGATGCTTGGTGCCACAGCCATGGGCTCAAGCTCAATGCCAAGAAATGTATAGTTATCCCCTTTGGGAAAAAAACATGTATCCGTGAATTACCATATAGGTGGCAGTACACTAAACACCGAAAGTTTGATAAGAGACTTAGGAACACAGGTGGACAGTGGTCTCACCTTTGATAACCACATCACCACAACAGTCAGGAAATCCTTCTATGTGGCACACCTCATCACTAAGGGCTTTTCATCCACAAAAAAGGAGGTCATTGTCCCACTGTACTCATCCCTCATTAGACCCATTATAGAATACAATGCCCTGTTTGGTATGTACCTCTCAAGACATCTGCAACAACTATAAAGGCCACAGAAATACCTCACTAAAAGAATCACAGGCCTAAAGCAGATGCCCTACGCTGACCACCTTAAAAAACTCCAGCTATACTCTGTCGCATATCATCTACTCAGAGGCGATCTTTGCTTAACATACAAGGCCATGTCAAACCCAGAGCTGTTGGACATGCTACACTTAAAGAAATCCCAATCCCTCAGAGCCATACGCTCCAGGGATCTAAACCTTGTCATCACAATAAACAAAACATGCTGGAGGGATAGGTTCCTGACCCAGAGACTCCCCAGACTCTGGAATAGATTGCTCATACATGTCAAGCATAGTGCCTCTTTGGTCCTCCTCAAAAGGAACCTTGACGATTGGATGGGAGAAAGGAAATTCACCCCGGGGATCACATCAGTTGCCCTGCTAGACAGGGGTCCAGGGAAGTAAACAGTGTGGGAAGAAATAGCCAGGGAATTGTTATGGCTAGGCTTGTATATGTCCTAGGGCTGATAGCCTAGTACCAACCTATGAGCCTATGAACCTATGAATCTCTGCCAAAGGGGACATTCTCAGGACTGCAGCATCCAGCATAAGAAATCTGGGAAAAGCCAAAATGTATTGGTGAGAGGAGGGGGCAAAGGCCCAAAATAAGGGACACATTTTAAACATTGCTTGTATAATTTTAGAAAAGTTGCTAGAATAAAACGTTTTGTATTACCATTCATTTCCTGAAAGATAGGAAGACTGAAACTTAAATGGCTGTGATTATTTAGTGAATTCAGTTATTACTGATTTTACATAGAACCACAAAATTTAAGAGGAACAGACCATACTTTTCAACCTCTTATCTTAAGAAAACTGGGTAAACCAAAAAAAAATTTTAGACAAATGCTCACAAATAGGGCAGATTTGAAATATTATTCTTAGAAAGTTGATAGAATAACAGGTTTGCATTAACTTGCATTTTTCTGAATAATACAAAGCCTCAAATCGAAATATCTGTCACTATTTGACTTCACTCCTCACTGAGTAGCCAGAAAATTTTATGAGGAATAGACCAAAAAATCTGAAAAAAAAATCTGGACATTCTGCAAAGATGTGGACAGTTGAGAGGTATGGAACAGACCTGAGTCAGAAATTCTTTAAAACTTGAGTCAGGACAGTTGAGAGGTTTAAAACTTTAACTACCAACCCCACATTTGTAGGGCATTTTACACACACACACACACACACACACACACACACACACACACACACACACACACACACACACACACACACACACACACAAAACAAATACTTTGTGTTCCCATTTCAGCAAAGCAGCTTTGCAGACTGTAAACTACATAGCTCCCGTGGACTCTGAAAATACTATATGTTCCAGTTCTCATTTCAGCAAAGCAGCTTCAGCATATTAAACACACACACCAGCTCAATACACACATCAAATACTTTGTGTTCCTTTTTCAGCAAAGCAGCTTCGCAGACTGTAAACTACATAGCTCCCATCCTGTGGACTCTGCAAATACTATGGGTTCCAGTTCTCATTTCCGCAAAGCAGCTTCAGCATATTAAACACACACACCAGCCTCACGGACTGCAAAATACATAGCTCCCACTTGGATTCTGCAAATACTAAGCATAATTCTTGGCTCATTTCAGCAAAGCAGCTCGCGTAGTAGCTTCAGCATATAAACATAGCTCTTGTTTCAGGAAAGCATTTCTCATTCAAATACATGGTTTGGGACAACATACGTGTAAGGCCCCTCATGCTTGGGAGAGGGCAATGTGTGTAGGTGTGTCATGGCTGCGATAACAAGTGGACAATGGATGGTTTGAGTGTATTTTGAACACGGGTGGGGTGGAGGAACTATGGGTATGAAATTATGGAGCCAGGCATGCCAGGGTTGGATGGACTGGTTCTAAATGGACCGCCCCATGGAGGTCAGCGAGTTCGTCATAAGTATATATGCATGCACACATGCTGACATCTATATGTAGAAGTACATTCTCTGTAACACATTCATTCCATTTGCAGACATAAATAACATGAATGTGCCCTTACAAACCTCGACAGTCGATAGAATAATAGGTTGTACAGAAGAGGGACAGGATGAAACTGCTAAAACGCAGAAGTGTGTACAATGTCCGAAGTCAGTGCTGTGCTGAAAATAATCAAATGTGAGGACTTTCCCACACATGGAATCATTCCTGTGGTCTGCCTACTACGACAATGCCAATTACTAAACCGGTCTATTTGTAAAAGAAATATGCTGGGCACGTACATAATTAGGCTCTCATATGTAACGTGTGCGTTACCACATAGTCATATGTATTAATTTATTGTAGTGTCATGTTAATGGGAGTAAGGATGTTATGAAGTATAGAGTCTAATCTTGACATAAACACATGCGTGTCCCATGTGGGACAACCCAAAAATTGTGAATAGCATTCTTTTGGTCGCTCATGTCACCAATGTTTGTGGACTAAACGTTTTTGAGTTCTGGGGATACATGGAGTGAGTCAACCGATGGGATGGGACTATAGGAGTAGGGAGTAGCCAATGTGTAGTGGTGTGAATACACCGCAAATCCGACTGGAGAATGGATGACTGCAGTGTTAGGGAGGCATTGTTGTGTGTGTTTGGGGAACCAGGAGCCATGGGTATATGGGTATATATGCAAATGAAGCAGCACAGCAATAGTGTATTGGTTAGAGCAACCACCTAATGAATAGACATTCCCATACCGAATCCCACTGTATCACATACCATTTACCATCGGTAATCTGTACATGAACATATAGCGACATCTGTCTGCTGTATAACCTGCAAAATATCAATTAAAAGTTAACTGGAGTGAAGTGTCAGTGTCATAATGAATAAGGCACTAGTAAGCAGGTCAAGCATATATAAACACCAGTAAGCATGTGTAAGTGCGTTTGCGTGGGGTATGTATTGCTTTACAGACACACACACACACACACACATATATATGTATACATATATATATATATATATATATATATATATATATATATATATATATATATAGTTGACATATACATATATATATATATATATATATATATATATATATATATATATATATATATATATATATGTGTGTGTGTGTGTGTGTGTGTGTGTGTGTGTAGATATACACAGATATACAGCTATGATAGGAAACAGCACACAAGAATTTCATATGTTCACAGGCTATGCCAATGGAAGTGAGGAGCCCAAGCAAGAAACAAGAAACATGTAGCATGACCTTCCACCCCCACAGCCGGACATGGGAAACATATACACAAACAATGTAAAGAGTCCACTGCTCCCCAGACCACAAAAGCAGGATACAACTGGGGGGGTACACAGTGCACCCGTGAATTCTAATCTTGGAACACAGACAGGAGCGTCCCTTGCAGGACACCCCAAAAATTGGCAAAACCAAAACAAGGCGACAGACCAACCATTCTGGCTGGGGTGTATACATACCCGGAATACAAGGGTGGGAAACCCTGATGACCCATGGGCCGAAACAATTGTATGAAATGGGTCCCGTGGAAGTGGAGAGTGGGCAGCATGTAGTGGTGTGTCCAGAACAGACCAGGACCCAGAGTAAGGATGGGTGCTGTTGAGGAGGTGCGGGTGGGGGTACTATGGGTAGCTACTTATGGGTCTAGGTGTGCAGGTGTTGGCTGATATGGGCCTATATGGACCATCCTAGGGATGTAAGTGAATGTGTTCATTGGCCAGAGGCGTCACCCAATGAGCAGCCACACCCACAATGAGTCCCACTGCAGCAAAGTGTAATCTATATGGCAAGGAATGGAATAACCAAATGTAGATGTGTATATGTAGAGGTATGTGTGTGTTTATCTACCCATAGCAACATAGAGATAAGCCTCTCCCTCACCGTAGTACAAATGTATACATACAGAGACAGAATACGGATACATACCCACATATAAATATATACATATGCAGACACCCATAGACTCATATGTTGTGTGAGATATATATATATATATATATATATATATATATATATATATATATATATAGAGAGAGAGAGAGAGACAGCAAAATCTAAATATACATGTTTGCATACATATACAGATATATCTGTATATAGTAATGTAAATATATATATATACATCATATATAAATCATATATATATTACGAGTAACATATGCTCACAGGCCGTGCATATGGGGGTGAGGGGTCCAGTAAACAAATGTGTAACACGTAGCATCAACCCCCCCCACCCCCCAGCTAGGCTGGTGAGACATACAGACACGCAATAAAGGTAAACACACCGCTGCTTCCCAGACCACAGGCAGGATACTACCAGTGGGAGAGACCTGCAAGGTCTAATCTTGAAACATAGACATCGATGTTTCTTGTGGGACACCAAAAATTAATGATCTGAGGCAGTCCCGGTAATGACTTATCAAACCAGGCTGTAGATGTACATGGACCAGTAGGTTGTGCAAGCCTGATAACCCATCTGCTGACAAAACGTACGACATGTGTCCCGACATGGGGAGAGTGGGCAGCGTGTAGTGGTGTGTTTATACCCCACCTGCACCCACAGTAAGGATGGGTGCTGTAGAGGAGTTGCAGGTGGGGGAACTATGGGTATGCAATTATGGGCCTAGGCGTGCAGGTGTTGGCTGGTGCAGTCGTATTAGGTGGACACGTGTGTAAAATGGACAGCTATGTATGGGGCAAATGTTGTTCTAGGAACCGATTGATCTTATGTTTCCGTAGGGTGAGAGTGGGATGTGGGCGAAGGAGAGTAGGTATGCCCTTGGAGGATAGGTAGGGTAGGATGACAGACAAGACAGCATATAGGGTCAGTATATGACACATATGGGGGGATACACCTTGTACGGGGAGGGGTGTTCGGCATTCACAAGCCCATGAGTCCCCAGATGGATGTAAGTAATATTCTAAAATGGGCATAGCTGATGCCCATACCTCTCAACCCCTAAGAGCACATCCACTGGACAGGCCATAAACCATTGGGGGAACAAATAGGGACCATACCTTTGAACTGTCCCTGATTTCCAGAGATGTCCCTGATTTTGACTACGTTTCTAACTCTATCCCTCTTAAACCCTCCTAAAACTAGTGACATTTGGAGGAAAGGTGGTGAATTACACGTAATGAATAACAACAACAATTAAGAGTCATAAACATCATTTACCTCAGAAAATGTATATGAATTCATATGCTCTGAGTCTGTCAATGTGTCAGGTTAATAGCACCAATAATTTAAATGTGTCCCTGATGTTGTTATGCCGTGTCCCTGATTCAGTTTGCATTTTTCTCCAGTCTTATGAGAGGTCTGGTAGGGACAGAAAGCACATATTCTACTGACAACCTTAGAAAGATGACAGAATATTAGGTATGCAGTAGCATGACTCGGCTGAAGGATGTGCATTCTAAAACGCTATTACTTGTTTGTATTGAAGAGACTCAGCTCCCATGTATTAGCCAGATGGGTGCAGATTGTAAGAGGAACACACCGATAATATGAATCAAACTCTGGACACATTGCGGATTTCGTACAGTCGAACAGCATGCCGTCACCTAATGGGCAGCCATTCTCGATACTGTAGGCATGTAATCTGATGTAATAGGCATCACAAGGTAATATCATAGTCCTCACTCCCATCCAGGGGTGTGAGTGTCAGATGCAAACACCAAATGCAGTGCATTTGCAAGTGCGGGAGCAAGCGGGTGTAAGCCTGTTTGGCCGCCAGTATACGAGTATTACACTGGTAAAGCAATGTAGAGGCTAACTGAGTGTAAGAAACTGTAACCAGAGGTTAGCATTGCTTAGCACCATGCAAACCCATGCACACCCACTCACAACTGCTTTAATGTGCCTTAATCACTCCATATCCAATGGCCTTGTTCTGCCCTGCAACAAAATAAACGGCCTCTGCAAGGCTTGAAACCAGGACCCTGCACACACAGCTATTGTGATTTATCAATAAGCCATGGCAGATATACAGACATCGGACCTTATCACAAGCATATCATCCAGTGCAGTCATTCAACAGTATAGGAAATGTATTACATCATGTAGATGTATGTGTGAGTGTTTATGTCCAGCATATAGATATATACATATATAGAGATATATCAGGAACATCCCATGTGACAACAAAGCATTACAAACAAATGAAAAGGGAAACACCAGTGACGCCTGTATTATGTAGTGGTGTTGTCCTATGTAATATCAAGACTCCCTCAGACAGACATGTGTCATTCATACATGCAAACATTTGTACATTGGCTGTATACATCACTCTGTGCATGTTATGTACATTAACACAACAGTTCCTGTCCAATCATTATGTGAGAACAGTACTCTTGCAAGGTGCTGTGTGCGACATCATTATCATGATAAAGGTAAGTGGGGTAACCATAGAGGGACCGGTAGTG
This sequence comes from Protopterus annectens, assembly GCF_019279795.1. Classification (NCBI taxonomy): domain Eukaryota; kingdom Metazoa; phylum Chordata; order Ceratodontiformes; family Protopteridae; genus Protopterus; species Protopterus annectens. The sequence goes on from NC_056727.1 coordinate 982,890,876, forward strand.
TTGTGTGTACAATGGGGTCGTCTGCATCACATGTACCTGGAACATTTAGGAGTCATGTGCATACTATGATCGTGTGCCTGATAGACAGGGGTTAGGACTACTGGAGTATGTTGTGATGCATATTAAAAGGGTTACATGTGTCCAGTGGACACGTGTGTGAAACGGACAGCTATGTATGGGGCAAATGTTGTTCTAGGAACCGATTGGTCTTATGTTTCCATAGGGTGAGAGTGGGATGTGGGGGGAAGGAGAGTAGGTATGCCCTTGGAGGATAGGTAGGGTAGGGTGACAGACAAGACAGCATACAGGGTTGGTATATGACACATGTGGGGGATACACCTGTGAATGGGGAGGGGTGTTTGGCATTCACAAGCCCATGAGCCCCCAGATGGAAACAGTGGGACGGAGGTCCCCAGCCATGGGCAGCCACCACTGCACCAAAACAGCTGCAAAGGTGGCAGTGCTGGGGGCTGTCTACGAGGGGCAGCCTCACCCTGTAAATGTGACACTCTGCCCTTGAGCTGGCGTATCTGGCCTCAAAACCCCTTATTGAGCCCCCGATGCACCACATCCAAGACAGTACGATAGCAGACGTGTTCCTGTCTGAACCTGCTCCCAGGGGGGACAAGCCCCATCCTCAGTGGCGGTACAACCAGAAGGTGGTGCAGAGCCAACAGAGGTGGAGGTCCAAGGCTGGGCCCCAGATGTGCTGGTGCCCGATGCCATGGCCAGCTGAAGTGGGACAGGAGGTTCTGCCGGGACCTCCAAACCCATACAGCCTATGGTGTTGCAGTTTAAACACAGATATGGCTTAGTAACAGTCAACAGTATTCAGGATTACTTACAACAGCATGCATAGATATGACCATCAACCCAACACAACAGATGGTATACATTTGCAGAGGGAGCACTACACATGCATATATACTGCATGACATCTGTACAAAGTGTAGAAGACTTGTGAGTGCAGCTATGAACAGTGGCCCATTATTGGCATGTCAGTGAGAACCCCAGACAGTGTCTGTCATACCACTGTTTCATGTGACATATGTCCAGTCAGGGATGCGATGGCAGTAACTCATCACTATCACCATGTACTGGCTGCAATCCTCACACTATGCTCCTGATGTTCACAGATGTGTGTTCAGTGAGTAACACAGGAAACAAATGGTTCCACACACTGACCAGTCCACAGATGGTGCTACAGATGGGGGTCTCTCATTATCAGATCACTGTCTTGTCAGTTATAAAACATGCATAATAGTCATTACCACACACAACTTGTTAAACAGGCAGCAGTCTCAATGAAGCATAGCTACACTTACATGCTGTTGTCATGTCTGGCACATCACCCTCCTGTCTTTAGGCTATTTCCCACTGTGTATGTTGTTTGAGGAACACCCAGATATCATCTGTGATGCCGTTTCCAAACACCAGATCCAGGTACCACTCACAGTGACTGTCATGGGCAAACACCGACGTGATGTTTCTAGATATTGTACTGTGTTTTTCATGTGAATGGCTATGGGAACATCATCACAGCTGTTCCACATGCAATCAGCTAGAGGAGGACTGCAATAGGTGCAGAGGCCATCACCTGATCATGTCCATTACTTACAATACACATGCTGCTGCTGAGCAGGTGTACACCTCCACATCCACCAGAGAGTGTGTGGGAGGGACAGACAGAGGCAAAGTACATCAGAGAAGGGCTTGGAGACTAAAACCTAATCATTCTCTGCCACACACCTAACAGTACAGGGGTCAAACCCCTGACCGACTAGTCATTACTATTACAAGTGCATGCAGTTACTCCATGTGCTGTAAGAACATATATGTGTGTTGGTGAGCGACATCTGCAACAGAGATATAGTAGACATACATTAGGTGTAGCACACATGGCTGTCCACATGAACGGATGTCATTGTCAACACAACCACAATCTCTAATGGACTCACATTGACACTCTTTGCCAGGCCCACAAATACACTCCCTAACTACTTTGTTTGCCACACTGCAGTAATGCACAGGTACTACATGCACCACAGGGGATATCCGGAGGTTCTATGTACTAGGACATTTGAACGTGTTTGACATCTGTTGGTATGCCAATGGGAGTTATACTGGGATTGACTGTGGTTGGGAGCATCATACCCCACATGCAGACACAAGGTGCCAGTACTGACGTGCATGTGTGCATTGCTTCATGGGTGTGTAGTGGTTGGCTGTGCAAGATGGCTGTACAAGGCTGGGTAAGGGGTAATCCTTGGCATCACACCACCTGACAATGGTGTGCTGTGTGGTACAGTGGTGTAGTGTCTGTAATGTCCCACACAGATGGGTATTGTATGAACTGCCCTAACATCCTGGTTACCATTGTGTATGGCCATAGCTTTGCAATGAATGCCATGTCTGTGTTTGATAGTCCTTGACATGGACATTGCCTGGGATATGCATGTTCCACAATAATGTACAGTGACATGTACAGGTGTACCTGGTTTGGCTGGCACGTGTACACAGATTGTTATCCTCCAATATGCCAATACTGGCCTGGTGTGGCAGAACCTGCTTATAGTCAGCAGGTTGACCCTGCACCTGCATTGATAGCATGATACAGGTATTCTCTGGTGTCAGTGGCATCGGTCCATAGAGGGCACATGTGTATGGCATTGTATGGCATCTGTGGATCACATTTGATGGCACCACATATGTTGCAGGCATCCAGTGGGGAAAATAGTGAAGGCACATTGTCCGCAGTTATGTGCCTATTGTACTGCTGCACAGGGTGCCATGTCCTCTGCAGCCCACTGCAATCACACCATGCCTACTATCTGTGATCAATGTGCAGGGTACTAGCAACATGGTGGGATATTCTAGGCAAGTGTGTTTGTGTATGACACATGGGTTCAGGACATATTCCAGGTACTAGTAGGGTTGCATACTTTGTTCACCAGGCCTTTTGCCAGATGTAGGGGTATGGCTTGCCAACACAGTCCCATGGCTGACTGAATTCTGTACTCCTCGTGAGGTGGGCATTGTGACATAAGACGGACACCATATAGGAAAACTACAAAATCCGCTCCCCAACATGTCCAGTGGTTAGACACTCACAGCCACCTCCACACAGGCTCTGACAGTCAAACACACACACACACACACACACACACACACACACACACACACACACACACACACACACACACACACACACACACACACACACACCTGCCATGCCCTGGAATCGAACCCCTACCTAATTAGTGTATCACACTACAGCAATTCACAGTTATAGCATGCACTACGGTGAATACTGGGTTACAGTAGTCCTAGAGGTGTATTCCTAGGTGGGTGACATCAGCAGGATTGCCAAAGGTGGTCATGTGAATTGTATAGTGTGTGCATACTCTAAAAAGCATTGTTCTTGTCTCAGGCAGACAGAGACAGACACACACACACACACACACACACACACACACACACACACACACACACACACACACACACATACTTGACCTGTCTGGGATTAGAACACCTACCAAACTAGACTAACACACTACAGCATTACACAGTTACAGCATGCATCATGGAGATTACTGGGTTACAGCAGTCCCAGAGGTGTATTCGTAGGTGGGTGACATCAGCAGGATTGCCAAAGAAGGGCATTCCAAGTGTACTGCGGGTTGTACATGTCTGTTACCTGTGTGTATCTGCTGCTTACTGTCACAAAAACACATTTACACCTGCTTACAACTGCTTTAAAGTGTCTTATGCAGTCCTAATTGACAGTATCAACAAGGCTTGCAGGCCTTGAACCATGCTCACTGAGGTCACTGGATGTACCACTAAGCCACCTGGGTTGTACACATGTTGCATGGAGTCTATAATGCACATCCTACTATAGGTATTCCACAGTACTGAAAACAAATGGGACAGTCCCTTTGTGTACATATGTACAGTACCCTTGAATGTACTGTACTCTGTGAAACAACAAAGACAAGTCTACATCTGTACAACTGTCATAACTACATATATATATGCACCTACGGGATGTGTTCACACACACATATATGTATATATATGCATATACACAGACACAGCCATAGCCATATATATATATATATATATATATATATATATATATATATATATATATATATATATATATATATATATATATATATATATATATACACACATATGTCTGAATGCCTTTTGTGACACAGAAGGGTTCCAAAGGAACTGACGTGTACACAAAATGGAGGCATCGCCTGTGTTATAATATTTAAATCATAAGCAGTTCACCAGAGAAGGGATGGTTGTTGTGCATGTGGAGTTTGGGGTGGGGAATGATGGCTAATGTAATCTAACCCGGAGACTGTGGAGTTAGGTTGGGGGAATGATGGGTATGGACCTACACCTCGGTGACCACTTCTGTGTCACTGCTCGACAGTGGCACAGGAAAATAACATACCCAACATTAGTCGTACTTGACTGTGTATTCTTTACCATTCCTAACTATGTAATACTTTGTAGACACTGGTCACCACAGATGGATACCATGGTATGCTAAAAGACATTACACATGTGTATGCCTGGCTACAGGGTTGTCATACACACAAACACGCACACACATGCCAGTATTGTGCATACATGTCTTGACTATGTAAAGGTAACTAGTATAGTGGTATGAATTTGGGGTATGTGCCACCACATCTGAGCTGGGTGACATCACAGGACGGATTACTTGCAGTGGGGAGGGGGGAAGGGTGAGGTTTAGCAGTTGACAAGGATAAAGGCCAATGCAAAAGGAGGTATCACTTTGGAATGCAGCAAAACCCGCTGCCATGATAGGATGCCGACACAAATACATACACACAACCACACTCAGCCATTTGCTGTTACACACACAGTTGCCAGTGGTGGGATCAGAATTCTTGCCTATCTAAAGTTCACTATTATAGTACTACACAGTTACGAGATGTGCCACAGAGATGACACATTCCAAGGTAGTCAGACTGCCCCTCTACAATTGAGGACAACAACAAGGAGACTGACAGTCATGAAGTACATAGCTGTAGACCTGTGTGTTTAAAGTAGGTGTCCATTACAACCTGTATGCACAAACAAGACACATCATCCGCAGGTAGGCTTGAAAGCTATAGTTGTAGCACAACAGGAACCTGAACCGGAGTATGGCCATCTGCGGAATGGACAACTACTATCACTATACAGGGTTACAGTGGGCATGCTCATACACTTAGTAGCATAGGGCGATTTGGGATGCACTATGACTACAACTACACAAGGTTATACTGGGCCTGCACATACACTTAGTAACAAATGGCTTGTTGGAGGCACTGACTCAAATTACACAAGGTGGCAGTGGGTATGCTCATACACTTAGTAGCACAGGGCTGTTTGGGATGCAGTCCGATTCTAACCACTAAAGGCCACACTGTGCATGTTCAAACACGTACATGTGCAGAACACATTGTACTGGACTCCTATTGTAAACACACAGGTTTACAGCTAGGTACATCTTACCTGACAGTATATATGCACATCATACTGGTTTACTACCTGATACCTGTATGTGGCCTGTGAATAATATATCTGTGTCTGTGCTGTGTGATACACCTGCGTACATGTACATGAAGTACTGATATATATATATATATATATATATATATGTTACGTATACACATTCATGCATGTGTGGACGTGACAGACAATAGGTTACCTGGGTTGCAAAGGCGGATGCTACCTACAGCATGTGCCACACACCTTGCTGCCCTGAAAGGCATACATTTATAGCAGGCTGTGGACAGTGGCATTATACGTGGAACAATGGCATGTGCAAGCATAATGTGTAAGCCACCTTGTGTAATGGTACTGAGGTGCAGGTGACAAGATGACCTCTCCCGGCTGTGGTAGTAGTTATCATTATTAGTAGGACTGCTACCCTAAGTATATCTCACATTGGTCATATACACAAGTTCTGCCACTGTCCATCACTTTACATGGGGCATTTGCTACCAAGCAAATTAATGCCATGTGCAGTGATGTCATGGTACGGGTGGCAACTGCTAGACCAAAACAATGAGCCAATGTCCTGCTGTTATTATGAGGTCATCCAGTGTCTGTCATTCCGGGCTGTCATGACCGAATGACGAGTCTTCAACACAGAGCAAATGCATCCATGTTATACATGTGTGTGGATAATACCTAGGTCGCATTTACCCATATAGCTGCATTCCAAGACAAATTCCTACACACAGAAGTAACACCCTGACACCTACATGACAATTGCAATGGATGCCTATGCTAACCCATGCTAGATGTGTGGCTTTAATAATCCATTAGCTCAATGTAGAACCTACAATGGGGAATACCAACATCTGTGCAGTGAGGATCACCTGGCTGAAGGCTCTGTAGTGCACAATTGCACTACCATCATATAACTCAGATCCAGACATGTGGGCCATAACAGTGGTATGGACCATACCAGGTGGTGGTGTGCACATATTCATAAAGGCTACTCACATGTAAGGACCACTACTCCGACATAACGCATCACAGATGAGTCAGGTACAGGTGACAGTGGCAAATGCTGCATTCTAGGTTGTATCCACATATACATCCACCACCTTGTTCCCAGACTACCAACACACATCCATATGTGGTATGACATAGTATGGTAGACCACCAGATAACTGTCGATTGGTGGACTGTACCTAGGCCTACATCAACTGTGCAATGTACTCATGTACAGACACAGCTGCATAATGTGTTATTCAATGCAATAATACCACTGTTTGTAACCTGCTCAGTTGTACACATACCAGGGTCCCTCAGATATTGTCAGCATTAACATGGTCGACTGTTGCTGCACACCAGTAACCAACACCCTCATGGTTGGATATGACCTAACCATACCTGCCCTGGATATGTACATCCCACACTCATACAACTTATAATACATTACCATACCTTTCATTTACTTTTCTACATACAGGTAGCTACAGTCATTACACACATTCACATGGCAGATAGCATGCTAACAGTGCATAAGGTTCGATATCTATGTTGACAGAGGTAATATTCCCTCTCTACTGGTCACCCATGACACCTATCATATTGTACAACACCCCATGTGGGATGTATGTGTTTAGACATGTCCACCTAATGCAATGCCTACAAACATACCCAAATAACAGGACCATAGGACCTACACAAGGCCTATATTGACAGACTCAGTGAAATCCAGCTCTGCACTGTATGTTACTGAGTAGTCATAGATGATATGTTCATGACATGTACAGCCATGTGTGGCCACAGCTCCTACATATACCCCATGTCGACAATTGCAAGCCATGCATGCTGTGTGCTGTCTGGACATTAGCCTTAGTACCACAATAGCCAGTACATACTGGGGTGAGATGTTTACATGTCACAGATGCTCGGCTATATTTCACACATGGCATGGGGAAGGTGTGGAATGTATCCTTTTGACCTGTTAGTGCACATACTGATGTAGACTGCATATGTGTACATGTATTGCTGTTTGTGTAGATTCCATGTGTGTGCAGTGTATGATGTCTGAGGGTGACTGTTGTCTTAGTACATTATGTTGTTGCAATACAGCCTCAACATTCCCAACTGTATATGGTGATATGCTCTAAATACAGTAAGCCATACATGAGGTATGGACGGATGTTTGGACATGACTACTAAGTGGTGGGGCTTCTTTGCAGATGAATGATTACTGAGTACAGCTCACTCATGTGTTACAACCAGTCCTACAATAACCTGTATACCTGCTAAGGTCAGGTTTTTTTAACTGAAGTGGAAGACAGACAATGTTGAATGCTGTAAAGGTGACACTGAAGGCAAACCCCATGACACATGTAACAGTAATACCTCCCCTGTGCATATATTGTGCATATATCAGCACAGTTGCCATAGGAAAGAGTCAGTAAGCATTGTACTGCTGTACTGCTGTAGTACTTATTATGAGATAGCCAAGTGTTTGATTCACAGTACTGGCACGTGTGAGTGTGTGTCCATATATGTCACGTATGGTTGGGAATACACCCCACATGTTATCCCTCTCCTGAACACTGTTGGTGACACCAGTACAGAGTGAAGTGTAGAAAGAAAGCCATAGGCAGGTGATTAAACCACACACATGTAAAGTGTCTGTATGTGTGTGACATAGGTGTATATCTTTGTGAATGCCAGTGTGTGTGTGTGTGTGTGTGTGTGTGTGTGTGTGTGTGTGTGTGTGTGTGTGTGTGTGTGTGTGTGTGTGTGCGTGTGTGTGCATGTGTGTGTGTGTGTGTACGGCTGTCCGGTCCCTGGAGTGAGGCTATATGTTACCATAGTGGAATGTTAATGTCCCCTCCCCAATCCATTCAAAGCAGTGTAGCATCCCTGTTGATAACATCAATCATAGGCGGGCATACTAATCGCCTGTTAACATGTACGCCCTGGGGTGTGACCTGTTGTTACATAGCCTACTGATGGACCCCCCCTCCCCACATACACTCACTGCACTGTAGTATCCCTGTCGATGTCCTCGATCGTCGGCCATTCCAACTACCTGTACATGTGTAATCTCTGTGGCACGTCTTGTAATTGCATAGTACTATAATGATGATATGCACATAGGCAGGGGTTGATATCCAAACACTGGCAACTGTGTGTGTGTGTGTGTGTATGTCAGAGTGTGTGTTACTGTGTTTGGAATCCCTGAGTGTGTGGGTGTGTCTGTATTTACATGCTGTCATGGTAGTGGGTATTACTACTTCCCAATGAGATACCACTATTTCCATTGGCCTTTACCCTTGTCATCCAGCATACCACACTTTTACCCACTTCGCGTTCCAGGTACCTGTGATGTCACCCACTATAGATGCGACGGCTCTGAACACAGTATCTTACTACACAGCTATCATGCTCTTGGATCATTAGAACAGTAAATATAACTGAAACATGGGGGAATATAACTGTGATGTGGAAGCTACAAAGTGCATGCAGGTATTGTCATACTGACCTGTGGGTAGTCAACATGTACATATGGGACTCCCGCATTCACTAACATCCTCGGCACATACAACTACACTGAAAGTGGAAGGCAGAACATCAGGATCAACATGCTAATAGTGTTGTTACACATGATACATGCAGTCAAATGTACAAAATGCATTCTAAAACAGCAATACATGTTATGTCTGCTGCCTGTGAACACTACTCAACAATATTAATCTACAATTGTCTACCTAATATGTTCACCCTGTGCATCAGACCATATGAACATGTCCCTGCACCGATGGTGTGGATGACAGGGATGCGGCACAGGCATCATCATATGCACAGGGTGATAATCTTTGCCAGCGGCCTAGGCTGTGCCATTGGATGACATCATGTGTGTGTGTTAGGGCCTGTGATATAATTGGACATGTGTGGATGTTATGTGTGTGTGTTGAGGTGCCATACATTTGTTTCCAATTTGTGTGTATGCATGCACACAGGTCTGGCATGAGGCTGGCCTACACAGGGGTAATATTGACAGCTGCAGACTGTACAAGTCAGGTGTCACAGTTCATGGTGTCTGGCCACAGCCACATGATCTGCGCTTGCCAGGGGTTGCACGGGCACTACCAGGCAGAGGTCCTGATTGGGTACCGTCTGATGACACATGTCCTCTGGAATCATGTCCCTGTTGGGACCATCCAGGACCATGTGCATGTGGCCTGCTGCATCCTGGTGTGGACTGCACAGCACCAGCAACACTGCTGCTGCTACCGCCACTATGGGAGGGGGCATGTGCAGTAGCATGTTCATGTAGACCTTCAACAGGTGATGTAGCTGGCCTACTTCCACTTGCCCAACACCTCACTCCCACCAGATGTTCCAGAACAGACATGCTCAAGGATTGACATGCCATGGTCAAGGACTCCCACCATATCACCCAATCGTCTATCCAAAACATATGCAAGATGATGGTGAGCACTTGCAAGTGCCTGGATGTTGTCCGTTAATGAATGGACAGTAGCCCTCTGAAGCCTCAGACCGTCCCTGTTGTGCCATTCAGCACATACCTGTGCCTCCATTACAGCCCAAAACATGCGTCTAGTGACTCCAGCTGATGTGTTTGGTCCCGCAGGGGCATGTTGGCTGTGTGGGACATCACCAGTCTGTTGACAGGGAGCATGGTGTGCAGGCACACCTTCCATAGTCACCACTCTTCCCTGTTCCATGCTACCACCTGTCAACTGTCTTTCCTCTATGGCCGGTGGTGATGGGGTATGTGCAGGCAGGGGATCTGTGTGTGAGAATGAGGGGGAGACAAGTGGAATGGCAACCAATGGCACAGATTCAGCACCTGACAACCCTGCCTGTGCCTCAATCATACTATCATCATCACTGCTAGAATCTGCGGTGACACTAACATCAGGTGGACCGCAGGAGGGAAATGCACCAACATCAACACCTGTGAGGGGAAGACAAGAACTGTACATTACAAGTTATACCAGACACACATGGACACACACACACACACACACACACACACACACACACACACACACACACACACACACACACACACACACACACACACACACAGAGACACACAGACACAGACACACAGACACACACACAAAGACACACAGACACACAGGCAGAGACACACACAGACACACACACACACAGACACACTCAGACACACACAGAGACACACACAGACACACACACACACACACACACACACACACACACACACACACACACACACACACACACACACACACACACAGACACAGAGACAGACACACACAGACAGAGACACACACAGACAGAGACACACACAGACAGAGACAGACACAGACACACACAGACACACACACTACATGTAGGTGATATGGCAGATGGAATTCAGCTTAGACAATTATAGTTACAGCTTAGGCAATTATAGTGGTAGTCATCATACATCCCTGAGTTGCACACAACAGCATGAATGTGGTATAGCAGATGGCATGCACCTTACATAATTATAGTGGTGGTTAGCATACATACCTGTATTGCACCCTTTGTGTTAGTAGCCTATGCCCCATACCTGCAACAGAATGCATGCATTTTACATCATTGCACTGCACTGCCATGGTGTCTGCAACATACACCACATATTAATGGACCATCGCTATCCTTTGTACATCTGCCAACTATGCTTTGTGTTGGCTACTGCCCCTATGTGTGAGGACATGAACAGAAGGGTATGTCGACTGCATACTATGTTTGTCTGAGCCCTAGCTTGCATATCTCCCCCAAAGCAGTGCATGTCTGTTCAACATTATTCCACCTACCCCTGAGCTGAGTGTAGACATTGTGCATGTGGCTGTACATGCATATTTGACATGGCTGTCCCTACTTTGCAATGGTGCCACAGACCAGCACAGGTTTACAGTACACCAGCATGCTGTGTGGCATATGACCTTCCAATTGCATGTAGTATGACATGTCTTCAGCTGACGTGTTGAATGACATGCATACATGTGTAACACAATGGTGTCCTTTCCAATCTACAGTACGGTAATGGTGTCCCAATGCAGGGACGTGTTATACTAACATGGGCCTTCAGCTGATGCAATGTTGTCTGTCCACCCTACAAATATGCAGGGACATACTTCACATTGACCTGATGAGCATAGCCATTGCAGGGCATCATGTGGCTTCACAATTGCTATACCGTGTGAGCTACTGACACACTTCATAGCCATGACTATGTTCACATACAATATATATCTAATGTGGAATGTGACCCACGTCACCTAGGTGTATACACAATAAACCCTAATGTGGAATGTGTGACACAGGTCACAGAAAGGTATACAGATGACACTTCTGCACATCTGCAACCATATTACTGATACATGCCAACTATGCCCACACATGGCTAACATACAAGATCTCTATGTCCTACATGCCATCTGTGTACCTCACACACATGAGGAGCAGGCATGACAGTGATGTCTGACACCAGCAAGGTGAATCTACTGTATCTGTGGCTTGATGTGGATGTATGTGTATGTTGTGCAACACATGTATGTATTTGGATACTGTCTAGGTGAATGCCTCCATGTCGTGACACACTCCAGATGTTCAAGACATGTTATGTGGTGGTTTCATGTTATGCCTACACAAGCTGTGCACAGGGCTGTATGATGTTTAGTATTTCACATCTGCAATACCACCATTACACAAAGGCCATAGTTGTATTGTGTCAAGCCAATATACAACAGGGTGTACACACATGTACATCACTTCTACTTTGCTTCATGTCTCTGGCCATCCTCCATGGCCATGTGTACACATGTGCAGTCCAATGGTTGTGATGGCCATCATATTTCACTTGTCAGTGTTATCCCATATGACATACACCCATAAATGTTATATGCTCCACTGAGGACATGGTTATGCAGACAAAGGATGGTATGTTTGGGATGTGAGACATGTCTTGCAGGATAGTTGAGCAGTGTTGCAGTCAGCCCACTACATGTCATGGACATGTCTGATAGCACATGACATTGTGTGGCATTCATAGTAAGGGTATAATCCACAAGGGTGTATCCTGTGGGTCGGCATACTCCAGCTCCAACATATTTAGTGTGTGTGCACACATTTGCTCTCTGTACAGTACTGTTCATATTCCCAACATGTGTAATTTTGATATGTAGTACCTGTCCCTACAGTGGAACACATCTCCACCATTGTATTCACTGTTGTCCACACATCTGGCAATGACAGTTTGGAAAGTTTAGCGTAGGTGTTTCATATAGTCTACAATTGTTTCACATAGGTAAACAGTGTGATGTATTACAGGTCTGACCAGTGTCCATTACCAGGACCACCATGCATTATGTGTACGTGTGTTATGGCAAATAGCATGCAATTAATATGTTCCGTGCAGTATCAAGCCTGGTAAATAATAACAATCTCACCTGACACAGGCTGCTGTTGCTTCAAAATGACAGAGGTACCAAAACAGGGGTGTCACAGCAGTAAGATCATTATCCACACCTGTATGGTAGCTACAGAGTGCAATGTCTATGTTAGCACATAAGCCAGTACAATACACTATACTATGGAGTATGCACATCTGTGCATACATAGAGTAGCAGACTATAGTATGTGGCATGTGTGCATACATGCCTTACATATGATGTTACATTACATATTGTACAGTAACACATGTAACTATATGATATATGGTTGCATTTTATGTGCAGTAGTTACTTACCAGGCAACTCCAGGCTTGGTGGTTGAGAGACACCCACCTCCACAATACCAGCTAATGCTTGTAGATGGAGGTCTGCAGGTGTCCCCAGGTTGGCCAGTAGCTCCTCGCTACATGTGAGTGGGGGCTGGGTGAGTGGCCCCCCACCTGTTGCACCTTGTTCCCTGGAAATTGCATTTGCATGCTGTTTCGCCCATCTTATCTGGTCAGTGCAGTGTTGGCGCACCTGCTGATAGGTGCAATTGTGGCCGCCAACATCATTTACCCTCCTGCAGAGTTCCTCCTACAGGGCATCCCACTGCTGTGCATCCAGTGACACATGGCTGAAGAGCATTGTGTAGTTGGCAAGGAGGTATGGGATGAGGACCTAATCCTCCAAGCAGCTGTATGGCGGCAGTCGGCTATGGGGCATCCAAGTAAAAGAAAAGAAAAAGCAAACTGACCACGGCTGTTTAAAACAATAAAAGATTTATTGAAAGTAAGCGCTTTCACTATAGATAGCAAATCGCTTCATCAGACTCTCTGGGGCATACCTGGAAGACATAACGATGGAGACAGGTCACAGTAACTCTCAGAGAAGTACAGCAGTACAGCTGAACATACATATGTATTACATTTATTAAGTTTACAAATACATCTTTGCAGAGCTACATGACACTAACACCACTGACATGTATAAGTCACACACATTTGACACTTACTGGTGATGTAATGTTATCACCATATATGTGTGTGTCATGTGATGACATTGCTCATACACCATGGGGATGTTGTCTTGACGTGGGCGTGTCTGTTTGCCTGTAGTGGTGCCTTTTCCTATCAGCACATGTCAGGATGTGTTCACATTAATGCAATCGACCTTAATGCTGTGTATATGCCACATATATAGTCATACATAGCCGTTAGGGACATGACATGTGACCCTGCAGACTTGCAAGCATGTATGTGTTTTGCTATATACATCTACATGGCACTGTACAGCTGTGTAGCATCCTGCCATGTATTGCCTGTGTTGAGCATGTGTAACACATTGGACAATAGCTAACCTGATGGTATTTGCAGGGTTGGATATCAACTATGGCATGTATGGTCATAGTGATGTGGTAGGCTATATGCCCTGGGCCATTTATGAGCTTAGGCAGACAGGTTACCTAGCTGTAGGCAACAGACAGGTAATATTCAGTGGCCAGTTGAAGCACTGTCACAGAATTGATACACATGGTTACTGATATATTTGGCATGTGGTCATCACACCATGTCACAGAGAGAGGCGATGTGCAGCTTCACTGGACAGGGATGCATAGTATGACAAGAGTATGTTAAGCGTATGGGACAGGGATCTGTCAGGTATGTTGTGATCCCTGTACTAGAAAGGTGGATGTCCATAATGTATGTGTTTATTTGGGATCAGGATGTGTTAAGTGTAGCATGTCCAACACCTCTGGGTTGGACATGGCTTTATTCAGGCTAGGCTGCATGCTACATCGTGCAGCTAGGGATTGTGAAGGGCAGTGTAGGCCATCTACACATGGGCAATAACCCTTAAAGGAAATATGTGATCTATTATGGGTCACGTGGGTGTTGAGAATGGCTGAGCAGTTATCTCTATATTCCTGGATGGCACCCTGTCATGATTAGGGGTGCCCCATATGACTACCTGTCTTTTGTGGTGATGTAACTATCAAAGTGAAGTACTGTCCAGCTGCATCTCATACACACAGCTGCCATTATGTTGACCACTGCCTAGGTGGTAGTTAATGGGTACAGGGTTTGTAACATATGAGATGACAATGCAATACTTAGCTGTCAGAATGTGGCCATACATTACACACCACATATCTGACACACTAAGGCCCTTCTGTATGTTGAACACAGCACACAATGAGTCGACTGTTGCTCCTAGTTCATAGTCATTTGCAGACATCATTAGGCTGATGCCTTCTGCGTTCGTCTATGTAGTATAGTTACCAAAGAGGGGGCGTACCAGTAATGACCCCATATTACTGTGGCTGGCACTGGTTTGATGTGCGTGTATTCGTCAGACACCTTCTGTAGTGTGGGTTCTGCCAGCAGTCCAGTTGCCAACCAGTCCTGTGACATAGGTATATACACCTAGTTTACTGAGTGTAGCTGGAACACAGTATAGGTGATGGTGTCCTATGACCTGGCAAGGTCATGATATGCAGTGTGAATCAACCGTATTGTCATCTACATCTGTACTGAGTACATCAATTACATTGACCATGGTTCCTGGCCATACAGACCAGACTCAGCAGGGTAGTTCTGCACTATGTCCCATTATCAATGGTGTCTCCCCATTTGTGGGGTGTGATAACTGTTGCTGTGCACCATTTGGTGTGTACACAGCCTGACATGGAGCTATGATTGAACATGATGAGTATGTGGATAGCTGAATGTTTTTACATTTGTGTAGGATACACCCTGGGATGGTGACAGGTCCCATGAAAGCTGTATGTATGGCATTAGAGAGTGCAGCTTGTACCTGCATAGTTGTTAGTACAGGGGCCCTGTAGTGTACATGGATATATTACTAAGTGTACCTGTTGGGGGTGGGGGGAGGTGGGAGTGGGTTTAGGTTCTCCAAGACCCTATCAGGCTGAGTGGGTGCTATTTCTGTAGGTGCAGTACTTCCCATGCCATAGTGCTGTGCAGCACAGCAGGTCTTGTCATTGCCATTACGATTAATGACACAGCTATAGAATGCTCTGTGCTTAGCCTCATAATATGTGGTTGATTGGTTTCAAGGTAGCTTTGCGTGGTTTCATATGGTGTATCTGCATCTTACTGAGGCTGACCAGGGATCACCTACACTCATGTGTGTTCACTCTTGCAACATTTACCACCTTCTGTGGTACAGTTTAAAGCATGGTACCACCAGTTTACCTACCTGTTTGTGTTGGGTTGACTCCTGGTTCTGTTTCAATGGCACAATCACTGCACATATGTGACTGCTTAAGGTTCATTTGTGCAGTATTCAGCATTTGCACATGCATTGTCCATCTGCATGGGTGCCATGGCACTCACCACTCTGCTCTTAGGGAACATAACATTGGCATTGGAGACTAACTATGTGTAGCATACTGTTAGCCCTGTTTGTGTGACTACTGTGATCCAGGTCAGTGGGGTCGATGGAATCCAACATGCATTGAGTGCAGGTGTTGGTACATGAGGAGTCTTCACAGTTCATAATGGAATAGTTGGGAGTAGCCAATAGCATGGTTCTGTCTCAGACCTATTCTTCCCCATTAAAGCACATTATGGCAGTTGGGAAGTCCGCGGCCTGGTGGGTGATCTGTCTCAAAGTGCATTGAGTATTGTAATTGCCAATAGATATAACTACTGTTTGCATAAAATATCAGAACTGCTATGTAGAACAGAATACAGATCTGCCTAGAATACTGTACATTACACTATTATTGGCACAATATCCCACAATGCACACCATATTTACATGGTAAGCCCACCTTTAACATGTTCATCTTACTTATACACCCATACATATGCCGACTGTTACAATATAACAACATATACTATCCCCTGTTATAGCACATACTTGTTGGACCAATCCTGACACTGACAGTGGCTGGAAGCAAAACGGTGGGTTCCAAGCCCATAACATCCCTTGTTGGTGTATGTGGAGTGTGCCATGTGACCTACAGCAGTACACACACAGAACAACCATTACTACTACTCACTGCTCATTGCTACAAGATAGCTATTTCCGCTATATGCATTGATTACACTGTAATTCATACAGTACAGATACTACATAAACAGACATACTACATGTTATACATACCGTCTTAGTAATCGGAGGTGTTATTAACTAGTGTACTACTCATTTTCCGTTCGTCTTTCCGTGTTTTGTACTGTCCTACAGGTAGATACAGATGGTTTGAATGTGTGACAAGGCAACCTTTTATAATTACAGATCAGTAACATGTGCTATCCCGATGGCCAATTGGTGTTCCTAAGTAGCTAATTACATGCACATCAGCTGTGCTGCTACTGCCTTAGCCAATACCATGACTACAGTGGAGTATAACTGAGTACTCCACTTAGGCGTTGTCCCTTTGCCTTACTTGTGAGGAAGACAGCATGGAGGTTTTGTTTGGAATCCATTGCAACAGCTGTATTTAAACAGTAATATATTGTGTATAATGCCTAGAGGAGTTGGTCTAAATGTGAGTACTGCTGTTATATTTCTGAATATTGCTACTTGTGCAGGGTTTGTCTGTACCTAATACTTCTGCATATGTGTCTGTCTGGCCAGGTTGTTTGCCCATCTAGGCTGCATAGCTATGCATATAATGTTAGGGGGTTTACAGTGTGCTTACCAGACATATTTAGTTTGGTGTTACTGTGTATCATACTGTGCTTATAATCAGTACTCGGTAAAACTTCCTGGTGTACGAACCTTTCAACCCTCTGAAATGGGATTAGTTCATACAAACCCTGTTACATCAGCAGCTGCTCAATTGTATAATGGCAACTATTTCACATATGGCCATGTTAGTGTGTCTGTGTCCAGGTATGTTAAGGTTTCAGCAGATGTTGTACAGCAGTTGCATAATTGGTTATGGTATGACAGTATGTATTGATGTAATTATCATGTGGAATGTTAGTGTATTAGGACTCGATGTCTAAGGTAACAAGAATAATATCAGAACAATTAGGAGGATTTGAATGTAATAAATTCAAAAAATCCCAAGAGTCTCTTAGGAAATAGGGAGACTTCTGTACAATTGGGTTTAAAACTAAGTCTATATATTCAGCTATTCCTTCAGTTTTAGTTCTTTTATTAGACACAATATGTCTAAAGGGAGGGTTAACAATGTCCTTATGCATCTTTGGAATCCCAAAAAAACTTTCCTAAGTGAGGATTATTAACAATTATAAAGTTAGCTTCCATCTCAGAAATAAAATTCTTGTTGAGTAACTCAGTAATGGTAGTGTCAATAGATTTAAAGGCCATTTCAACCTCAGAAATAGAAGCAGGGGAATAAAATTCAATATTAGTTAAATCTTTCAGTAAAATATGTGTATATTTAGTTTGTTCCATTAAAACAATACCAGAGCCCTTATCAGCTCTCATAATTCTGAGGGATTTGTCATTGAGTAGTCTGTTTAAAGCTAACAATTGAGACTTAGATAGATTAAGCCATTTATGTGTGTATTTGTTAGTAAAAAGGTTGCGTAAGTCTTTCTCACAAAGTTTTAAAAAATATGTAAAGTGTTACATAAAGGAGGGTTAAAAAGGCTTTTTCTAATTGGTATTTTAAGTTTAGGAATGGTACTGTCAATACCAGTAACATCATCGTCATCATCATCAAAAACATCGTCAACCAATGTATTTTTAAGATGTAGTAATTTAAGATTTAACTTTCTGACATATAGCCTGAGATCTAAAAGAAAAGATATGTCTGCACGGTGCGCAGGTGTGAAGGAGAACCCCAATTTCAGAAGATTTATACAATCATCACTAAGGGTTCTATCAGTCAAATTAAATACTTCAGTGTTGGAATAACTAGAAGTATCAGAATTGGAGATCAAGTCAACATTAAGAGAAGAGAGTTCTGTAATGTTCAGCGGGTCTGTAATCTTCTTGGTCTTCCACGAGGTAAACCTCTCCCCATGTGGGTTCCTGATCTTGAAGGGAGACTTCGAGTGGGTGTGTGAAGTGGGAAATCCTGAAGATATTGTGCTTCTCTGTGACCCATGACTTGATCTCAGTCTTTGTTTCTGTATTGTAAAAACTTCTCCTGTCTTCTGGTGATGATTTGAGAAGGAGGATACATGTCTCTATGTATCTCTCTCTCTCTCTCTTTATATATATATATATATATATATATATATATATATATATATATATATATATATATATATATATATATATATATATATATATATATATATATATATATATATATGAGTGTACACCTTTAATTGGGTAGATGGCGGGCTGTCCTATTTCAACATATTCCTCCCTTCAGTATTTTAACCTGTCTGCATACACAACTGGGATAGGTACATCCCAGGTAGCTTAATGTTAGGTTAATCGGAGCATGGAGGACATGGTTGCGGGTTCTACTCCTGGAAGGTGTTATTATTTTACCTCTCAGAGTAGGCACTGGTAGTGAAAGTGTGAATAATGCACATTTACGCAGTTGTGAGCAGGTTTGCCCATGGTCTGTGTGACGTTTAGGAAAGGTCAAACATGTGAAGCGCTTCTCCATTTACCGTGTAGCAGCGCCGCTTATTGTCACGCAAACATGTGGAAACCCACTTAAAACTGCTTAAGAGTGCTTTAATCCACCTGCATCCAAAAGCCCTTATTCTCGCCCTCAAAATAAACCTAACAGCCCCTGCAGGTCTTGAACCCGGGATCATGAACACCACAGTCACTGCCCTTACCACTATACATCACAGGTTGGGTTGCTAATTGTCTTACACACAACCCACATGGTACAACTAGTGGTCTCCAGGTCCAACTCTTGAACAGTCACGACCGGTGTCCCACACAACTCAGTCCTGGGAGACCTACTGTTTGGCATATACATCTCAGATGTACAGGCAAACATAGGTGGACTATGGCAGAACATGTTTGGTAATGACTGCAAACTGGGAGCCATGACTGATAGTCCAGCTGACACGGACATCCCTCAGGGGGCCTCACAGAGAACATCACAGGGTGCCAATGACATGGCCTCCAGCCAAGTGCCACTAACTGCATGGTCATTCCATTGTGGAATTGGCACCCACATATTAACACATGAGTGGCAGCAACTTTAATACAGCCGTGGTAATGGGGTATCTGGTGACTAAGGAAGATAGTGATCTCCCCTGTGACAATCATATCTCCACAGTAGTTAGGACATCCTTCCATCTGACTACTAAAGGATTCCCATCTAGACATACTGGGGTTATAGTGCCCCTTTACTCATCACTCATCAGTCCCATCATAGGGTATAATAATCCATGTGGGATGAACCTCAGAGGACATGTCCAACAGCTGGGGGGTCCACAAATGTACCTCACCAAGGGGAATACTGGCCTCCAACATATGGTCTATGCAGCCGGACTGAATACACTCCTGCTTTACTCAGTGGCATCTCTTTTACCCAGAGATGATCTCCGCTGACCAAGACAGCCATGTCGAACTCTGGCTTGATGGATATGCTCCACCTATGGGAATCCATGTCACAGTGAGCCACACACTGTAGTGAGCTGACCTTGCCACAACAATAACCGGAAGATGCTGGAGGGACAGCGTCCTGTCACAGACACTCCCCATACTTTGGAACAACATCCCTAACTACATTTTACAGAGCCCCTCACTAACACTCTGCAAGAGAAACCTTGAAGGGTGGATGGGGAACAGTAGATGTACCCCAGGGATCCTGCCATTGGCTCTGCTCCACAGATGGATGGTTAATGACTCAATGGGGTGGCAAACACTGACATATTTTGGCTGGCCTTATGAATGGCCTCTGGCAGTTGGCCAAGTACCTACCTATGAATCTATACATACATTATCTGCATATGCTGATAGCTTAGTTTACTGTTCAGGTGTTGACTTACCTTGTGCCACTGGCTGTTGTGTGTGCAATAGTTGAGGGCTGCCTATGTTGGATGCACACAGTAGACTGCCTATATATGACAATTTACAGGTAGTCTTGTGTGTGTGTGCCATCCATTTTTACTGTGTGTGTAGGTGGAGAAGGGTGTCAGTCCCTAGGTGCCTACACTGTCAGTGTGTGTGCTATACATTCCCTCTTTGCCAAGGCAAGGGTATACTGGGCATGCTTCCGTCTGCCTACTGGGGCTGGCTCAGGGTGTTCGTGGTCTGAGTACCTCTGTGCCTGTGGGGCCCTTGGCAATGGTGGTGGGCTGTGAGGGCCTTCACCATTCTGTCCCTGCTGCAGCTGTTTCCGCAGGACCATATTATGTAGCATGGCACACACTATGAAGATGTGGGCACACGTGCCTGGAGAGTACTGCAAGACTCCACCAGATATGTCCAAGCAACGGAACCATGATTTCAACATCACAAACACACGCTCTATGATGATTCTGGTTTGTGCGTGTGCCTCATTATGGCATTCCTGCATGGGTGTGTGTGCATTTCAGTTGGGAGTCATCATCCATGGTTCCAGTGCATAGCCAGCATCCCCCACCAGGTGGCCA
The DNA here is from genome assembly GCF_019279795.1 of Protopterus annectens. NCBI lineage: Eukaryota > Metazoa > Chordata > Ceratodontiformes > Protopteridae > Protopterus > Protopterus annectens. The sequence goes on from NC_056727.1 coordinate 982,912,381, forward strand.
TTTGGGATGTCCCCCCTGGCAAATAACCGATACAGCTGTGAGGCATGCCAGATGTGGGATTCGTGATAGCTTCCAGGGCTGCCAGCACACACATCCATGATAATGCCCTGGGCATTGCACATGACCTGGCAGTTGATGGAGGGGTATCCCTTACGGATTATGTAGTGCCTTCCCTGCTCACCGGGTGGTGACTTGATGTGTATGTGCATGCAGTCTATTGCACCCAGTACCTCTAGGTATTCTGCCACACGGTGGAAGAGACACATATTGCTGGCCAACTCCTCCTGCATTCGGGGGAAGTATATGTACTCATTGTCATGTGGTAACATGGCATCCAGGAACTGGTGTAGTACCCTGGATGCTGATGCCTGTGAGATACCCATGATATCCCAAGTTGGTCTTTGAAAGGTACATGTAGCTAGCATTCTCAGGCTTACCCACACCTTCGTATCCACTGGGATGGGTTTCCCTCTGTTTGTTCTGGCTCTGAGACATAGCCGGCACAGCTCCACAAGTTGCTGTAGGATGTCCCTGTCCACCCTGTAATGCTCTACTATTTCCAGATCATGTAGCCCCAGGTAGGTTACCCTGGGTCTGAACACTCTCCTCCTCCTCTGGTGCCTGCGGTGGTCGTGTGCATCATCCTCTACACCACCTTCAGTCTCCAACACATGCTGGTGGATCAAAGCTATAGCAGCCCGTAACATGTACATGATAAAAGTTCTCTGTCTGTATACACCACTGGTGCAGAGTGTATGGGAATACACAAATGTGTGTGAGGTGCTTTCAAACTTTATAGTATTGTGCTATGGATGCCGCTGATGTAAGTGGGTGTGTATGAACTATTCCAGCTGCTGTGTGTCTTAATTATGGGTTTTGCAATGAGTACTGCAAGTGTGGGGCCTTTACTGTGGAGATCTACATGCCTGCCTTAATTACTCAGTTGTCCTTTAATTCACTTTTAGACCTGGATCCCCTCCCATTATCAGGCATGCATCCACCTGCCGTATTTCTTGTTTTGTACTTACCCTACCTAGTCATGGCGAATTGTGCCTTGTAGCTGATATACTGCATATCGCCTTTGTTCTGCTTTGACACTTTGCTGTTTTCTTTGTAATACAGCCCCTCCCCTTCCCTGTTCTGCAGGTTGCTGCTTGCAGCCTTGTTAGCTGTTGCCAATGGCCCACTGTAGGTTCCTAGGTGTTAATTAGTCATTTGAACTCCAATTTCACTGCTGCAGCATTTCCTTATTTCTTTCCTATATCCTTCCTGTTTCAGCTGCAGTGCGTGACGTGCATACCCATTTACCAGTTTTACGCGCGTTTTCATCTCCGTTCACATGCATACTCGGTTACCTTGTGTACTCTCAGCTAAGCATAGCTATGGGCAATTCGGCATACCCCTATCCTGCAGCTTTGCCTAGCTAGCGGCAGACCGGTTTAGCAATGCTCCAATGTGCTTACGGCAATGGTGACACATCCTTCTCTTGATGTCATCTTTAGCTCAAGGGCTCACCTCGGTGTTATAATGCTATGCTGTTTTATGCATCCTTACACCAGAGGGAAATCTGCGATACACTATTACTCCTCTCATTTGCATGGCATTGCCTACTAATTCCTAGCTACTGCGCATAACACTGTCACTGCCCCTTAGCAACCCTTGCACCATGAGTATGGTGTAGCATGCCTGCCATTGACTATTATGGGGAAATCATGATATGTGTTTCATTGCAGTTTTATTCTATATTTTTATGTATTCCTTGTGGTCCCCTTTGTGCTCCGCTGCCCTGCACTTCCAAGTCGCGATAGTACGACTATATATATTAAATGTTAATTTTATATTTTGTACATATATATCCACTGGCATATATTAACATTATAATACATATGTTTGGTCGACTGTTATGGCTCCAATTTTATGTTTGCAAAAATGTAAACCGTTTTCTATGGTTTACATTTCTGCTTGCTTACACTATGCCTGCACCACTTCCTGAATCGCTACATACCTTCATTTGCATGCTACACTGCTGCACATGGTGTAATTAGCATACAGGGCTCAGGAGTTGTGCGGGCGTAGCGTATGCAGGTAGTGCACGTGGAAACAGCTTGTACCTGAATCGCTCGGTGGCCATATTTGGCATTAGATTGTCGACGCTATGCCTGCATCTGGCACAAGCTTCATGAATCCCGGGGTTTATGTTAACTTTTGAGGATAGTATTAGAAAACTATGTGTACTTCGAGGGAGAAATTTTTAAACAAATAAAAGGTGTTGCTATGGGGGCAATATGTGCCCCCGTATATGCAAATTTAGTTATTTTATAATGGGAGACAACATTTGTGTTTAAATCTGAATTTTGGAGATATATTAAACTGTACAGGAGGTTTTTGGACAGCATCTTTATTATTTGGGAAGGACCAGAACATACCATTAATACAGTCATTGACTATTTGAATGCCACCACTGGTTTCTTAAAATTTACTTATAGTTACAACAACACTGGGATTGATTACTTAGATGTATGAGTGGACATTATAGAAGGACACTTGAAATCTAGGATTTTCAGGTAACCTACTTTTAGTAATTCCTACTTGCCCTATTCAAGTGCACATCCATTCAAAGAAAACGTATAGTGAAAGGCCAGATGGTCAGGGCAGCAGGGATGACTTCCCAGAAGAGTGACCTTATGGGAGAAATAAAGTTTATTTCTGGTCTATTTCTAGATAGAGGTTATCCTGAAAGTTTGATTAATGAAGTAGCCCATGAAATTATTAATGGATGGGGGACAAAATATGTACCCCTTCTAGGAAACAAAGAAAAGGCACTTGAGACCAACAAGGACAATGAAAGTCAGGAATTTATGAGAGCATTGTTGTTGAAATACAATTACACTTCCCAGGGGATTAGGAACATAGTTAAAAACAATTGGAAGATGTTAAGGTTCAACCCAGATATTGTGGAAAAACTAGGAGAGATTTCTAAGTTTGTGTCCAAGACCGGAAGAAACTTTAAACAGGTATTTGAAAGGAATAGTCGGGGCAAGGAGCCCAAAAGAGATAGTGGAACATGGAAGTGTGGTAGATGTACGTATTGTAAGTACATTTACGAAAAAGAATTTACTAGCTTAAGTAACAATGTTCAAAGTATAATACACTTCAAAAAGGGTAATTGCAACACCAGGGGGATAGTATATTTAAGTTTGTGCAAAGACTGTCCCAGTTTTTATGTTGATAAATTTGAAAGACCCCTAGGGAAACGTATTAACGAGTGCATGTACAGTATAAAGAAAAAGTACCTAAACAATGCCTTGTTTAAATCTTTCAACACAGCCGACAAACACTGGGTTTTTATTTGGAATCTTAGAGCAGGTTGCAGTGGACCCTGGGGGGGGGGTGATTGGGAAAATTGGCTTTGTTGCAGGGAAGCCTCTTGGCAACTTAGACTCAAAGCCACCACCCCCCCAGGGTTGAATGACTATATTTCAATCAAACCTTTTTTGAAGAATAACATTTCTATATTATAGGAGATTTCAGGTACTTTATTAATTGTAGGTGTTTACTTACAGCAATACACACACAATATATTTACACATTTATGGTTGAGGAGAAAATGTGTGCATATGTACTTTACTATAGAAAATGCTTTTATTTTAGGATGTTATTTTCCAAGTTGACTAATAGATTTTTACTTGGTTTTTAACATAACATTTATTTTGCTTTCATTTAGTTTTATTGAGTTATTATGTGTAAGTTTTATGTGTAATATTGTTTCTTTAAGAAGCAACTTCTGACTTTCATGCCTTTTGTGTAAGAGGAAGGTACTTAATGAATGGAGGATTTGTTGTAGTTTTACTCACTTTGAAAAAGTCCTGCATTGTGGCAGGACAAAAGCGCTTGTGTCATTGGAAATTAAAAATACTTTTTATCTGTGCTGCCGTTGTTTGTGTGTGCCTTAACCACTTTGTTCATTTATTGGTATTGGTCAGGGGTTATTTCCGTGGTTTTTTGCTAATATTGTAACTGTCAAGTAAAACATAATCCCTCACACATTTTACCGTAGTAAAAGAGCATTACAAATTGGGGCCTAAGATGCAGCAACATTGTCCTTTGTGTCTAATCGTTGTTTTACTTTTAATCTTTTATCCTTGCAGTTTTGAAAGAAAGCTCTTGGTTAGGACCAGTTAACAAATTTTGTGTTGCACGTTTGATTACAAAATGATTAACTCTGAACTGTGGGAGGAGTAGACAAGTATTTTTTATTTGAGGTAAGCAGAACAGGACAAGGTTTAATCTGAGACCTGCAAACTAAAGCAGCTTGGTAATTATGTTGAATTTTTCCTAGTATAACCAAAATGCCCCTATTGTATTTCTAAAGGCTCCCTATTATGCTGTCGCAGATGCAGGTTGTCGAATGCATCTTTGTCGAACTGAAAAGCTCGAAAAGGCAAAATAGCGAAGCAGCTTTTCAGCGAATTCTTTCCCTGGGAAAGAATTAGTTTGGCCACTTTCGCTACTTTGCCTTTTTGGCACTGTAGTGCGATCTCAGAGTTGGTATATTTAAGTTGGGGGGTGTTATGTAATGTTTTATAGGTTTTTTTTTTCTCGGAACAGCAATTCTTTTCCCTTGGAAAAAATCGCTGTTCTGAGTTTTCGATGTTGTAAGCTTTTGCTTACATGGGGTCGATTATGTGTAGTTCGTTCTTCTGAGCATGTGATATCATAATATAGACCCTTTCTAAAGGCAGTGGTTCTTGAGTTGTTTACCCTTATGTAAATCTGACTTGAAAAATTTCTCCTAGTCTTACCTCATCTTATTGTACTAGTGAGCACTACAAGATAATATTAGTAGACTTTCACTGTAGACTGATAAAACTTGTGTTACCTTTCATTTCATATCCTACTCACTTGGCATACACTGCAATCCCTACAGCTTTAACCCCTTTTCCAAAATCTGCAACAACTGGGATGAGACAACAGATTGCTGGAAAGTCTGGAAACTACTTCTGATGAAACAGCTTGGGATTTATGTTCCTGTTTTACCCTGGTTAGAGAAAGAGTAGAGGAACATTGATTCCAATACGTCCTATAGATTCTCAATTGCTGGAGAGCCCGTGACTCACTTCTCAGGAGTTAGCATGGGATCAGCACTGTGTCTTTTCTGTTGTTAGAGAAGGAACAGAGATGCGTTGATTCCTAGTCATTACCAATTGGATGTCGTGTGCATGAGAACTCTTAGTTGGCCTGGATGCCATTTTAATAGGAGTTCCTTCGGTTTAAGTTTCAGACCATAGCGCAGCTCTGTACTCTATTGCGCTGAGGTGCAGAACAGGGTAGGAAAGGGAAATAACAAGAGAAGACAACCCTCCTACTGTATCTGAGACAAGACTACTGATGGCTGGAGGGACTGTAACACACTTTTTAGGAACCAACTTGTGATTAGAGTTGCTGATTTTTTTTTTTTTTTGCTGGTGAGAAAAGGATCAGAGCAGCATAGATACCTACAGCTGCAGTGAAACCAACACTGTAATAATCAGGCAGCATTCAATAGGCAAATCACAATAGAACTCAGGGCTCCTACTATATCCTTGTGTTAATTCACCAGACTAAGTAATGAGCATATGCAACTGATCACTCACTGGTGACTGTGAGCATACGTTCAGCAGTCTGCTTTGCCCTCTTCTGTTGCCAGCCTACTTGTACTGGGGACTTTGAAACAGTGAAACAACTACTTCATGTTTAGTGGAAGGTTGCTGTTATCCTGTAAGGATGCAATTTGTGAGAGGTACAAATTCTTGTTTCATTTTGAGGCTAGCCTGTCACACACCACATATGTCAGTCATCAGCTTTCCGTATATTACAGCAACTCAACTCTAGACCCACTTACACTGAGATTGTGAAGATGTCACTACCTAAGCATTCAGCTTTCTAAACACTACTTAGAACTCAGCCATGTAGTACCTTACCCACAAATACATCCTCAACTGTAGGTTTACCCACATCTTAGAGGAGTTATTATGGCTTCAAGTACACACCCGTTACCTCCAGAAATTATGGACACACGTCAGTGAGCTACAAACAGGCAACACTCATGTTCTGCATACCAGGCTGAGTAAAGATAGGGCCACAAACAGATATCTTTTTCTATTACCACAATTTGTGACATAGACAAATTCCTTAGGTCCCTCCACCCCAAATATAAGTCCATCCACAAAGGTCTCCACATCAGAGTAAACAAAGTTTAACCTCCATTTTATGGGAGAATGAGAAAGACATGGGTGAGCTCTCCATATTTGTATCAGGGCAGGAAAAACACTTGTTTTGACAAAATATCTTTCCATTTTAACACTTCCCTCAGAGTAAAGAACAACTTTATACCCTGCTTCTTGTATGGTTTTATCCTTGAACCTCTTACTAAAAGTAACAGTCTCAGTTTCTAGACATTAGAAAACACAATTGTATTCAGTGAAGAATGTTGTATTCTAAAATCATAGCCTTGAATTTGATAAAATATTTTCTGCAAGCAGCAGTAACATAGATGATGTAACAGTCACAATAACACATTAAAGTTATTAAAGATTACATGCTGATTTTTAAACATAAATTAAGCAGACCCATGGCATAGAGATTATCATTAAAGCATGCACAATAAATGCTTTCAGTGAAGAGTCAACAAATACATTATTTTGACACCCTATTTAGTAATCTGTTTCCACTTGGCAACTACATGCTGAAATTAATTATAATTAATAAGACCTCCACTGACATTTTAGAGCTACTTTGCCATGTCTCTTTGAAAGATTTGCTGCAGCTGTAAGTAATATTGATGCTATATTTAGCAATGCATTGCAGAACTGTTCTATATAGATTAACTCTCATTAACAATGCATTTATAAATGTGGTATAAAACAGTTGTTTTTGAGTAGGCCAATGAAAAATGTAGACTCAGTTGAAGTTAAAATACTTTGTGCTGGCTAATACTCATTAATTGATAGTATGGTGTAAAATCAGCAGTTAGTTATCCAAAACCTGTTTGTGGGATTATTCAAGGACAGATATGTAACCCTTCAGCATCATGGCTTCTAAAAAATACCATGCATGACTCAATATATATTTTCTTTTTTTAAGGTGAAGACAGGAATCTAGAAATCTTGCCTTTTACTGTAGCAGAATGCTAAAATAATTATGTTGGATAGCTTTATCGGTTTTAATTATTTTTTGGGTTGTATACTTTATACATGCAAATACCAAAGAACTGATATGATTTTGCAGAAATGTATTATTATATTTTTTAGGCAATAATAGACATACCCTGAGATTCAGAAAGGGCTACTGCCAGCCTAACATGACAATTTTCCCTCTGGCGGCAGCCCTTTCCAGTTCAGAGACAGACAATCCTCACTGATTTTAGATGGTCTCTAGAATCTCTGTAGTAGAATTGCTGCAGTGTGCCATCTCCTCGGTTGAGGTACATGCTAATGAGGTATTCTAGGGACTAGCCTATGCTAGTCATGTGCCCTCCATTAGAAATGCTGATGTTTGGGGAGGTGAAAAGGTAGTGGTGAGCAGTGTGTACGGGAGGTGTTTGTGTGGAAGGCGTATGTGTATGGCTGCATTTATGAGTGTATATAAAGAGATGATTGATCTCAAGTGAGTGTGTGTGTGTGTGTGTGTGTGTGTGTATGTGTGTGTGTGCATGCGCGTGTGTCACTCTGTGTCTGCCTGAGCAGTTGCAGCATAAGGGTTTGTAAAGGTATAGAGAGGGTAGAGGAATGCATATGTGTGTGTGTGTGTGTGTGTGTGTGTGTGTGTGTGTGTGTGTGTGTGTGTGTGTGTGTGTGTGTGTGTGTGTGTGTGTGTGTGGGGATAGGAGGGAGCTACCACCATACCACTAACACTAAACTCCCCTAGACTAATACATTATTTCTGCAATATTGTGTAAGGCACTAGACACCAGAGGATTTTAAACAATACCCTAAGCCACTTAAAAAGTTAATAGAACAATGGGAAGTTTTTCAGCACAAAAGATGTACAGGAGGTCACCAGACATCTGGGATATTTCAAAATTACAAAAAAAAATGAACTTAGGAATGTACCATTGTAAAACTTTAAAATATCAATTCAAATTACTAGAACAGCAAAGCTTTCAGGTCAAAAACCCTTCTTCAGCACTAGAAACATTTTACAATGCAAGTGCATTTAAATACTCTAATTACATCACACAGTTAATAAATAACTACCACAATCAATTAATTAAAATAGTAAATTCTTTTTAAAGAAACATATCAAATATATACTAAAAAGCACAAAATCACCTTAAAATGATTGTGTGTGTTTAAGAATTGCTTACAGTGTAATGGTCTGATTTATACTTGATTATTGGTCAGCTTGTAACCTTAAAATCCATTTATTTGCTTTCATTTCAAGTTTATTATTATTTAAATCATCTCGCCTAATGATTTACCGACTGTATCTATCACTCTAAAAGTGAAGGAATATGATATCCAAACATCATTAATATGTTTTGCTAAAGTTTTAGTCAGTACATTCATTCTAATATCCGCATAATGTTCTATAATCCTGTCCTTTAATCTCCTTGTTGATTTTCCAGCATAAAAACTGGAACATAACTTGCAAGTTGCAAGATATATAGCATTAATTGAGTTACAAGTTGCAGAACATCTAAAACAATATGCCCTGTTGGTTAATGGATGTATACAATTTGGAACCTTGTTAATAAAATTACAACAGCAGCAGTTGTAGCATGGCTTGGTGCCATTTTTGTTTGTCTAGTTGGAAAATTAGCATGCATTTCCTTATAACACAAATGCTGCTAAAGACTGGAGAAATTACAATATGCAAACTTGGGTTCACTATCAGCTATTTTATGTAATTCTGGCATAGCTCTCAAAATGCCCCCATTATCAGATATAATTTTGGTTGCATTACTGCTACATCTGCTGTACGTAGTTATATAATGTATAACATCATTTTGCATATGTTTAGTGGTATTATAATTGTTGTGTCACTACTGATGTATGGTTTAGCAACATTATCTCTTAAAAGAGTAACATCTTTGTAGATCTCAGTTAATAATTAAGTATCATAACCCCTATCCACGAATTCTAGTATCGTCTCATCTGTATGCTCTTTATATTTATTAAAATCTGTATTTATTCTACTTGAATAAATCATCTGTAATTTTACTATTCCTTTAAATATATGGGGTGCATGCATACTTTTCTTATGTAAATATTTATTTTTATGTGCCACTTTTTTATGTATAGATGTATGCATGTCGGTCCCATAATAACAAACGGCAATATCTAAGAACTCAATATTGTTCAGTGAAGCAGACATGGAAAATTTCAAAACGTTTGTACTATTATTTAATAAGTCAACAAACTGAATACGTTTTTCATTCGTACCATCCCAAATTTAAAAAAAGTCATATACAAAATGTTTATAGAAACAAACTTTACTTTAAAATTGTGTAGGACATTATATACAATTTCATTTTCCCATTTTCTTAAAACTAAGGTAGCATATGTATTAGCAATGGGGCTGCCCATTGCAACCCCGAAGTCTGATGATAATATTTGTTGTCAAAAATAAAAATATTATTTTCTAAAACAGTTTCAAGTAATTCACAAATTGTCTCAACCTGTCTACCTGTAAGTTGACCAAATTCTAATAAGTCCCTAATAGATGGCACACCGTAGTCATTTGTTATCATTGTAAATAGTGATTTTATATCTAAAACAACCATCTGAAAACATGTAGATGTCTTGGTTTTAAACCATAAATTAGGTTGCTACAGGAAATCAGCAGTGTCTTTAATACAGCTCCTCACATTTTTAAGATATGAGCATAAAATATTCTGTAGATATACAGATATAGATTCAGTGGGGTCACCTACACAAGAACGACAGCTGAAAACACCGACACCCACATAGCCGACACCAGATGGTCGACAATCAAAATGCCGACAATGGGGAAATGGTATCTCTCCATAGTGCAGAAAGAAAGATTTCCATTCCTGCACTGTAGTACGATCTCGGAGTTGGTATATTAAAGTTATGGGGGAGTGGGGGGCAGGGACCCCCACGGGGGTTGCAGGGGGCGGAGCCCCCCCCTGCTAGCACAAAAAAGGAAATTTTATTTTCCTATTTTGTGCAGTTCTGCTGATGTTGGTATTTTAATTGTCGATCATCTGGTGTCGGCTATGTGGGTGTTGGTGTTTTCAGCTGTCGTTCTTGTGTAGGGGATCCATTTAGTGAGCCAACCCCTCCTAGAGAAAATAGGTCTCATGGGAGGGTTTTTAAAGATTTATGCACTTTGGGAAGGCCGTGTAATATGGGTATAACAGGAGAAGATACAGTGAAATAATTAAAAATATTGATTTTAATATCATTCATCATCTGTAAGTCAAAGACTAACAAACTTATTTACATCACATCCGAAATTTCCTTGAAAATATGTTTGTCTGATAAAATTAAGTCCATTGACTTTATAAAACACCAATTACACCAGGAAAACAGAACTGCAAGGAGACAAGCTAACCAACCACTGAACCTCTTTATTATTTAATGCTTTCGTCTGGCATTCACCTCAAGACTTCATCAGAATGACATATATATAACTAGAAGTTATAGAGAAGAGAAGTAGTAGACATTTCATCCCACTTTTGGGATTTATTTCTGACACTTCTCTTGGGGGGGGTGATGGTGAACATGTCAGTGGATAGACAAGAAGGAGGTACTAAATTCTTCAAGGATGCTATGATTCTTACATTTAACCCCCTTTATTACAACATTAGAGAAGTCCTATACAACAACTGGACGATACTTACCACAGATGACCTCTGTAAAACAAGACTTGGTGACAAGCCTTCTGTAATATATAGGAGAGACAAGTGTATAAAAAATCTCTTGGAAAGTAATTTTTCAAGGGACAGGGAGGGACAAATGAGAAAATGTGGACATTGTGCACAATGTCCCTATATTCTAGAATCTAGCACCATTTGGATAAGGGCATATGGCTATGTTCACCTAAAAGGAAAATATAATTGTCAAAGCAAATGTGTAGTTTATATCACAATGTCAAGTGTGTGACCAATTTTATATTCGAAAAATAATAAATTGTTTAAATAGGCGGATTTATCAGCATGCCTATGACATTAAGAAAAGAAATGTGAACAATGTCTTGGCTAAACACACAATGGAGCATCCACAGCATTATTTTAAATTTTCAGTTTTAGAACAAATTCACATAGAGAATAGCAGGGGAGGGCCAGTAGATTGGTTCCTTGAATACAAGGAACTGCTCTGGCAGCTTTGATATAATGCTTTAAAAGAGCCTGGTTTGAATGACGTGTTCTATTTCATGTTTCTTAAAACTCAAGTCTGAGTTTCATTTGTAGTTACTGTCATTTTATAAAGTATGTGGTTTATTCACTGGTTCCTTTGTAAACAGGATTTTAAACAAGTTAATGAAAAACATTTGGAATAATGCAATTTATAATCATTGCAAAATAATTTACATAAATGGTTTAACAGTAGTGTACATTGCAAGTGCGTTTTACTTGCCTGCTTTGGGTTATTAAATTGTATTATATTCAAGGTTGATTGATTGGGCTTTCAGCCTATCATCTTTTAAGATTTAAACATGTGATATACTAGTTCTGTATAAAATCAAGTCTTCTATGTTTTTAATTCATTCTGATGAAGTCTTGAGGCGAATGCCAGATGAAAGCGCTAAATAATAAAGAGGTTCAGTGGTTGGTCAGCTTGTCTCCTTGCAGTTCTGTTTTCCTGGTTTATTGGTGTTTTGCACTTTCAGTTTAAATGGAGCAAGGAGTTGGAGTGGATACCACTGGACTTGTTCCTCTACAAGAGCTGACAGCATCTATTGGGAACTTGTCAGCACTGATTGAAGTGCTGACAGCACAGATTTCTGGCTTGAGGAGGAACTTATTGGCCGTTCTTACTACCTTTGGGCAAAATAATTGTACAACACAAGGTTTGAATGCAACTCAAATTGCTTCTATCCCTTTAGGGCAGGGAAGCCTTATTTCCTCGCACCATGAGAGAGTGGCTCTTCCATTGGTCACAACCCTGCAGGAGGCGGGAACAATAATGGCGACGGCAATGCAACCGAGATGGCCACAGCTTGTTCATTTTCTGAGTGGTTTAGAAATGGTATTCAGTGTGATTTTGGAGTGGAAAATATTAGGCAAATCCGAGGAACCTTTGACGAACAGCTTAACAGGGTTTGAAAAAGAGGTAACTAGACTGTGGAAGTTTCAGATGGAAAACTGCTACCTCAGGGAATGTGTTCGCAGACAACAAATACCAAAAGGACTTAGAACCTGGAAATTTCCAACAGGTACTGTTTATGTGTCTGATTTATATAACAAAGTATTTGCCATGTTCAACAGGCATGGATTTGAGCTACTTGAAGTGCTCATCAGAGACAATGACAAGAAAATGGACAGTTTAAAAACTAGAACTGATGTTTTGAATGAAGCATTGCATAACGACTTGTTATTTCAAACTAAAGTGCATGAGTATAATGCTGTGTTGGTTAATGTTGACAAAGTTATGACTGCATTAAAAAATAAAAAGAGCAAAAAATTGGAGAGAGGTAAACTAGAATATGAGGAGGGTAGAGCATACCCATTGCCCAATAATAACATTATAAGAACACACGATAGAGAAGAGGATAATTATAATATGGGAGAACCTGGTTTGGGTGAAGAAAACACAAACGTAGTAATAGAACAAACAGCCCCTTTGGATGTTCCTTTGAGGAGGTCGGAGCACCTCCAAAAGTGGCAACAGAACTATTACAACCAGGAGAGGATGGGGGGGTGACAACTCCCAGAATTTCTATTCCAACAGGGGCAGGCCATACAGGGGGAGAGGGAGAGCGATGCCAGACAGGTGGTAGAAGAGGATGCAGACCATGTTTGCACCATAGACACAAATGAGTTTGGTGACTTTAAAATTTATAACTATAGTGATACAGACATTAATACATCACGGGCTAACTTATTTCAAAAATGATTGAATTTTGTACCTACCAGAACATCTAGAATAGAAAATTCTCTACTTGAATAAAAGTTGTTTGTCAGGAAACTGAACTTCAAAACATACTTTAACAGTGACAACAGATATATTAATACAGGTGAATGCAAAAAAAAAAAAAAACAGTACATTTAACCCACCCCTGCACCCTACATTACATGTTTGTGAGAGTCTTTGCATGGAACAAATTAGAAGGTTACACTCTGACAAAAGTAGGGAGGTTTTGCATAATCTCTCTAATAGCGAAGTCGACTTACTAAATGAAATAGTTAATAGTAATTTTATAACGGTGATGAAACCAGACAAGGGTGGGGGGCTGGTTATAATGAATCAAAGTATGTATATAGACAAAATGCAAACACACTTGTTTACTGATTCCTATGAGGAAATATCGAGAAATTAATTAAGTATTTCCTACAGTAATATTGATATTTGTTTAAATGACTTCTTATTAAATAACCACATTTCTGTTGGTGAATATGGGTTTTTAACACAAAAATATCCACACATCCCCACAATTTTTGGCATCCCAAAGATACACAAGTGTATGGAGGACCCTCCCCTTAGGCCAATAGTGGCTGCCAAAGCCTCAAAAACTTTCAGTTTGGCAAAATTCGTTGACCATAATTTAAAACACGTTTTAGATCAACATTCCCATGTATTAAAAGACTCTTGGGATTGTTTAATAAAGGTACAAAAGGATATATATATACAGACAATCTGATATTAGTTGCCATGGACATAAAGATCTGTTTACAGTGATAACCCATGAGGAGGGTATCAATATGTTTTATGGCTATCTGTGTACCTTTTCTACACATTGCCATTCTAGAATTTTAATGTACAGGGCCCTCATGGAGTTAATTTTGCAAAATAACTTTAAACTATTTGAAAATCAGTTATTTAAGCAAAAAATAGGAGTTGCGATGGGGGTGGCTTGCATCCCCCTTTTTGCCAGTGTTGTATTAATCCAGTGGGAACTCACTACAGTGTTCAAACATGAACTCTTTAAACACTGTAGATTTTATGATAGATATTTAGATGATTTATTAATTTTTTGGGATGGCACAGGTGAACAACTACAACAATTTTTTTTGTTTTTTGAACTCAAATACTGCATTTCTAAATCTTACCATGGAAACAATTTTTGAGTACATTGACTTTCTGGATATCACCACACGAAAAGATATAGAGAACCACAGATTCACTTCTACTTTATTTAGGAAACCTACATATTCGAATACCCGGGTACATTTTGAGAGTTGCCATCCTATACACTAGAAAAAAATCTTTGGTAAAAGGACAGGGGTGTTAGGTTAGCAAGGATGATAAGTGAATTTACTGTGTTTCTACAGGAAATTGACAAACTTAGAACTATGCTTACTAGGAGAGGTTATCCTAGGACATTCATTGATCCAATTCTGGATGAAGTTATAGGGAAGAGAAGTAGTGGACATTTCACCCCACTTTTGGGATTTATTTCTGACACTTCTCTTGGGGGGTGATGGTGAACATGTCAGTAGATAGACAAGAAGGAGGTACTAAGTCCTTCAAGGATGCTATGATTCTTACATTTAACCCCCTTTATTACAACATTAGAGAAGTCCTATACAACAACTGGACGATACTTACCACAGATGACCTCTGCAAAACAAGACTTGGTGACAAGCTTTGTGTAATATATAGGAGAGACAAGTGTATACAAAATCTCTTGGAAAGTAATTTTTCAAGGAACAGAGAGAGACATATGAAAAAATGTGGACATTGTGCACAATGTCCCTATATTCTAGAATCTAGTACCATTTGTATAAGGGCATATGGCTATGTTCACCTAAAAGGAAAATATAATTGTCAAAGCAAATGTGTAGTTTATATTGCAATCTGTCAAGTATGTGATCAATTTTTTACTGGAAAAACAATACATTGATTAAACAGGTGGATTTATCAGCATGCCTATGACATTAAGAAAGGAAATGTGAACAATGCCTTAGCTAAACACACAATGGAGCATTTATAGCATTATTTTAAATTTTCAGTTTTAGAACAAATTCACATAGAGAATAGCAGGGGAGGGCCAGTAGATTTGTTCCTTGAATACAAGGAACTGCTTTGGTAGCTTAGATGTAATGCTTTAAAAGAGTCTGGTTTGAATGACATGTGTTCTGTTTCATGTTTCCTAAAACTCAAGTCTGAGTTTCATTTGTAGTTACTGTCATTTTATAAAGTATGTGGTTTATTCACTGGTTCCTTGGTGAACAGGATTTTAAACAAGTTAATGAAAAACTTTTGGAATAATGCAATTTATAATTATTGCAAAATAATTTACATAAATGATTTAACAGTAGTGTACATTGCAAGTGCTTTTTACCTGCCTACTTTGGGTTATTAAATTGTATTATATTCAGGGTTGATTGGGCTTTCAGCCTATCATCTTTTAAGATTTAAACATGTGATATACTAGTTCTGTATAAAATCAAGTCTTCTATGTTTTTAATTCATTCTGATGAAGCCTTGAGGTGAATGCCAGATGAAAGCGCTAAATAATAAAGAGGTTCAGTGGTTGGTCAGCTTGTCTCCTTGCAGTTCTGTTTTCCAAGTCCATTGACTTTAAATAGTCACTTATATTCATTATGACAATCGCCTCACCTTTGTCAGCTTCCTTTATTACAATATTTTAATTTGCTTGTAATTTATGGAGGGCAGTGCATTCCTCACATGACAAGTTGTAAAATCTTTTAAACTTTTGCTCATTATATAGGTGATGTAGATGGCGTTCACAAACATCGTGAAACACACTGACTATTGGGTGTCTGTTGGGAATAAAGGTGCTCTTATGCTTACAAATATGATTAGTTGTATTCAAAGTATCTTTAAAAGTCAGTTTTAAGTCTAAATTGTGTGTAAATGATTTTAGATCAGTAAGTGCATCAAAGTAACAGTGTTAGAACTAACTTCAAACCTTTTTCTAATAAGGATATATCAGCTGATGTTAAAATAAGATCAGATAGAGTAATGATAGAACAATTATTCACAATACCTATTTCTGAATTTTGTTATATGTACGAGGTCTACTTTGGATTCTTCCTCTTTTTCTTTGCAGCAAATGTCCTCTGGACGGATTCTGTGTCTTTGAAACCACCTCTTCAGGTAGTTTCAATCGGACCACTTGTGGGCAATGCTGAAAACCTAAAGTCATCTCCATGCATTTGGCTACAGCCAATGGTTGGCAAGATGAGGTAGAACAAGAAGGACTTGCTTTATTGACAGCTTTCTGCATCACAGGTTCATTGGTCAAATTTCCAGACTTAGGAACTTGTGAATGATATTGCTAAACTGAATGTAGCGGTGAGCTGATGTCATCCAAAGCATAGATAGAGCCTGCCTTCAGCATATTTGCAACCCCACTTGTTTTTTTTATTTTTAGACTTATTTTCACAATTAGTGTCTGGCCAGGAAAAACTATGTCCATTATTAAAATCATCGATATCCCTGCATAATTTATGGTGTATAAGATTTTCAAGGCTTGCATCATATTTATATAGTCTCTCAAGCATTTTATCATATTCAGCAGTATACTCTGCAAAATTTGGTAATGCAGAGATATCACTTTCTAATTTACTAATCTCTTCCTGTAATTGCATTTTAGTATTTGTAAAATAATCATTCATAAGGGTTATGTAATCCAGACCTAATTTCAAATTCATTTCTTGCCATTTCTTCAGTAGTGTGGGGTGGGAATTACCAAATTAGGTCATTTTAAGAATCCTCAGTCCACAAGGAGCAATGCTTAATTCCAGATATGTTAAAAAACTAAAAGGCTATCACGGAAGTGTCTTAAAAATTTCAGCCTTGCATTCCAGAAGACTTAGACGATGTGGGCAATGCTGAATAGGAGATGTAAAAAAAATTATCAGTGGTCTGGAGAGTAGTCTCATCCCATGTAGAGTTAACCTTACCCAAGAAAGACAAAAGATCAATATCCAGGTATAAATTTGACCATTACATAGAAACCAGTTCTTAAACACAAACAATCATGTTTAAAGAACACTACTGAAGCAATGGTATGCTCAGTATAACATCACAATGTGCAAGTTTATAACCATAGCTCACTGGGTCTGTAATAAACACATAATGCCAGAACTATATGTGGCGGTGGATCCAATGGTCACTGGTCTTAAGACCAAAGAAGCCAGAACAGAGATGTCACAGCACAGTTACTGTTACCTCCAAAGGAGGTACAGTGTCATTAGAAGTGTCATGCTATGAGCAATGTGGAATATTTATTTATTTATAGCCCCCACTGTGGCACCACTGTACACTTTTTTCACAGATGATCAATATAATTTATATAGAACAGGTATATAACATGTGTATGCAAGATTTGGTCACTGATTTGAAAGCTCATCAATCTAGCATGTAGTGGTATCACAGTTAAAAGAGACACTTCCAGACATGGTTCTTCCCTACTAGAATGGTGTCATACTGTGGATGATTTGTGATAAAACATACACCACCAGCAAAGTTTACTTTGTGCTATTTTCATGGTTGCACAGTAATAGCACAATGGTACAGACTGTTTGAGCTTTACCTGTGGTTATTTTTAGCAAATCATGTTAATTAACACAAGCCTGCCAATCTCAATTGCTTATGGCTTATAACAGGTGGTGGTGGGTGGTAATAGTATGCACCGAGGTTCTCTTAGGTAAACCACAGTAGATTATGAAATATTTTGATAGTTGTATGCCATAGTGACTGCTGGAAGATCATACTTCAAGTCCCAATCTATGCTGAAAGCCTGCTGTGCCCCTGGGCAAGTGTTAATTACATATTAACACACATCTTGTCAGGTATTATTGCTTGCTTAATTCCTAAAGGATTATAGTGACTAGCCATAACATTTAGATGGAAGGGGTGGCTGCTAGAAAAATGCAAGAAAGTATTGGAATATGTGGGTTTCCTATATATAGTTGTTCTAAATCTGTTATGGGCTCTATCTTTTGATATGTACACATCCAGATAGTTGATAGCTTCTGTTATATATTGAAAGGTGACATCCAAAAGGTTAGTGAAACATTTAATCTCTTCTATAAAAATTGGAACTGTGGTATCATCGCCTTTCCAAATGAAAAACATGTCATGGAGGGGTGGGTTTAACACAAAAAATATAGCCCCAGGTATTTCATTTATTCAGTTATACCACAAATATTTTTATATTTTATATATATATGTATATATATTGTTTTCCTATTTAATACATTTGTATTCTATATTAATTCAAGTCATTAATTTAGTGTCTAGATATTTAGTAATAAAATCATGAATTATATATGGAAATACAAAGTAAATAGTTTTCCATAGGAGGAAAGGAATTGACTTGTTTATTTAATTATTCAATTGTTTTTTTATATAATTGTTTTGTTTTATTTATTAATTGTATAAATATATAAGTCATTGACTGCTTGTGTAACTTTGTCTGAAGAAGTTTGGATACTAGTCCTTACGAAAGCGCTTACGGAATAAAGTTTTGGAAAAGGAGAACATCTGCACGTTTCGCTGTCTTTTTGTATTATTTAAGATATAACGAGTATTAGAAATTGGAATGCACTTTTTTTTTCATCTGAAGATAGATTTACCTTATTTTAACATTATGATAATGCCAAATATCTATTCATTATTTCAAACCACCTCATTAATCCTAAGTAAAAAGAAATAGCATAGCTAAATAATCTTTTTACTAAATTTTTGCTAAGGTAATAAACCAATAATTGCTTTTTTATCATCATGTCATAGCCTGGGATCAGGAAGGGGTTGACCTAGATACAGAATCTTAGTTTTCTGCTTCTCTGTTTAAAGCAGGCATATATTGGCTAGACCCATTATTCAGTAAAAATGGGAACAACTAGCATTCTTCAGAAGGTCTGCCACTGATTAAGAAATGGTGCCAAAGCCATGGTCTTAAAGTCAATGCTAAGAAATGCATAATTGTACCCTTTCAGAAGTCAGCCATCCCAGGTAATTACTATGTTGATAATACACTCCTAAGAGTTGACCCAGCAGTCAGGGATATGGGTATTCACGTAGTCAGCAGACTTACTTTCAATCACCATGTGGCCACAGTGGTGAAGAAATCCTTTTAAGTTGTGCAACTTATAAGTAAGGGCATGGCATCTAGGTCCAAATATGTCATTATCCCACTGTACTCTGTCTGTATCAGACCAATCATACAGTACAATGCTATCATTGGTATGTACCTGACCAGGCATTTGTAGCAACTACAGTGACCTCAGAGGTTTCTTACAAAAAGAATACAAGGTGTAATAAACTTACCTTATGTAGAGCACCGTAAAGCCCTTTCCTTCTTCTCAGTCTCCTATAAATTGCTGAGTGCTGATCTATGCCTGGCTTACAAGGCATCCTCAAATGGTTTACCTTTGAATTTTCGTCCGCTGTGTGTCTGACAAGCATAACTCCAAAAGTACAGCTGCAGAAAACAATAATGTCGATTCACCATGTGTTTGAATGGCAAATAAGTGAATTTTTTTTTGCCATTCAAACACATGGATCAAATGTTAGAAATGGCTTTCCAGCAAACTATTTTCGACATTTGATCGTTCGAAGTTCTCCGTATTTTGGTAATATGGATCACACAACAGGATGATTGCACTTACCATGTGTGACAAAATGAAGGTAAACCTCCTCAAACCCCACACTTATGAATCTCCTACATAAACATAAATCAAACAGTACTAGAAATACAAGGCCTAGGGACCTAAATTTTGTCTGGGACTTAAACAGAACATGCTGGAGAGACAGATACATGTCCCAGAGACTGCCCATCCTATGGAACAGGTTTCTGATCTATGTGAAGCTGTGCTTGTCTATTACCCAGTTTAAGTGCAACCTAGACCAGTGGATGTGTAATAGAACATTTACACTGGGCCTGTAATCCATAACCCTTATGGACAGAGGTAGCTCATAAATGCCTGGCCCTCAATGTCCTGTTTGGTTACAGGACATCATTATTCTTTTGGGAAAACCTGCCTAGACTTAGAAAGCCTCCTTTGGTTGTTAGCCTAGGAACAATCTGTGACTCTGTGACTCTATGAATTAAATGAGTAAACATGTGAAGATCTATCATTGAAGATTCTTACCATATCAACAGAAATTTCAAATAATCAAATGCTGTAAGTGTTAATGAATTATATGCATTTTATAACCCTAACTCCAGTGGTTCTAATAATATAACATATTTTAAGCATTTCATATATAGTTATCATGTATTTAATTGGCTATTTTGATTGTTCCTATTTTTATCACCACAGGTTTTATAAAAGGATCTAAAATTTGAGTTTTAAAAAAAGTATGATATGATAAACAATGATTACATAACTTGTAAATTTAATTTAGATCATAATTATTGGTTTTTAGTCCAGAGTATTACAGAACTTAGATCATTCAAAGTTCAATACATGGTGGACCCTGAGAAACAAGCTTATCCTTATTTATTGGAAGAGAAAAAATTATGTGACATTTATTTATTATTTATTATTTATTTATTTAAATTTGTTGACCGGGAGTGTCCGACTGGACGTGGGTCCATTTTCAGCGGAGGCCCGAGGAGAAAAGCTCCACAGTAAAATAAACAGACAGTAGTTACATTGGATTACATAGTGATTAACAATTTAACATAGAAATTACTTACAACATATTTACAGATGAAGAACATAGTACATCAGTAGACAACTAGAATCTTTATCTGTGAAGTACATAACAGGCATTAACAAATGTAACAATGAGAAGTTCCTGCTGTATAATAAGTACTAGGCTTATGAGCATCTGAGCTTGCTATCATCAAGGTAGTTAGTGGAGGTGAAAGAAAGGTAGTAGTTGGATGGGGTGGATGATATTAGAGTGGAAGTTGCAAGGGCATAGCCAGCATGTTTTTAGGTGCACTTTAATAAAGTTTTGAAGTTGGTGCATGATGGTACGGAGGTAATTGTGGGTGGGAGTGAGTTCCATAATTTGGCTATGGCTAAGAGAATAGTGCTTCACCAGCAGAGTTATTGGCTTTAGTGATCTGCAAGTGATTTTGTTGCTGGATCTTAGTGGTCTGGTGGTGCGATAGGGTTGGAGTAGATTCTGGAGGGATGGGACATTTAGTGGATGGTTTACTAGTTTGTGGGTGAGTGAGAGTTGATACCACTGAAGGAGGTGAGGGAGTTTAAGCCAGCCCAGTTCAGCAAGTGAGAGACAGTGGTGACTACGGTAGGATGCCCCTGTGGCGAATTTTACGATTTTGTTGTAGCAGGTCTCTAGCTTGTTTAGATCACATTGCCTTAGGTTGGTATATACTGGAGAGGCATAAAGTAGGGTGGAGATAAGGTGGGAATTTGCTACTGAAATCTTTGCTGCTTTGGTGAGAAATTGTTTATTTCTGTATAATGCTCCTAGTTTTTTGTGGACTTTTTTTATGGTCATGGATATGTGAATGTCAAATTTTAGTTTATTGTCTATTTCCACTCCTAGCAATTTGGTGTGTTCAGTTGGGTATATAGTGGTGTTGTCTTTTGCTGTGATGTTAAAGTGAGAGTTGTTTTGAGTATGTTTGGTGGGTTGGAAGATGAGTAGTTTAGTTTTGTTTGGGTTGAGTATTAATTGGGCATCGGATAACCATGTTTCAACAGAGGAAAAGGCTTCATGTGTGACTTTTGCAGTTTGGGTAGGGACTGGGCTGAGCAGATGATGGTAGAGTCATCTGCGTATTGGATGAGTGTGCCATGTTTGGTGGCAGAGGCTAGATTATTGGTGTAACAGAGAAAAGTAGGGGTCCAAGGATGGATCCTTGGGGAACCCCTATGGAGACAGGTAGTTGGGGAGATATGTCATTCTGCCATACAACGGATTGTTGGCGGTCAGACAGGTAACTCTGAAACCAGTTGGTGACTGATTGTGAGAAGGATAGGTTATTGAGGACAGAGATAAGTTGTTTGTGTGGGACCATGTCAAATGCTTTAGATAGGTCTAGGAAAGTAGCAGAGGAGAGATAGCCATTGTTTTTATGCTGAAGGATAGTGTTTGTAAAGGAGAGTAAGGCAGTGGTGGTGCTATGGTTTGGTCGGAAACCATGCTGAGTACTGGAAAGGAGGTTGTTAGTAAGGAGGTAGTGTGAGACCTGAGAGTGTATGCATCTCTCTAGTATTTTGGAGAGTGGAGAGAGAATAGCTATGGGGCGGTAATTGGTTAGTTCTGCAGAGGGTCCGCCTTTGTGGAGGGGAATTTGTGAGACTTTCCACAATGTGGGAACGTAACTTTCTGACAGAGATCGGTTAATCAAGATGGATACTGGGTAGGCCAGAGCATCAGCTGCGATTTGTAGGTATTCACTTGGGAGGTTGTCTGCTGCTAATTTGGTGGGTTTAAGTTTAGTTAAGAGTTTTTTATGTTGGAGGTAGGTACAGGAGAAAAAGAGAAGGCAGTGGGGAGATTACTAGTTGAAGGTGTGGGTTGGAGGGAGGGGTTGTGTTGTTTAGCTAGTGATAGTATGGTTTGGGTGAAGTGTGTGTTGAATGAGGTAGCAATATTTTCTGAGGAGTGAGGGATGTTAGGAGGAGGGTACTGACTTTACCTGGGTGGAGGATGGAGTTTATGGAGGACCAGAATTGTTTGGGGCTGTGTTGTGAGGAGTCTAGGGCAGACTGGTAGTATTGGAATTTGTCCCGTTTATTAGCTTTTAACTCTATTGCATAGTTCTAGGAATTTCTGTCTAGCTGGGGGTTTTGGTTTTGCCAGTGCTCCCAGGCTTTATCCCTGTTTTTCATTTCTGACTTAGTGGTTTTCTGTAGCCATGGGGAGGGTTGTGCTTTGGTTCTGGAAAATCTTATGGGGCATGGTAATTAAGGATGTTCAGGAAGGTAGTATTAAAAGATTCAACTGCGTCATCTAGACTGAGGTACTTTAGAGCATGCCAGTTACATTCTTTGAGGGATGAGATGAATGTGAGTGGGTTAAAGTTTATTTTTTACGTATTTGACGATAGATGACAGGTTTAGCTTGGTACAGGTATTTTTGAGTAGGAATGTTGGGGAGTGATCACTGAGGCTATCTGATAAGCAGCCTGTTATATATGACTGGGGGTTCTTACTGACTAGTATCCAATCCAGGGTAGAGTGCTTGCTGGAGTTTTTATTTATCCTTGTTGGTGACTGGACTAGTTGGGTGAAGCCATGAAGGTGTACATGATGGGTTGGATTGTTGCCAGAACAGGATTGCCAGTCAATATTGAAATCACCTAAGATGATAGTTTCTTGGGGAGATGGTGGGTAGACCAGCTGAGGAGGTTTTCTAGTGGAGGGATGTTTTGGCCAGGTGGGAAGTAGCATCCAATTATGTTGATGGTTTTGTTTCGGTTAATTTTGAGGTTGGTATATATTATTTCTTCATTGCCTATTTGTGGAGCTGAAGATTTTAAGATCTGGATGTTTAGATGTTGTTTAAATATTATAGCTACACCACCTCCCTTTTTGTTTAGCCAGTCTACTCTTAGTATGCCGTAACCTGTAGGGAGTATTTGCTCACTGGTAATGTGAGGTTTTAGCCAGGTTTCTGTCAGGATGACTATATCTGGGGAGTATAAGTCTATGGTGGCATGGAGTTCATGGACTTTGTTGAATATACTTCTAATATTTAGGCTTAGTAGAAGGAAGTCACTTGGCTTTCTATTGGCTGTAATATGGGAGAAGTTGTGATTTCTAGTCTGATTATGAGGATTGGGGTTGGAGATGGTAGGGCCAGGGTTGGGGTGGATGTCTCCACTTAGGGCTAGTTTTGATATGCATGAGATTATTAGTTTTCTCAGTTTTTGAATGTGTTTGTTTATAAGGGAAATGTTATGATTGTTCTCTGTGGGTAATAGGTATGGTGGGAGGGTTACTATGTTAAGTTGTAGGGATGCTTTACGTTTGAGTAATATAGTTGGTAGAATATGTGGGGGGTGCATAGGGATGGTTCTTGAGCTGGTGGGAGGGGAGCTGAGTATGGGTGAGACGTGGGTGGTGGTGTGAGTAGTAGTACAGTAGTAGTGGTTGAGTGGGGGAATGATGGAGCTTTGGTAGGATGTAAGATATGCAAGGAGAGTGCATGCAGTGAGCAAAGGAAAGGTATGGTTGTACATGTCCATTGAGGAGGTGTGATAGTAGAGGGAATATGGAGGAGGTAGTGTTGGGTTAGCACTGTGGTTGGCTATTGGAAAGATGGGAGGGGTTTGAGTGCAATAAAGGTGGGACCACTGGGGGTGGGAGGGAATAGGGGGCAGGGTGGGGAGCGAAGCGGGTAGAGACCCTGGTAGGTACTTGTATGAGGGGCTGGAAACAATCACAAAGCAAGACAAGTATGTGTTAAGAACAATCACAATTGACCAAGGACTGCTCTGAAACTGTAAGTCTTGTCTTAATTTCTCAGGTGGAAAACCAGGATAACCTTGTATCAGTAGGCTACTGTGGTATAGTTTAAATAAACAAACACACAGTATTGATCAGTTATGGATACTATTTGCTAACAGAAGGGAATAAGAGAAAGTGGAAGATGTGTGTGGCAGTGGTGGTGGTGGTGGTGGGGGGGGGGGCTGCTTACAGCCAAAGCACAGTGCTCTCCAGGGGAAAATGAAGATTGGCTCAAACAGTTAGACACATACTCAAAGTTAACTGTAGCTGTTTGCAGACAGTTCAGACCCGGACTGCACTTTTCTTATAGGAATGTTAAAGGTGGTACCGCAGTTGAATACTTAAGAGTGGTGTTAGGTCTAGAAAAGAAGAGTACAGAGAGGAGTAAGCACTTTTGAGATGGTAAATATATATTATAAAGATTATAAAAAACACACTGAGCAAATAGCTACCACATGCAATGTCCTGAACCACTACTTAGTATATGCAGATACTGAGCCAATTGGAAGAACATTAGAAAACAAAAAACAGACAGTTATGCAGCCACAGATAAAAATATAGCGAGCAGCAATCTGTCGTGGTTCTCTAATGTGATTCTATCCACCAGTAACAGCACAAACGTATAGAAATAATTTAGACACTAGTATGAGCTGTCTACACACAACACAATTACATGAATAACAGTAGTGAACAAGGTGCAGCTATGCAAATAGACCATACATACTATTATACTAGTAACAACTTGGTGCATGCCATAGTAACATCAAAAATAAAGCATAAAACATATTAGATGTCTAACACAATTCAACATAAACATATACAGTTGTAAAATGTCTAATACAATTCAACATAAATAGGCATTTACAGTTGTAAAACACTTACTGGAGAGACACTGAGCCTTCATGGGGCCTGTAGCAGAGTGGATTGTAGTTTTACAAATGGTGCCTGCCACAGGTAATATTTATTAACTCTGGGATTGTCTTAAGGTAATAAACAGGGAAGGGGAGGGGAGAACAAGGGTGTGAGCAGGCAGTTCTTTGTACTGCTGCTAATGAGCCAAAGCAAGAAAAGTATGTGTTAAGAACAATCACAATTGACCAAGGACTGCTCTGAAACTGTAAGTCTTGTCTTAATTTCTCAGGTGGAAAACCAGGATAACCTTGTATCAGTAGGCTACTGTGGTATAGTTTAAATAAACAAACACACAGTATTGATCAGTTATGGATACTATTTGCTAACAGAAGGGAATAAGAGAAAGTGGAAGATGTGTGTGGTGGTGGTGGTGGTGGGGGCTGCTTACAGCCAAAGCACAGTGCTCTCCAGGGGAAAATGAAGATTGGCTCAAACAGTTAGACACATACTCAAAGTTAACTGTAGCTGTTTGCAGACAGTTCAGACCCGGACTGCACTTTTCTTATAGGAATGTTAAAGGTGGTACCGCAGTTGAATACTTAAGAGTGGTGTTAGGTTCAAAGTTAACTGTAGCTGTTTGCAGACAGTTCAGACCCAGACTGCACTTTTCTTATAGGAATGTTAAAGGTGGTACCGCAGTTGAATACTTAAGAGTGGTGTTAGGTTCAAAGTTAACTGTAGCTGTTTGCAGACAGTTCAGACCCGACTGCACTTTTCTTATAGGAATGTTAAAGGTGGTACCGCAGTTGAATACTTAAGAGTGGTGTTAGGTTCAAAGTTAACTGTAGCTGTTTGCAGACAGTTCAGACCCGGACTGCACTTTTCTTATAGGAATGTTAAAGGTGGTACCGCAGTTGAATACTTAAGAGTGGTGTTAGGTTCAAAGTTAACTGTAGCTGTTTGCAGACAGTTCAGACCCGGACTGCACTTTTCTTATAGGAATGTTAAAGGTGGTACCGCAGTTGAATACTTAAGAGTGGTGTTAGGTTCAAAGTTAACTAACTGTAGCTGTTTGCAGACAGTTCAGACCCGGACTGCACTTTTCTTATAGGAATGTTAAAGGTGGTACCGCAGTTGAATACTTAAGAGTGGTGTTAGGTTGGAGAGACACTGAGCCTTCATGGGGCCTGAAGCAGAGTGGATTGTAGTTTTAAATCAGCTTCAAAGCCCCATTTCTCTAAACTGTACAAACTCATATTATCCTATAAAGCTAACATAAGTATTTCATACTGGAAGTTTTGTATTTCAATTATTTACCCTAAACTCTAAGAAAGGCATACATCCTTGAGATTAATATTTAAAAAAACAACTTCCACTCTGTTTTCAGGAATGTTTGTCTTGAGAAGTTCTCATAAAGCTTTTACAACTCCTCAATAAGTTGAGAAATGTTCAATAAGTATAATATTCACTGCTGAAGATGTAAATCCATAATAAAACCATACTGTCAACATTGTTTATGAATGTGAAATACTGGAAGAATTTTGCTTAATATTTCGATCTTTCACCCAGACATCATGGGCAGATAAATTTATACTAATTAAAATTTCATGTTATTCAGTGATCAGGTTTCTGAGGATGTTACTATATCTCAAATTATTGTTCCTTGGTGTTCATTATCTATTGCTCAGAAAATTATTTGCCCAAGTGATAACAAATAATTAATGTGCCCAAATGATAACAATTACATGGAATTAAAGACCATACAATTCTGCTGACTTCAAATACTTCATGAACTTGCATTTGCTATTACAAAATTATCAAGAAAATTCTCTGTGACATTTTAATTTCTAAAGACTGTCCCCAGGATTCAGCAAGCTCTGCACGGCGTGTAAGAATAGTGCAGGCGCTGCTGGAGGCAATATGGCCAGGAATAAGCTCCCTGGACGTACACGAGTGCTCCTGCATTATTCCTGCACAGACACAGCTCTTGATTGCAAATCACCCCATTTGCAGGTGAAAACCATGCAAATGTGGTGAATTTGCGATCCAGGAAGCTGGCAGCCAGCCGTGCAGGACTAGTGTAGTCTGTAGAAATGTAATCGGTTAGTAACCGAGTACAATTCTGCAAACTACAAAATGGAGCCATGACAGCTCCAAATAAAGCGTGTATATAATGTGGAAAGCATGTCAATGGCCAAATATATGGCCATTAGCATGGAAAACAGTTGCAAAAAAAAAAATTTTATTTTTTAGCTGATTTCGGCTGTTTAAGCGTAGGTCAGTGGTCGGGATCGGGCAGAAAATAAAAAAAAAAAAAACTTGAAATAAGCATTCTATCCAAAATCACAATTTTGCCATTATACTCAATGGCAGGCAGAAGACAACATGGCCTGTGAATAGTGGTTGCTAAGAGGGAAAGCTCAGTATCAGACTTGTAGCTAGACATTAGCAGGCAATCCTATGCAAATGAGGGGAATGATACTGAATCCCAGATCCCAACTCATGGCTAGCTTGCACTCAAGCGTGACAGTGCAGGAAGACCATGGTGCAAGCCTAAGAGCTAGCTGACATCATAGAGGGGTGTGTCAGGCATACTGTAAGCTTATTGGAGCCCTGTGGCTTGGGTTTGCCCTTAGCTTAGCAGAGCTAAGCAAGGGGGTGTGTCTGAAGCTGCCAAGCACACTTTACATTGCCTAAGCAGGTGTGCGCACTGCGCACTGTATTTTAAAGGGAAAAAAGTAAACCAGGAAATAGCAGCGCCATGCACATCTGAGCATGGTGTTTGCACGGTGTGCCCCTGGGCTTATAATAAGCCAATTACACATGCGACAGCCCAGCCCAGAACACCACTATAAACTATGCACACACCTTTCCCTCTATTTTTACCCACAAACTCTACACCACCGGTGTACATAAGTGGGGAAATTTTACCAAACAAAAGCAGCAAAATGATAGGGGCTGCAATAGCTACCATAAATCAACATGTGGAAGAGGCTGAGGGTCGTGAGGATGAGAATGCTGATGACCAACCCACAGTGAGGAGAAGGAGAAGAGTGTACAGACCCAGGGTAACCTACCAGGTGCTACATGAGATGGAGATAGTGGAGCACTATAGGGTGGACAGGGACCTCCTACAGCAAATTGTTGAGCTGTGCTGGCCGCACCTCATGCACAGAACCAACAGAGGGAAAGCCATCCCAGTGGATACCAAGGTATGTGTTGGCCTAAGAATACTAGCCACAGGTACCTTCCAAAGGCCAACTGAGGATATGATGGGGATCTCACAGACATCAGCATCCAGGGTACTCCACCAGTTCCTGGATGCCATGTCAGGACATGCCGGTGAGCACGAATATTTCCACAACAGCCGTGAGTCATTGACCAGCAATATGTGTCTCTTCCACCAAATAGCAGAATATCCTGAGGTACTGGGTGCTATAGACTGCATGCACATATGAATCAAAGCACCACCCGGTGAGTGGGGTAGGGTCTACATCATCAGCAAGGGGTTCCCCTCCATCAACTGCCAGGTTGTGTGAGATGCCCAAGGCATTATAATGAATGCGTGTGCTGGCTGCTCTGGAAGTTATCACAACTCCCACATCTGGCATATGACGTAGCTGTACCAGAGATTTGCCAATGGGGCATCCTTATGGCCACCTAGTGGGGGATGCTGGTTATGCACTGGAGCTGTGGCTGATGACACCCATCAGAAATGCAGACACACCCGAACAAGAACTTTCTTTAGTTATGTTAGGAACCTGGGTGGGAATTCCCAGATATGCTCAGAATTAGTCCAAATGACAAAAAATACACCGAGCCCACAGACATTGCCAACATCCTAGCTGACAGGTTCAGTGCAAACTTCTCCCCTCTCCCACAAAGGGCAAATATCTATCCCAACAGAGTGCTGCCCCCTGACATCTCAGATGCTCAGGTAAGAGCCGCCCTCTCCAAAGCAAAAAACACAGCATCAATGGGACCAGATGGTGTCCCAGGCTGCGTCCTACATGAACTCCAAGAAGAGCTAAACCCAAACATAAAACTACTGTTCAATCTTAGCCTTACTACAGGATATGTACCCAAAGAGTGGCGTACAGCAACAGTGGTCCCTCTCCACAAAGGTGGTGCCTCAACGGATCCTGGAAACTATCGCCCCATAAGCCTGACTAGCTTGGTCTGCAAAGCTTTGGAAAGGATCATCATGGACCTCATAATAAAGATATTGGGGACCTACAGACACTGGATCCTACCCAGTTTGGCTTTGTTAAGGGCAGATCCTGCCTTTTAAACCTGGTCCATTTCTTTGAAACAGTCACCAAGGCCATTGACGAGGGGAAGGTGGTCCACACAGCCTACCTGGACCTCGCAAAAGCCTTCAATACAATACCCCACTCGGGCATTATAGATAAGCTCACCAGCTTAAATATAAACCCCTATGTCACTAGATGGGTTGCAAACTGGCTCAAGGATAGAACCCACATGGTTAGAATTGCTTGAGCCATGTCAGACTCCAAACCAGTTACAAGTGGCGTCCCACAAGGCTCAGTCCTGGGACCTCTCTTGTTCGGTATATATTTCTCGGCGGGAAAGGCCGACACGGAAGGACTGTGGCTGACCAAGTTCGCAGATGACTGCAAACTGGGTGCCATAATCAACTCTCCAGCCGACACAAGCATCCTCCAAAAGGGCCTCATAGAAACAGACAACTGGTGCCAGAGCCATGGCCTCAAGCTAAACGCCAAAAGTGTATAGTCATCCCCTTTGGCAAAAACAAAGTGCCCACAAATTACCACATAGGTGGTAATCCATTAAGTACAGAAGAAGTCATTAGGGACCTGGGGACCCAAGTTGATAGCAATCTCTCATTTGACAACCACGTGGCCAAAGTGGTTAGAAAAACATTTTATATAGCCCACCTAATCATGCAGGGATTCACATCTAGATCAGGGGAGATCATCGTACCTCTTTACTCATCCCTCATCAGGCCCATAATTGAGTACAATGCCCTTTGGGATGTACCTTACCAGACACCTGCAGCAACTGGAAAGACCCCAAAGTACCTCACCAAGAGGATCAAAGGGCTCAAACAGATGCCATATGCTGCCCGGTTAAAGAAACTCCAGCTCTACTCAGTGGCGCATCGCCTGCTCAGAGGCGATCTGTGCCTGACGATAAAGCCATGTCCAACCCGAATTAATGGACATGCTGCACCTCAGAAAATCCAAATCCCATCGAGCTACGCCAAGAGACTTGAACCTCAGCACTGAAATAAATAGGACATGCTGGAGGGACAGATTCATAACCCAGAGGCTCCCTTCACTCTGGAATAAAATCCCAGTCCAGGTTAGGCAGAGTCCCACATTGACTCTCTTCAAGAGGAATCTTGATGAGTGGATGGGAGATCATAGATTTACCCCGGCTATCACTTCTGTGTCACTGTTAGACAGAGTCACAGTATACTAACCTCAAAAAAAGGCATAGAAAAATTAATTAAAATGGGTGGCGAAAGCCAAACACACTCTGGCTAGGCTTATAAATGCCCTAGGGCAGATAGCCTAGTATGAACCTATGAACCTATGAACCTATGAACTCCATAATGAGGCACATGCATAGACCAGAATCATAAAAGGGCATGTGTTTGGGATGCTCAACTCATGGTTCCAGTGCCTGAACACATCCGGTGGAGCCTTGAAGTACTCACCAGCTACATGTACCCAAATTGTCATCATATGTGCCATGCTACAGAATATTATCCTGAGGAAACAGCTGCAGCAGGAAAAGCACAGTGCAGGGCCACACAGCCCCCCACCATTGCCAAGGCCTGCACAGGCACAGAGTGACTCAGAGGAGGAATAACCTGAGCCTGCCCCAGTAGGCAGAAAGAGGCATGCCCAGTATGCCCAGGCCATTGCAAAGAGGCAATGCATAGCACATACACTGACATGTAGGAACCCAGGGAATGACACCTCTCTCTGACTCGCACATACAGTAAAAAGGGATGCCAAACTTGACACTGCCTGTGCTTAACCATGTATAGGGAGTGTACTATGTGCATCTGACAAAGTCAGCCCTCCAGAACCATCCTAAATACTGGCACAGCCACAAGGTAAGTCACTCTCCCTATCACTTGCTGAATGGAGTAGTATGTTTTGTTACTTGTATCAATGGCATGGATGTGAGCATGCAAGGGAATCGGGTGGCTGAATGGGATGCCAGCAGATAGTAGACACCTATAGTGGCAGCATGACATCTGTAACACATACTGGTGTCACCATAGTAGCCAGTACTAGACAAGGTGACAAAACTCACTGCAGGAAATATGGTGGGCCACATGTATGTCCATAGAACACCAACATGCCAGTCAGGGAGGCTCACATACTCAACAACAGTCTCAGCCAGCAGGACAGGCATAGACAAACAAAGGCTGTACTAAGGCCTCTGATTGATGGCTATGGAGGACACCCCCCCCTCCAGACCTACACAGACAGACTACAAAATGTCAGGCAGTGGGATGTTAGTTCTGAAGGGTAAGAAGTCTGAAACTGAAATGTAGGTCAATCAAACCTAAGACCTGTAGAACACTGATATGCTTCTAGTCAGCATGATATGTCAGAATACAGAATGAAATGGAGTACCTGAAATACCAGTACAGTCATAGCAAATGTGTACAAGTGTCAGGACCCCCCCCCCACAATCCTATATAGAAATGCAGTAACATGTATATGTAGGTATAATAACAGTGGAGCTCAGTTTACCTGAGCTGGCCAAAGTAGCAGAATAGATTGTAGCATGTGCACAATATGCAGGGCTGTGTGTGTTAGGTTGGTGTGTGTTGTATATTGTGTGAGAGTGGTCAGTATGTAGGCATGGTGAGGTTTGTCCGGGTGGCCATTGGCCAGTACTGCCGATCACAGGGCCAATTTCTCACAACTGCAGTGCCAAAAACAATGCATCCCAGCAAAACACATTCCAGCAGTAAGCCATAGTAAATGTTTGGAAGTAATATGTGTCACCATCTGAAAGATGGACATGGCATGAATGTGAGCCCAGACATACAAACAGTACACAGGGAGAAGTACCCCAGATGGACAGTGTATAATATGTTACTGTCAAATGAACATACCTTTGGAATAGTACATACAGGTTAGCAGCACATTAGTTGGGCTTGTAGTAGGGAATACCGATGTTGTCTGGCCAAACACTGGCAGACCACAATGGTCACAAGTATGAAGTATTGAGAAACAGCTGATGTCCCTGAACAAGCCAGCATACGTGGAATGCCCCATGCAAGTCAGATGCAAGTAGTGTCCATAGCACACATGCATCCAGCTCACCCCACCATCACCCACAGGTACCTCTCTGGTCTCATCCCTGCTGTTAGGAATGAGTACAATATGACCCCCACCTCTGTATGGCAATAGCCAAAGAATGCAGCATACAGAACAGGTGTTCCATGTAGGTGTGTCCCTAGCTGTAAGCAGCACCCTGCCAGCATCCACACCACTGGATCAATAATGACAGAAATTATTGGCATTAACACCTTGCACACTTACCCTGTCACCCCAGGGGAATATATTGTCTTGCAGTCTGGGACTGTAGGAGTGACACAATGCATCGGCCTGCTACAGCTGGCCTGCATCACTACCAAATGGCCTACAGTCCTCTGCCAAAGGCCTGTGTCTCACCAGTACTACCAATGTATGTTATGTCATGGACTCCCAAATAACAACATAACACAGTCCACAGAACCCAAATGCAAGGCCATGTGGACAAATCCCAGTAACATGACCACCATGTCCTACTGCATGAATTGTGGACCAACACCGAATTACTGCTGGGAATGAGGTGATAACTATAGGGAACTTATCAGATAATGTTTGCATAATGTTTGCAAGAAGATAGAATAATAGGGGGGGTAGAAGCATGGGCGGCATGGAGTGTGTGAAGCCCGACACTCAGCCGTGTGCAAATACTATCCCTGCCTGCAAACACAGGAATAGGTGGCTACAAACTTGCTCGTAAGCCACAATTTGAAGGGGTAATGTCCAGAAGTATGACCCCTGCCTCTTGGTAACCTGTGTGAATCTGTACAGCTATGAGATATGGCCACAGCAGGATCTGGCCATACTGTCACGTTGATGGATGTACAAGCATGGGATCCTCAGCCACCACTGTACCAAGGTGCTGAACCATTTACACAGACCTAGCAACAAGTGTCTGCAGTTTCCTCTCCAGAATGGCATGATTGTGCAAGAATATGTAGGCTTCAGACCACAATACTGGACACAGCTGCATTCACCCTGTGTTCCCCAGGACATTACTGCAAGCAAATATGTATACCTGACAGTACTTGACACAAAACATCACAGTGTAAAACAGTACATATGTCTGAATATCTCTGCTAACATCAAGACCATGTAGCAGAAGCAGCACAGACAGAACTACCTACAGTAACCCACTATCCTTTGACCATTTTGACCCCATATTGTTAACTGATCTACAGATATCCCACAGAAACAGGTTGCTAGCTGTAGGTGTAGAACACAAAAGCCTGCACTGGAGTGCAACCTACCTGGAATGGATTCACACATTCAATACAGAAGGTCATACTGGGCATGCTCCCACACTCAGAGAAACAAAGGCCACGTCTGACAACAAAATACTGAAAGGTCATACTAGGCATGCTCACACACTTAGAGAAATGAAGCCCATGTCTGGCAGCAACAGTGGACTATACATATCTGACAGCCATAGATGTTTGTGGACACACTCCTCAGTACACACCAGTCATGCTTTGCACACACATTGGATAGGAATACACACATATATCCAAGGGCAGCACACTATAATAGGCCAAAATTACACATACATAGATGTGTGGAAGACAGTGACAGACAGTGACAAAGAGCCTCCCATCATGAGGCCTGTCCCACCCAGCACACATCCAATTGGCTAAAACCACATGATGTGCAAATGTCAATCACTGTAGACATTTGCCTCTGGTATCCCTCAGCACTATAGTGTCTGTGGTGCTTGTGCTAACTGTGTAACATGACTGTACAAGTCAGTAGTCATCTAGCAGTTGTATACACGTACCTGTGGAATATAAACCTGTGTGTGCCCGAGTGTTGTGTGTCTACTTCTAGATGAATGGGTTATGGCCTATGCTCACACACTGCATTCCCCATTGCCCTACTATGGCAAGCCTGCTGATGTCTTCACCTTGAAATACACCTTTGGGGAAGGAATACCCTATAAGCTCTGTGGCGTGTGCTATAACTGCGCAATCCTATAATATGATGTACTAGTTAGGGAGGAGTTCTAATCCCAGATATGGCAAGTGTGTGTGTGTGTGTGTGTGTGTGTGTGTGTGTGTGTGTGTGTGTGTGTGTGTGTGTGTGTGTGTGTGTGTGTGTAGGGATCAATGCTTTTGAGGCCATTCACACTCACTACAATGTCAAATGCCCTACTTTGGCAGGGCTGTTGATTACATTCACTTTGACATGCACCTTTAGGGAAAGAATAGCCCAGTAAACTCTGTGGCATGTCCTATAACTGCGTAATGTTGTAGTGTAGTGTAGTAGTTGGGTAAGATTTCTAATCCTAAACATGGCAAGTGTGTGTGTGGGGGTTTGTCTGTGTAGGGATCAATGCTCTTGAGGCCATTCACACTCACTACAATTTCAAATGCCCTACTTTGGCAGGCCTGCTGATGTCATTCACTTTGAAATACACCTTTGGGGAAGAAGTAGCCCAGTAATCTCCGTGGTGTGTGCTATAACTGCGTAATGCTGTATTGTAATGTATTAGTTGAGTAGGAGTTCTATTCCCAGACATAGCAATTGTGAATCTCTGTGTGTTTGGTTGTGTGTACGTAGGGATCAATGTTTTGTGGCCATTCACAGTCACTAGGCACACCTAAAAATGGAAAACATTGATATCTGTGCAGTAATAGAAACCTGATCCAAGGCTCCAGAGAGCACCCCTGCAATACCAGGTACAGCTCTCACCATACCTGCTGGCCACCAAACCAGGACCAAAACAATAAAGGTGAAGGAGTGTCCATATTCACCAAGGATATTCACACCACCAGGCTACTTGCCCAACAGAATGTGTCTGAAATACCCCTGGTGCAACTAACACTAGGTCAGACTGCAATCCAAATTGTATAGCTTGTAACTGATTCCCCCACCATGCCCCAAGATTCCCACTACACACTTAAACATACTGGGAAATATTATGATACAAGCAAACACTCTAATACTGGGTGACGTACACTACCCTGCCATTAACTGGGAAAAATAGTTGTGTGCCAACACGTGTGCCCAACAGTTCTTGGAAGTCATAATTACCAGTGCCCTAGATCAAGTAACCCATAGTTCCACCAGGGGCTCAAATATCCTAGACCTGGTTATTACCAACATGGTAAATCAATGCTCCACACCTATGTTCACCCCATCAGTGGTCAGGTCTGCCCATGAGCTAATCACTCTTAACATCAACATCCCTCCCATATACCCCAATAAGGAAACCTCTGTAACACACATCTCCAAAGCCAACATCATGCTACACATGTCAGACGTGACTAATGTCATGACACCCATTTAGATGGGAGCTGAAAGCATGACTGCTGAATCTTACGTGAAGGCACTGTACAAGCACATCCACTCGTGCATGAATCGTGCCATCCAATATAGAACCAAGACGCTTCCCACCACGAAAAGGAAGCCAATGTGGTGGCCCCCTGCCATAAACATTCGGCACAACAACAGAAGGAAACTTGCAGAAATGTGGGAATTTCCTGGATGCAAAATACTCCCTTACCAGCCACAGTAAGAAGCTGAGATCCCTCATAACATCCACCAAAGCTAGTTACGAACATAATACAGCCAAAGATGGCAAAGACAACTGCAAGGTGTTCAATAGTTATGTCAGGAATCTAAATGGAAATGCTCAGATCTGCTCTGAGCTACAACAGGATGCTATTAAATGTACCGCCCCAAGGATATTGCCAACATCCTGGCAGATTGATTCAGTGCCAACTGCACCCCCTCCCACCCCCCAAAAGGGCCCATCTCAACACAGAAAGATTGCCAGATTCTGGCAACAATGACCACATAGGTAAAAACCACACACTCCAGAGCTAAGACAACAGCAGCCATGGGACCAGACAACATCCCAGGTTGTGTACTACATGAGCTACAAAATAAACTGGCACCTCACCTACATGCCATATC
Source organism: Protopterus annectens (assembly GCF_019279795.1). Classification (NCBI taxonomy): domain Eukaryota; kingdom Metazoa; phylum Chordata; order Ceratodontiformes; family Protopteridae; genus Protopterus; species Protopterus annectens. Next base: position 982,948,993 of record NC_056727.1, read on the forward strand.
TAATCATAGCCACACCTCAGGCTTCATGCCCACTGTGTGGCACACAGCTACAGTTATCCCAGTCCACAAAGGGGGATCCACCTTGGATCCTGGGAACTACAGCCCCAGCAGTATGATGTGTCTGATCTGCAAGGCCATGGAATGTATTATCATGGAAATTAAAACAAAGACATTGGCAACCTGCAAACACTGGACCCAACCAGGCTGTGTTTGTGAAGGGCCGATCATGTCACATCAACCTGATTGACAACTGTGAATCCATCTCCAGGGCTGTGGATGAGGGCAAGGTGGTTCACACAGCCTATCCGGACCTCACCAAGACCTTCAACACCATCCCCTAGTCTGGAATCATAGATAAATGTATCATGCTGGCCATTAATCCCTATGTCACCCGATGGGCTACCAACTGCTGTACTGACAAAACACACACTGTAATTGTAGGTGACACCAACCCCAGCCCCAGACAAGTGGCAGTTGGAGTACCTTAGGGGTCAGTCCTGGCACCGCACTCATTTGGCATCTACTGCTCTGAAGTACAGTCCAAAAGTAAGGGACTCTGGCAAACAAAGGTCATAGATGACTGCACACTGGGAGCCAATATTGAATCCCCACATTATGTGGATATTCTACAGAAGGGCCTTACAGAAAGACATGCTTGGTGCCTGAGCCATGGCCTCAAGATCAATGCCAAGAAATGTATAGTTATCCCCTTTGGGAAGGGAAATGTACCTGTGAAGTACCACATTGGTGGCAGTACACTAAACACCTAAAGTGTAATAAGAGACTTAGGGACACAGGTGGACAGTGGTCTCACCTTTGATAATCACATCAGCACAACAGTCAGGAAATCCACCTATGTGGCAGACCTCACCACTAAGGCTACATCCAGGAAAAAGGAGGCCATTGTCCCACTGCAGTCATCTCTCAGTAGACCCACTACAGACTACAATGGCCCATTATGTATGTACCTCACAAGACATCTGCAACAACTAGAAAGGCTGCAGACATACCTTACTAAAAGAATCACAGGCCTAAACCAGATGCCCTATGCTGACCATCTGTAATCATCCAGCTATACTCTGTCACATATTGTATTCTCAGAGGCGATCTCTGCGTAACATAACATGCCATGTCAAACCCACAGCTGTTGGACATGCTACACTTAAAGAAGATGAACCCCCACAGCCACATACTCCAGGGATCCAAATCATGTCATCACAATGAACAATAAATGCTGGAGGGATGTGTTCCTGACCCAGAGACTTCCCAGACTTTGGAATAGACTGCCCATACATGTCAACCAGAGTGCCTCTATGGCCCTCTTCAAAAGGAACCTGGATGATTGGATGGGGTAGTAAATTGACCCAGGGCATCATGTCAGCTGCCCTGTTAGACAGGGGACCAGGAAAGTAAATATTATAGGAAGAAATAGCCAGGGAATTGTCATGTCTAGGCATGTATAGGTCCTAGGGCCAATAGCCTAGTATCAGCCTATGAACCTATGAACCTATGTCCTACACTTTCCATTGCCCAACCTTTGCAAGGTTGCTGATGTCATTCACTTTGAAATACACCTTTGGAGAAGGAGTAGCCCAGTAAGCTCCATGGCACATGCTATAACAGTGCAATGTTGTAGTGTGATGTATTAGTTAGGTAGGAGTTCTAATCCCAGACATGGCAAGTGTAAAAGTTTGTGTGTTTGTGTGTGTTTGTTTGTCTCTATAGGGATCAATGCTTTTGAGGTCATTCACAGTCCCTACAACTTCCATTGCCCTACTCTGGCAAGCCTGCTGATGTCACACAGTTTGAAATACACTTTTGGGTAAAGAATAGCCCAGTAATCTCCATGGTGCATGCTGTAACTGCGTAATGCTGTTGTGTGATGTACTAGTTAGGTAGGAGTTCTAATCCCGGACATGGCAAGTGTAAAGGTTTGTGTGTGTGTTTGTTTGCCTGTGTAGGGATCAATGCTTTTGAGGCCATTCACAGTCACTACAACTTCCATTGTCCTACTTTGGAAAGCCTGCTGATGTCATTCAGTTTGAAATACACCTTTGAGGAAGGAGTAGCCCAGTAATCTCCATGGTGTGTGCTATAACTGCATAATACTGTAGTGTGATGTACTAATTAGGTAAAAGCTCTAATCCCAGATATGGCAAGTATGAAAGTTTGTGTGTTTGTCTGTGTAGGAATCAATACTTTTGAGGCCATTCACAGTCACTACAACTTCCAATGCCCTACTTTGGCAAGTCTGCTGATGTCATTCAGTTTGAAATATACCTTTGGGGAAGGGGTAACCCAGTAATCTCTGGAGTGGGTGCTATAACTGTGCAATGCTGTAGTGTGATGTACCTAGTCAAGTATGAGTTCTAATCCCAAACATGACAACTGTGAGACTTGGTGTGTGCATATGTGTGTGTGTGTGTGTGTGTGTGTGTGTGTGTGTGTGTGTGTGTGTGTGTGTGTGTGTGCGTGTGTGTGTATGGTGTGTGTGTGTGTGTGTGTGTGTGTGTGTTTGTCATATGCATCCTGTGTGGAGGTAGCTGGGAGTGTGTAACAACAGGAGTCATTGTGGAGTGGGTTTTGCAAATTTCTTATATGGTGGGCCTATTATATGTCACAATGTGCACCTTACAAGGATAACAGATGTCAAACAGCAGAGAGGCTGGGGTAGACAATCCATACCCCTACATGTGACATCATGGCTTGGCAAACAATATAGACAAAATCTGTATTACCCAGAGAACACTCTCCAACCATGTCTCATACACAAACACACTCGGCTAGGCAACAACCACTGTGTTGGTAGTTCCCTGCATACTGCTCACAGATAGTAATCATGGTGTGATTGCAGTGGACTACAGAGGACATGGCACCCTGTACCATCCCTACAATAGGCAAATCATTGCATACAGTGCTCCTTCACTATGTTCCCCACTGGATGCCTGCAACAACTGTATTGCCAGCAAATGTAACCCACAAAGGACATACCATGCCTTATACACATGCCCTGTATGGACAGATGCCACAGACACCAGGGAATACCTGTATCATGCTGTCAATGTAGGTGCAGGGTCACCCTGGTGTCCATTGCCAGTTCTCACCTCATGAGGTCAGGAATGGCACATCTGCTGATAACAATCTGTCTACACAACATGCCCCAGACACCCCAGGTACACTTTCACATGTCACAGAACATGCATGTGGGACCTGTTCACATCCCAGACACCATCCATGTCATGGAATATAGAACACATACATGGCAAGTATTGCACAGCACTGGCCACCCACAATAGTAACCCAGATGACTGGATGGTGAATACAATACCTACCTGTGTGGGTCAATCCAGACACTACACCACTGAGCCACACTGCAGAACATTGTCATGTGGCCTGATGCCAAGGTATACCATTTACCTAGCCTTGTACAGCCTTCTGGCACAGTCAACCACTACACACACGTGAAGGAATGCAGCCATGCATGTCAGTACTGGCAAACCTGTGTCTGTGGGTGTGTGGAGTATAATGATTTGGATGCCATTCACACTGACTACACCTCCCATTGGCCTACTGAAGCATGCCTTCTGATGTCAGACACCTTGACATACCCTTTGCCCATATATCATCCTGATAATCCCTGTGGTGCATGTGATGCCTGCGTATTACTGTATTGTGGCAAACTAGCTAGTTAGGAAGTCTAATCCTGACCCTGCCAACTATGATAATGTGTGTGAGTCCCTGAGAGAGTGTGGCTGTGTTGAGACCTGTTCATGTGGACAGGCACGTGTACTACACCTACCTTATCCTTCCTTTATCACTGTTGCTGATGTCACTCACCATCAAATATACCTTTGGACAGCTCCCCAACATGAAAGCTTTGTGGTGCATGCAATAACTGCATAGACATGTGATAGCAATACATAATCAGGCAGGGGTTTAAAACCGCACACTGGTAAGTGTGTGACACAAACATGCTTAGGGTTTACTCTCCCACCCCCTGCCTGTCTTACTTTGTCTCTGTCTGTCTCTGTCACTCCCTGTCTGGTGTATGTGGAGAAGTGCACCTGCTTTTCTTAGGCAGCAGCTTGTGTTTTGTAAGGGATGCTCATGGTGAGCTAATGGCCTCTGCATGAATTGCAGTCACCCACTAGCTGATTGCATGTGGAACAGCTGTGGTAACATTCCTGTAGCCAATTGCATGGAAACACACTCCTATAACTAGGAACATTATGTGGGTGTTGGCCCTTTTCATTCACTGTGAGCAGAACTTTATGTTGGTGTTTGGCAAACTGCATCACAGATGGTAGTGGGATATACCTCTAACAACATACATTGTGGAGACAGGCCAACAAACAGGAGGGGGATATTCCAGACATGACTACAGAATGTAAGTGTTGCTCTTCTGCATTTGGAGTAATGTTGGTTTACCGGGGTTTGTGTGGATATGGCTGGTCTACATGAATTAATACCTGTCATGACAGTGTTATGTGTTTGAGGAAACTCCCACCTGTAGGGTTATCTGCAGACTGGCCAGTGTTTGGAGTCTTATGTTTCTTGTGTTACTCACAGATCACCTATCTTAGAACTGCGGAAGCGTAGTCTGAGGATTGCAGTCAGTACATAGTGATAGCCATGAGAGTTACTAACGTCATATCCCTCATAGGATATATGTCACAACAAACCCTGTTACAACAGTTAATGTATGAGGTTATCACAGCAACATGCCAATATTGGCCCAGTGTTTGTGCCTCCAGCCACAAGTCTGTCAACCTTTGTACATATGTCATGCAGTAAGAGGTGCATATGTTCTGTACACCATTATTTATTGACATCATACCTGATAGCAAGTCAGTCAGATATCAGACTGCTAGACATGTTATGTATAGTGGGGGTTATATTTGAGGACATAACCTGGGCATTTTGTGGTTGTGTGTACAGTAGTGAGGTCAGTGTACTTATGGTGATTGTCGACAGTATGTGCATTGCAAATATGAAACTTGGCCTGTGTACAGACTGTGGTTGATGCCATTGTTCTTGGACTTGTTCTATCTGAAGTTACATGCTGCTCCAGTGTATAGTACCCTATTGGCTCACATGTTTGTAGGGCCAAACACACACATGTCCCATACCACAGACAGGCATTGGACCACACTGCGTTGTGGTCCAGTATATGTAGGTTTAGTGTGCGAGTGGCACATATGAGGATGGTGTTGATCAGACAGTCCATATAGTGTAATATTAAGCTTGCTTACCATATGTGGCTGTGGCTGTGTTCACATTGGTTGTGGGTATGCACTTTCACACAGGTATCTGTTACTCTGTGCTGTGACATGCCTGTAGAGCCTGCTATATTTGCAGGCACATGTGTATTCCCCCATAGGAAATGTAGGCCAGTGTCGTGGCAGTCTGCCTGTAGTTTGCACAGTGCTTTGTTACATGCTAGCAGCTCAGTGAAATTATTCAGTGATGGTATGTCCAGATATATGGCAGATGTACTGCTGCCGGGCCACCATAACTGTCATGTATGTCTGACAAAGCAGTGGCATGCTGTACAAATGTATGTCACTAACTAATGGGTAGTATGTGGCCATGTGACCTCTGCACTACCAGTTATTATGTGTCAGGACAGACAGGAGTGTGTGAATGCATAAACTTTGTGGGCATATGTAGTCCAGTACTTACGTGATATACCCATATACATGGCTGTTAACATCCACATTGTCAGGCTTAGTCCACATGTCTCACACTAAGGGGATCTGTGTATACCTCTGGACTGACCGGAAAGTGCCAGACTGTCCACATTTATTGGTCATATCTTTGCTGTACTCCACAGGATCATTACTATTTATCAGTGGTACTCTACTATGGTGACCTTAGGATGTCTGTCAGTTACTGATGGCGTACATGTCAATAGCAGATGTGACCTCCCGCACACAACATGTCTGCTAAGACAATCCCTGTTACAGTAGCAACAGTGTACATATATAACTGCAATACATACATGACATCCCCTTACACTAAGAAGTTGAGACTATTGGTGCTGAGCTATGACTCCACTCCATGTTCTGGACATATGGTAAACATATATGTATATATATATATATATATATATTGATTCCATACATTTGGTCGAATTACACTTAGTCAAAAATGATTCCAGGCATTTCACTTCACTGAAAGCTCACTTGACTGAAAGCTCACTTGGTCGAAGTTCATTTGGTCGAAAATGGAATATAGCCCCTGCCCCACTGCAGTGCAAACCTGGAGTGAGAATATTAAATAAGGGGGTGTGGGGGGCACAGTCACCCACATTGGGGGGTGTGGGGGCATAGCCCCCCTCATGATGCCAATAGTTTTTACAAAAGATATATATATCAGTGCACTTCTAATAGATACACCTTCTTATAATAGTAAATACATTCAAATTATGTGGGGGCTACACCCTCCACACCCTCCCATTGTGGGGGGCTTTGCCCCCCCTTATTTAATTTTCTCACTCCAGGGTTGCACTGCAGTGGGGCAGGAGTAATATTCCATTTTCGACCAAATGAACTTCGACCAAGTGAGCTTTCAGTCAAGTGAGCTTTCAGTGAAGTGCAATGCCTGGTATCATTTTTGACTAAGTGTAATTCAAATATATATATATATATGTATATATATATATATATATATATCCATATATCTATATAGATATATACACATAGACATATCTACATACATATATGGACATATATATATATATATATATATATATATATATATATATATATATATATATATATATATATATATATATATGTACATATATATATATATATATACATATACATACACATAGATACATATAAACATCTATATATGACTACACATATACAGATATATATATAGATATTTATGCACATATAGTTATAGATATCTACATATATATATATATATATATATATATATATATATATATATATATATGATGTACACATATATATAAGGGGTTGGGAGGGTGGCTTAATGGCTAAGGTGCTTGTCATACAAACACAAGGTGCAGGGTTTGAGTCTTACAAGGGATAATTGGCTAGGCTTAAAATGGCTCATAAGGGCAGTTAGCTTAGTACTAAAACTATGAACTATGAAGTATGAACCTATATACAGAGAGATTTATATATGGCCATATATATATATATATATATATGATGCACTGTACAGATGTGTATATAAATATATATATATATATATATATATATATATATATATATGTACATGTAGACATATATCTACATATGCATATGTATATATCCATATCCTTGTCATGTGTAAACATTACTGTTGTGTATATCTTCCCAGATGTATCACACCATATGTATCTGATATATGTATATTTAGATATAATAACATATGTGATGCTACAGTAATATCACTAAAAAGTACTACACAATTGTAGAAGTCACAGCAATTGTTCAATACTATTCAATGTGTGTACTGACAGATATATTGGAAAAGCAACAACTGTCTTCACCACTGTCATGGTGTAGTGGTTAACTGTTGTGACTATAGTGTGCAGGGTCCTTGGTTCAAGACCTGCAAGGGCTGTTTATTTTGTTGCTGGGCAGAACAAGAGCTGTTGGATGCAGAGGGGTTAAGGCAGTTTTGTGCAGCTTTAAGCATGTTTGCATGGGTTTGCATGATGCTAAGTGCTACTAACATACAGTTAAACGTACAGGCACTTACACCTTGTAGGCTTCGCTTACCAGTGTGCAAATGTGCTTAGCTGTTATATTGCAGCAATGCTGACACCTGCTAAGCATGGCTCAGCCCTGGTAACCAGTGCTCACATCCCAGTCTGATAACATAGCAGGGTAATGACATCTGTAATAAGTGTATGTAATGCCATGTATATAACATGTGTCTATGTGCTGTCATTACAGTAGCAAGGGGTGTGAGTCTCCTGTCTGGGACACTTGAGTATATATGGCTTGTACAACACTCTTATCCATGTGAATGTGTTACATACAAGGGTAGTATCCCAGGTTATATGCAGTCATACTGGCATGTAGTGTATCATTACGTTACGACTGTTGACAGTGCTTTCCCAAGCAAGAGTAGATTGCTAATTGTAGTACTAGAAACAAACACCCCTGCATGCATAGATGGACTCTGAGTCCTCACTGTCATGTTCCTTGTGTGTGATCTTTGTCACATTATATATTTCCTACTGGATAATGATCTGAAGTGGAAAATAACTGTAGACTACTGTCTGTATAGCACATTTCAGTGAGGGCTGCCATCATGTAGTAATGGCATACCTATCGGTGTCAGATGTCTATCTGTCAACACAGTCATCCTACTGCATAGCTAGTTGGCGAGCTGATGTCTGTCAGTCCCTGTACAGATGTGCAGATGTCAGGTATCCATCTTGGATATGTACAGGCAATCTAGGCTTGACTAACACTGACACGTCTGCCCAGCTGTGTTATAAATGGCACAGATAGGACTCAACACCCTCTATGCACCACATGCCATGGATACCTCAACTACACTACCACAGTCAACAGAACATGCTTGGGTACAGGTCTCCAAGACAGACACTAGCCATGTTATGTAATACATGTTGCATACATGTCAACTGGAGCACCTCACCGGCCATCTGCAGGAGGCTCCCAGAGGATTGGCTGATGTATGTCACTCTCACCCTGTGGGTCACCACAGTGATGTCTGTAGATAGATGGCCTGCTGGCACATGGCAGGTGGCATGATACCACTGCACACACATCCCCTACACTTCCCATCTCTTCATGGACAATAGCCAGGTACACACCTATGAACACCTGCACCGATGCACCCCAGTACTGACAAATGTGTACATGTGCATTACTGAGAATATCAGTGTATCTGTGTTAGTAGACCTGTAGTTGGGAACACCCTGAGACCCTTCACTCCCACCGCACCACCCATTGCCATAGTTAGATATGGCTGCTGTTGTACAGGACATTACATGTATCTTGTTATGCTCCTTTCCCGAAGGGCTACCTGGGCCTTGCAGTACCAGCACAACACTGTTGTACAAATGGGTTGATAGGCCCATCATGCAAAACCATTGCCATAGTTAGATATGGCTGCTGTTGTACAGGACATTACATGTATCTTGTTATGCTCCTTTCCCGAAGGGCTACCTGGGCCTTGCAGTACCAGCACAACACTGTTGTACAAATGGGTTGATAGGCATGGGATACCCACTGAGTTCTGGCAAGTGTGTGTATGTGTGCAAGAAAAGTCTCAAACAGTATTTCACTTCTCATTATATTCTCGTTATATCCTTGCTCCAAGCCTGACTAAATCTTTAGTTATACTAGTGTAACAATACTATTTCACCTGCAATTAACTTGTGTTGTAATTTCTTAGACTATTTCACAAGTTTGTGTGATTGTTTAACTTACTTGTCTCTACTGTGCTTGAAAACTTCTCTTAAGTTGTACTATGTATGTTTTCTTTTGTAACTACCTTTGGAGATTTTCTCCCTAGGCATCTGCTGAAAATGGACATGTATCCAGTTGGACTATCCCTGTCAACAAATGTAAAATAAAAATAAACAAAATAAATAAATGTGTGTATATATGTAGGGTACAGCATTCTGAGGCCACGTACTCCTATTACAATATGCATTGCCACACAGTATTAGGGATAGTGATGTTGCTGCCTATAGGAGAGGCATGACAATGCATCACCCTACTATGCCTGTGGCATGTGCATTAGATGTATATCCCTTTAGTAACACTCCTGGGATGGACAAGGTGGTTGTATTGCATTCCTGGTCAATGTGTGATGGTGGGTATGTCAGAGTGTCATCATGGGTTCTGGTGCATACAATATTCACAGTGGGGTGTGGGTGCTGGGTATACTGTCATTATCCTGGTACCTCTGGTACATGTCCCATGTACCACTGTATGGTGACCACTGTCACCATCAATCATACAGGTAAGTGATAACACTATCCAGCCCAGTTATGCATGTGCTGTGTGCAACCTACCTGTAAGGCATTGGACACACTGACAAGGTAGTTAGCACTGATAGGCCTAGTTCTCTCGGATGTCTCTTCACTTTTTCTCCCCCCCCTCATCTCATGCTTTATAACAAATACCCCACCTTGAAAGTCATTGACTATCAACTACTAACCCTTTCTTACCTGCATTTTGTCCTTCCTAGTCTCTATTTTTCTTTTTCTTACTTATTGGTTTTTATTTTTTCTCTCAAATGAATGTTGATGCTTAATTACTATGTTTAACTGTTGCCTGATTGTATTTGTAACCCCTCTATTGAATTAAGACATGTTTATCTCCAAAATCTACTCTAATGTCTCTGTACAGTATTCACAAAATTTACTTTCTTTACATATTATGCTGTATAATTTAAGCTAGTCATTTTTTCTAAGTTTTTAATGCCTTAATGTATTTGGGCATGGAGCTTTTCTCCCCGGGCCTCTGCTGAAAATGGATATGTATCCAGCTAGACTAGCCCGGTCAACAAATATAAAATAAATAAAATAAATAAATGTGTGTCTGACTGTTATGTGTTTGTCAATGTGTATATGTCGGTATGTCACACTATGTATTGTCCATATACAACCATTGCATCCCCCATTACCATACTATATACGCTTGGGGATGTTTTGCATGTAACATGTAACTTGGAAAGCACCTCATCCTAAAAGCTGTGTGGTGTGTGCAATTAAAGCCGCACACATCAGTAGCACTACATACCTAGGTAGGGGTCTAGTCCCAGTGTTGCCAGGTAAGAGTGTGCGTGTATGTGGAGGGATCTACTTCAGGTAGCAGAATATACATGTCCCAGGGGGTCATCTGTCCAAGAACTGTGTGGCATATGCAAACATGTCACAGGTATCATCCTGTGGACATACATTCCATCACAACTACTGTTAGCTGCGTAAATGGCCTCTTCCCCACTGTATAGGTGTGCATTGATACTGGGGTTGGTATATATAGCTGGGTGTGGCTGTTGTGGACACAGCCAATGTCATTGCGGTAACTGTTGAGTGTATCCCCCCGTGTAGCTGTCCGTAATACTGTACAGTTCATGTTAACAGGTTATGTATTTTTGTATCACACTATCTGTGGTTCTACAGTACCTCTCACCCTCCAAAGGGTAGGGGTGTGCCACCCACACCAGCACACATACGTTTACTGTGTTGAGGATTGCACTATACTGGGGAAGGGGACATATACCCTGCCGGTACCATCGTCAATAACATTAAACTAGCAGACTGCTTATTCCACAATGTGTTGTTCTGCGTAGTCTGGCTTGGTGGAATTACATAGGCTACAATAGGTTCCTTGCACAGGTACATACATCCATGTGTACAGTATTCTCTGCCTAGTGCATCAACACCTAAGCCTCTGTGTGTGTTATACACAAACATGTGGTGTGTATCACCCAGTACAACTACCATTGCCCACTGTAGAAGGGCTGCTAACAGCAGCCACCATGCACTCACCTATATACACCACCCCAGACCAATTGGCCACGTGGCACAGGCAGTAACTGTTATACAGACCTGTGACGTGTTCATCTGTACCCAGAATATGGCACAACCAAGGTGTCACCACAGTGCCATACCCCATGTGAGATATGACAGCAGACCATCCTCCTGCTGACACATGGACACCTACAACACAAATGGATAACAATTATGGAGACCACAATCACTCAGTGTTTCTAACAGCTATAAGGCATCATGGCTGGAGAGATACACTACCTGACATGTAAGCATTAAACATTACTGCTGACAACATGTTACACAGCAGTACATTGGTACACTGTAGTACAGTCACCATGTGCATCAGAATGATATTAGCCTGTCCCTGCATCTATGTCATGGATGACAGGGATGTGGCACAGGTATCATCATATGCACAGGGTGTGTTGTTGGTTTGCCAGAGCCCTAGGCTGGGCCATACATTTGACACCATGTGTGTGAATGAGGGGTTTTAATTACTGATATGGCTGTGCTGATGTGGTGTGGGGTGTGTAGGTATGGGGTTGCCCTAGGTGTGTTTGTATTGTGTGTGAGTATGCATGCGCACAGTTCTGGCATGCGGCTGCCCTATACAGATGTTTGTTGGACAGCTGCAGACCATACCTGGCAGGGTGTGGAGTTCTCCTCCGGCAACAGATATGAGAACTGTGCCTGCCAGGCGTTCCACGGCCATGTCCAGGTACAAGCCTGGATATGCTACTCTCCCCTGATGATGACATATGTCCGCTGGAACCAGGTCCCTCCTGGGATTGGCCAGGGCCACATGCAAGTGGTCTGCTATGGTGTGGTGTGGACAGCACCCCCTCCTGCAGTGCTAGGGCTGGTGCTGCCACTACGGAAGTGGCTTGGTGTCCTTGCACGTTCACTTTGACCTCCAGATGCTGGTGTTGCTGGCCTACGTCCACATGGCCGTCGCACAACTCCCACCACATGATCTAGCATGGACAATCCATGGTCGAGGAGGCCCACCATCTCACCCCACCGTCTATCCATGACCTCTGGTTAATAATGGAGGGCACCTGAAAGATCACGGATGTTGTCACAGCTGAAAAAGCAGCCCACTGCAGCCTCAGACCCTGTCTGGTGTACTGTTCCATATATGCCTGCACCTCCATGACAGCCTGAAACATGCGTCAGGTGGTACCAGATGTGGCACTTCTGCCAGGGGCATGATGACCAGCGGCTCTCCCATGAGCACTCCTGTACATCTGCCTATATGGTACCCTGCCGGACATTCGGCTTTGGCTGCTGTGTCCAGACACAACAGCCATAGATACCACACTGTCCTGTGCATGCCACCAACCACCAACTGTCCCTCTGCTATGACCACTGTTGATGGAGTATCTATAGGCACTGTGACTGTGTGCAGACATGGGGTGGATAACAGGGGGATGTCAAATGATGGTGCACTTTCAGCTTCTGACAACCCCACCTGTGCCTCAACACACCTATCATCATTTTCAGTGTCTGTATGGACACCATCAGATTGCATGCAGGAGGGGCCATGACCCACCTCGCCACCCGTGAAGGGAAAACAAAAATTGCACTTTATGACCTGTACATCATTGCTTAACAGTACCCACATATACACACACAAATAAACACAGACACACACACACACACACACACACACACACACACACACACACACACACACACACACACACACACACATGCACACTGACATGCCACCATAATACCTATCTGTCCCTGAGTCTACAGACTGCCCAAGTTTATTCATTTAAGTCCCCCATCCTGCATCACACTTGGAAACTTACACTCATTAATACCAATCATTAATGTATCATTCTTTTAATTACCTAGAAAAGTGATCACAAAACATGACTTGTTACTCCATTACCTCTTTGACTTGATTGGAGTCGGTTTTACAAGGACTCACTGCTGTCATCCAGTGTTCACCATGGGTATGTCCAGACATTGTGAACATGGCCCCCATATGTTAGGGGCTACTACAGTCACTCAATAATGTCATGCACTGGAGTGTCATATATAACTGTTGCTCAGTAGATGCAAGATCTGTTGCTCAATTAACTTATTATGTGGGCAACACTAATATTTGGATACACTCACTGGTGTTGTCTAGTAATTCCCCAATGCATCTGTAGAGCTGCATACGTGGGTATTCTTTCACCTTTCTGCTGATTGCAATTTCAACAGTATACCTGGTGTCTAGTTTCCCTCCCTATGCATGTTCCATGCTACAGACCTTATTATACTATCTGCTCTCCTGGGATTACATATCAGACAAGTATTCCTGGTGTCTTATGTGTCAGTCCATGTCCACATACTGCACAATTCCAAAGGGAAGTCGAGATGTATGAACAACCCCACAATCACACATGTCATACCTGGACACACACACACACACACACACACACACACACACACACACACACACACACACACACACACACACACACATCCTACATGCATCAACCCCCCCTCCATTCCACCAGATTGCACTTACAGACAAAATAATCCCTCCACCCTCACAACACACTCACTTACAGGTGAGGTTGCACAAAGATATTACATACAGACCTCCCATTACCCATCTGTCAACATGCATAACATATGGTACTCAACAGCATGCAGTGCAGCTATAGTCAATCCATGCTAGCAACAGTATACATGTGTGTGATGCATGGGCTGTGTTAGTAAGTGATGCACCTTCCCCTGGAAAACACTGCACCCATGTACACAGTATTGCTGTGCACCTGTTCAGCACCCTGCCATGTACTGTGCACCATAACTCACAGGTGTACACACCATTGCTGAATGTGTATTACTGTGTCAGTTATGTCTGCTCTGCTGCACACAGCACCTATGTGTTTGTCTGACACATACCTGGGATGATATGTGGACAAATGTCATTTATGAATGTCTGATGTCTGATTTGCAGATGCCATCATCAGCAGTGCATGTATGACCGATACGATACAATTATACTGACAACTGTCAAACCTTACCATGGCTATGGGGAGTGTACACACCCTTATTGATATGGTGTCCTCTTCCTTGATATGCCATGGGACCACATTGCTACATATGTTAACATTACATGAGCCTGATATGTGACATATGTCATGCACAATCAAATGCAGTGTCAAACAAATGTATTAGTTGTGCTGATGCTGATTGAGATGCATACACTTTGTGTGTGCATATGTGCGCACACCCTTATCATGATGGTTTGTTGCACCTACTGTTATGTGTACTACAGCTGTCACTATTCCTGGCAAGGGTAACTAGCATGGGCCATCTGCATTTGCCAGTATATGGTTGGTCTGCCCTACACATGCCCCCAACTCTGCATGATTGCAAGGTCAACTCATGTGCACATCTCTTGGAGTTTGCATACCATTGTCACTATTGCTGTGGAGTCAGGGCTATGTCTGCCACAGTTCCTGACCCTGATTGTGTGCAGATACAGCCATGTGTAGCATCCTTTGGATCCCTGCTGCAGTGCACTGTTGTGTCATGATGACAGCCCCTCCCCTCCTTCAGCCTTTTTGCAGATGATTGACAACTATGGCCTACAAATGTATGTTAGTTTGCAGTGTCCCAACACTGAACACCATGTGTAATAGCCTAGTCACAGTTAATGAATGGTGAACATACAGGTGTACACTGGCACTGGCATGGCACAGATGGGGATGGTGGGCCTAAGATGGGTTGAGGTGTTGGTTGTGCAGCACATGTATCTTATGTGATACTGTCTGTAGGTTTCCAACGTGGTCTTGCTACACCAGTACACATTGCAACACATGCCTTTTGGGGACCTCTTCTGTTATGTATATGCTACCTGTAAGGAGGCCTGGCTGATGTTTCATGTGGTACAACTGTCACATCTGATTACCCTAACCCATGGGCCACACATTTGCAGAGTCCATAGGTTCATAGTTTCATAGGTAGGTTCTAGGCTATATAAGCCTAGCCAAATGGTACCCTGGCTTTTGCCAACCAAGAAAATTATTTTCCTGTGCCCCTGTCAAGCAGCACCACAGAAGTGATCCCCAGGGTGAATTTCCTATCTCCATTCCAATCATCAAGATTTTTCCTGAAAAGTGCTAATGAAGAGCTTTGTTTGATATAGATAGGTAGTTTGTTCCAGAGTATGGGAAGTCTCTGGGATAGGAATCTATCCCTCCAGCATGTTCTGTTTATTGTGGTAACAAGGTTTAGGTCCTTAGAGCATGTAGCTCAGAGGGATTGGGATTTCTTTACATGAAGCATGTCCAACAGCTCTGGGTTTGACATAGCTTTGTATGGTGGGCAGAGATCGTCTCTGAGTAGGCAATTTGCGACAGAGTAAAACTGGAGTTTTTTGAGATGGTCTGCGTAGGGCATCTGTTTGAGGGCAGTAATCCTCTTTGTGAGGTATTTTTGTGGCCTTTCCAGTAGATGTCTTGTGAGGTACATACCAAAAGGGGCTTTGTACTCTATAATGGGTCTAATGAGTGATGAGTAGAGGGGAACAATGACCTCTTTTTTTCCAGGATGAGAAACCTTTTGTGATGGGGTGTGCCACATAGAAGGATTTCCTGACTAATGTGGCAATGTGATTATCAAAGGAGACACTACTGTCCACCTGTGTCCCAAGGTCTCTTATCACACTTTCAGTGTTAAGTAGACTACCACCTATGTGGTAGT
The DNA here is from genome assembly GCF_019279795.1 of Protopterus annectens. Classification (NCBI taxonomy): domain Eukaryota; kingdom Metazoa; phylum Chordata; order Ceratodontiformes; family Protopteridae; genus Protopterus; species Protopterus annectens. The sequence goes on from NC_056727.1 coordinate 982,965,209, forward strand.
TCATGGGTACAGAGTTTTTACCAAAATGGATGACAATGCACTTTTTGGCATTAAGCTTGAGGCCATGGCTTTGACACCAGGCATCTGTCTCAGTGAGACCCTTTTGTAGGATGTATACATCGTTAGGAGTTTTGATTATGGCTCCTAGTTTAAAGTCATCTGCGAACTTTGTTAGCCAAAGACCTTCTATGCTAGCCTGTACTTCAGAGAAATAAATACCAGACAGGAGAGGACCTAGGACTGAACCCTGTGGTACTCCACTTGTTACTGGTCTGAAGTTAGATTTAGAGTCTGCTACTTTCACAGTATGGGTTCTGTCAGTGAGCCAGTTGGCAACCCATCTTGTGACATAGGGATTTATACCTAGTTTAGTGAGTTTGTCTATAATTCCAGAGTGGGTGATGGTGTCGAAAGCCTTGGCGTGATCTAGATAGGCTGTGTAAACCACCTTACCCTCATCTATGGCTTTGGTGACCTCTTCAAAGAAATCTATCAGGTTTAGGAGACATGATCTGCCTTTTACAAACCCAAACTGGGTAGGGTCCAGAGTTTGGAGATTACCAATGTCATTGTTTATAAGTTCTATGATGATACGCTCCATAGCCTTGCAGACCAGGCTCGTCAGGATAATGAGGAGCTAGTTCCCGGGGTCCGTGGTGGCTCCCCCTTTGTGGAGTGGGATAACTGTTGCTGTGCACCATTCAGTGGGCACAAAGTCTGAGGTGAGGCTATGAATGAACATGGTACTTAGGTGGGGTGCCAGTTTGTTCTGTAGTTCATGTAGAACGTAGCCTGGGATGTTGTCAGGTCCCATGGATGCTGTGTTCTTGGCTTTGGAGAGTGTGTTTTTTACCTGTGCAGCCATGATTACAGGTACTTTGCATTCTTCTGGTATAGAGATGGACCCTTTAGGGGATGAGAGAGGGGTAAAGTTAGCACTGAACCTATCTGCTAGGATATTGGCAGTATCAGTTGGTTCTGTATATTTAGTGCCATTGTGCTGTAACACAGAGCAGATCTGAGTGTTGCCATTGAGATTCTTGACATAGCTATAGAATGCTTTGTGGTTGTCTTTAGAATCAGTGGTGAATTTGTTTTCGTAACTAGCTTTGGAGGATTTTATGAGGGATCTCAGCTTCTTACTGAGGCTGACCACGGAGTTCCTCCAATCATGGGATTTTACTCTTTTTTGCAACAGTTTCTTTCTTCTGTTGTAGAGTTTGTTTATAGCAGGGGACCACCAGATTCACTTCCTTTTTTTGGAGGATAGCTTCTTGGTTCTGTTAGGGATTGCATGATCTATACACTCATGTAAGTGCTTATAAAGTACAATTGTATAGGATTCAGCAGTCGTATCTCTATTGTCCGTCAGCATGGGTGTCGTGAAGTTTGCCACTTCTGTCTTAATAAGAGTGAAGTTGGCTTTGGGGAAATTTCGCTAACATGAGTACTACACAGCTAGTACTTGCTAGACATTCCTGCAACCCCCTCAGTGTTGTGGCATGTTACTAGGCAGCCTGTATGACCAGTTTGATACATGTGACATCATCTGTCTTGGATGGCCATCTGTTTATTTCCTACATTATTTCTGTCCCATATATCCTCGCCACATACATGATTGTCTGCACTGTTTGCCATGGTATATGCAATGGTGAGGTATGGCTACATGTCCAATTCCTGGGTGCTACCTGTTGGGTATGGGGCCCACACCATGGCATGTAAGATGTGTGCAAGCCACAGCTGCCTCTGTTGCAGGTAAGTGGGCACATTTGATGGCCAAACATCTTGGACAGTAGACAATTTCTTGGAGTGACATTGGGGACATGTACTTGCTGGACAGTGCATTTCCATGACACATGCATGCGGTCAGTACCTCAACAGCTGCTTCCACAATATTTCATCTGGAGTGTGTGCACACATATGCTTCCAGCATTTGTGAAGGTATGTTATCCCCATATTTGCTGTCCTAACATACAATTCCATATTACACACTCATTGCTCATATTAGGACCACATTGCAGTTTCTAAGGGTTGTGGACTGCAATATTGTGATGTGCCATAGTGTAGATCTGTAACAGTTGCCATTGTAATACTGCTATATACACTGTTGTAGCACTGTATAATGGTGATGTTTCAGACATGTCCCTACTGTAGGCCATTTCTCCCACTATTATGTTCGCCTCTGTGCACACATTTTGCAATGACAGGATGTTAGTTATATTGCAGGAGTCTGACATACCCTTCAGATACACCATCATGGTGACCACTGTGATGCAGTGCAGTTACCAGCAACAATACGTGAACATGTACAGCATGCATTATGGGTAGGTGTGTTAAATGTGTGCATGGAATATACCATAG